>NC_137787.1:1825000-2151146 GCF_963383645.1 Muscardinus avellanarius
CTAGAGGAGAAATCCCAGTACTGCACTCCCAGGGACTTGACCCAGTGGGGGAGTAGCAGTGGTAGAGATATCACACCATAGGAGAACACCCAACCTGGCACACCCCCATGGTCTAAAGCAGCCTCGATTGACTCCCTGGGTCTGAGACTCTGCGATACAACCCAGTAAAGGAGTAGTGGGGACCGAGATACCACAGACTCAAGATCCAGAGCACCTTAAGTGAAGTCATAGTGACCCAGGGAAGAACCCAGAGAAGGCACAAACTTCTGAAATCATGGGAAAGAGGAATAACAATGGAGCAATGAATGCCCACAACCCCACAACATCAGAGCCTGATAAAACAGAAATTCAGAGATTTCTAGAAGATCTAATCAGGAAAATAACTGTAGAAATAATAGAGGTGTTTCAAAAAGAATTCAAAGAGAGCCAAAAAGAGATAAAGGATGCAATTAATGAAGTAAAGGCCTCAATTCAAAGTACAAACAACCAATTAGACCACATGGAGAATAGAATCTCGCTCCTAGAAGATGATCACTCCAAAAATGAACACAGAGTTTCTAATTTAGAAAAAAAAATCTGACAGCAGGAATATGACATTGAAGAAATATGGGCTCATTTTAAAAGAGCTAACCAAAGAATAATTGGAATAGAGGAGGGGAAAGAAGGTGAAACCAAAGGGATCAACAATCTCTTCAAGGAATTAATAGCAGAAAAATTTCCAAACATAGAGTAAGAGGTCGATACACGGGTCCAGGAAACTTATAGAACTCCCTTTAGACAGGATCAGAGAAGAGGATCCCCACGCCACATAATTGTCAAAATGACCAATGTGGAAGCCAAGCAGAGAATCTTAAAGGCAACAAAAACAAAGGGCCAAGTGACATTCAGAGGCAAACCAATTAGAATCACTCCAGACTTCCCAAACCAAGTCATGAGAGCCAGAAGGGCTTGGAGTAACATATTCCAAACTCTGAAAGAAAACAACTTCCAGCCAAAAATTTCCTACCCAGCAAAACTTTCTATCAAATTAGATGGGGAAGTAAGAAGCTTCCACGACAAACAGAAACTGAAGGAATTTATGTCTTCAAAACCAGCACTAGATAAAATACTCAAAGAGATTAACTACAAAGAAGAAATAGGTAACACACATCAGAACCAGAGAAACAAGATTTTCCATCCAACATTCAACTAAGATTGGTTATCTGTGGAGATTCATTATTTATGTTAGTCTTTTACCTATCTCTAAATTGTATTGTTTGCTTTTATTGTTGCTAATTTTTAGGATTTCTAGTTGGAATATTAATATACCTTCAGATATAGCATTTGGAAATATTTTATCCCATTCTGTTAGTAACTTTTAACTCTGTTTACATTGTCTTTGGATATACAGTATTTTTTTTATTTTTTAGGGAGTTTGTTTACCCTTCTGTTGCCTGTGCCATTGAAATCATATCCAAGAAATCACTGCCAATTTCAGTGTTGTGAGGTTTTATGACCCAGATTTTCTTCTAAAAGTTTATAGTCTTAAGATTTATATTTAGGTCTTTTACCTATTTTGAGTTAATATTTGTATATGTGTTAGGTAAGGGTCCAATTTTAGTCTTTTTCATGTAATTATTATTTTTCAACAATATTTAGTTAAAAGATTAGTATTTCCTCCACCAAATGTTCGTGGAAACCTTGTCAAAATTAACTTGACAAGATATGGAAGAATTTATTTCTAGGCTTTTATTTAACTCCAATAGTTTATATATCTGCCTTTATAACAGTACTACACTGTTTCAATTATTGTAGCTTTATATGCTTTGAAATCAGAAAATATACATCTTCTAGCTTTGTTTTTTTTTCGAGATCATTTTGTTTATCTAGAGTCCATACTCCATTATTAGGATAAATTTTCTTCTGAAAAATAAATAAGTAAATGTATGATAGTTTCACCTAAAAAAAAAAATTCTCTGGTAAGAAAGAAAGCAAAAAGAAATACTGAAATGTTATCTTTAAGTCATCAAAAGCTTGGTATCAGACAAATGAAACTGTTAAGTGAGATTACCATTGTTAATTTTGGATAAATTGCTATAATACTAGATGTCAACCACTAAGCCAAGCTTGGGAAGGAGGGATGGGGAGGGAACAGGGTGGGGATCGGGTAGGGGCTAACTGGGCTATGTGTGCATGTATGTCTACAAAAGTTTTTTTTTTAATCCCACTGTGATGTATGAATACAGTGCACCAATTTAAAAAAAAAAGGAAAATAAAACAAAAACAAAAAGGGCTGGAGATGTAGCTCAGAGGTAGATCACCCCTGGGTTCAACCCCCAGTATACATATATAAAAGCCACGGAGGGTGCCTGCGTCATGGTCAGCACAGGGCTGTGGATCTCGTGTAGAAGGAGCCTCGTCCCTCAAGGAATCAGCAAGAGCAGCCAGTTGTCTGAAGGAAGGAGTCCCAGGCCAAGACGGTGCTGTGGCCCCATGTCCACGGAGGCCTGCAGACCAGCTAGACTCAGGACAGAGAGTCTAGTGATACCCGGTGAAAGGAAGTGCAGGTCCAACACTCTGATCAGGCACCTGCTGTGTACAAGGGCCCCTCTTGGGTCAGAAGGAAGGAACCCCTAAAGGTATTCTCTAGGACCTCAGGTGCCTAGACCAGAGGGACCAGGAGAAATCTGGCCTGGAATGGCAGGGACTAAGAAATCCACAGAACCCTGAGGCTGCAGGCCGGGGAGCCAGAGTGGCACGCAGGCTGGAGACAGGAGGCGGGGAGGCCTGGCAGTGGACTTGGGAGCCATGCCTCGTGATTCTTAGGACCTTCCCATTCAGGAAAATCTCAGCAATGACTGTGTGTGGAGAGCATAGAGCCCGGCCCTCCAGACACCGAAGACGGTTCTGGAAAGAGCTGGCTGGCATGAGCCTGCGGGGCTGGGCAGGGAAGTGGCAGATGGCCCCTCGACCTTGCTTTCGCCCAGCCCTGGCAGGCCATCTCCCGCAGTCCCCCACCAGGGCCCATCCAGAGCCTCAGCCCTTCTCATCTGCTGGAGCCTGGCCGGGGCCCCATTGCTCTTCCCCACAGCTCTGTGGTTGGCATTAGCAGTCACATCACTGAACAGTCCATGCACAGAGCCAAGCTGGGACCTGGACACCATGAGCCCACCTCGGGTCACTCCTGCTGTACGGGCCTCATCAGGTGGCCAAGGAGACCCTGGAGGCCAGTGCCCAGCCTCCCCCTGCAGACCTGCCCGCAGAGTCCTGTGTGCAGGCAGCCCACAGGGCCCAGGGCAGAGGAAGAGCTGGGCTGGAGCGAGGAAAGGGCTGTTCCTGGCCTGGCCACGACCTGGACACCAGTGCTCCCAGGCTGGCCCCAGAGAGTGCAGAGTGAGCCTGGGAAAGCCACGTGAGACCTGCGCTGCTGCCCAGGCTTCGGGGAGCAGGTGGAAGGTGGTGCAGAGGGTGCATCTGCTGGCCCGTTTTCACTCCAGGGGACAGAGTCGCCTGGTGGAGCTTTCCCAAAGGCCCTGGCCACCTCACCCAGCTCCCCTGCTCCTGAAATCTGAATGAGTGAGGCTGAAGGAGGCAGCTACTCTGGCCACTCCCCCTGCTGGGCTCTGAACGTCCACTCCAAAACACACTGAAAGTAAGCCATCACTATGGCAGAGCTGGACGTCTCCACCAGGAGGTCAGCCACCAGCCATTCACAGGGCTCAGAACTCCAATCAAGAGGATGGGTTCATTTGCTCTGAGAGGTTTCCTAGGGAAAAGGGTGAGTTTGTCCCAGTCTCCTCGGTCCTGCACACACTGCCGTGTCCTGCCTTTCAGCACAAAATGGCAGCCCAGGGGCCCCGGCCTGATGGCGGCTCCACTCTCGGGCCTCCCAGGCTCCAGAACTGAGAGCTGAGTAAACTGTGCTTGTTTCTAAATGGCTTGGTGTGTGAGGTCTTGTTAGAGCAGAACCTAAGAATTTGACCAAGATGCCCCTATTCCCATCACCCCAACACACACACAGTCCAGGTGGAGCCCAGTTCAGACCTAGGGTTTCCCTGTGGTGACACGGTGGTTAGAAAGGGGCCCTTTCAAGCCAAGTGTGGTGGTGCACACCTGTAATCCCAGTACATCTGTAAGGTTGAAACTGGAGGACCACAGGTTCAAAGATAGCCTCAGCAAGTAGTAAGACTCTTATCAACCTAGTGAAACCTTGTTTTAAGGTAAAAACAAAATAGGCTGGGGGATGTAGTTTAAAAGTAGAATGTCCCTGGGATCAATCCCAACTACCAAAAAAGAAAGAGGAGGAGGAAGAAGAGGAGGAGGAGGAGGCCCTTTATTTGTGTGTTGGACCTTCCTGGGCACTGCTGTCTATGCTCTGAGCCTCCCTGCTTCCCAGCGTCCAGCTCTGCCCATGTTCCCAACCTGAGCACCCTCCCCAGGCCCTTCTCCATGCCTCTCACCCCACTGGTGGATGTCATCATGAGTTTTCATAACTTCTTAGCAACCCTATGCATGCCCTGCTGCTCTCTCCAGACCCTGAGGGTTCCCTTCACATGGCTCCTCAGACAGCCTCGGGTGTCTCACCCCCTTGTCCTCTCCCCTGGCACCTGGAAGCAACACTCCCTACTAACGGGTGTGCACAAAAGCCCAGGTCTCACACTCTTCCTTCCACAGAACGGGCCCCCACAAGGCTTGCAGGCTTCTCGGGGGCATCTTTGGTGTCACCATCCTGTTGAAACAGGGGCTGGAGGCCCTGCAGGAGGGCATAGTCGGCTGACAGCAGTTCTCTGGCCTGAGGGCTTGGGACTCCCTTCACTCTTCTGAAAGTGACTGAAGACCCCACAGCATTCTTGTTTCTGTGACTTCTCTCCTTGATAGTTACCATACGAAAATTTAAAACTTAGAATTTAAAATACATGTATTTACTAATTCACATAGAAGTAAGGGGATAAACCCACTACATGTTAACATAACAGTTTTACAAATAAAATCGCAAGTTTAAAAAATAATTTTGTGAGAAGAATGAGATTATTTTACATTTCTACGATTCCTTTTTACACGCTGCCTAATCAGAAAGACAGACCGTTGTTTGTATCTTCTTCCTTCCTCAATCTGTTGAAATATGTTCTAGGTAACGTGAATAAAGAAAATCCAGCCACACACAGATACGTCACTGGAAGGAGGACAGATATCCCGATGGGTTTCTCAGATAAGTGTAGGTATGCTTCTCTAATACTACACCCGAACTTGACAAGCGATCCTTTTGTGTGTGTGTGTGTGGGGGGAGATTGGGATGGAACCCAGGGGCATTCAACCTCCGAGCTACACCCCCTGCCCTATTTTTTTATTCTTTATTTTGAAACCGGGTCTCACTGAATTGCAAAGAACCTCACTAAGTAGCTGAGGCTGTCTGTGAACTGCGATCCTCTGGGTCTCAGCCTCCCGAATGCTGGGATTACAAGCGTGCGCCACCACGCCCGGCTACATGATCATTTCTCAAAGTGGCTTTGGACACAGAATCTAGAACCACCAGAAGCAGTGAGATAATTGTGTCAGTTATTCAAATCTATTGGTCTATCTCATAATTTGTGTGTCTTTCCTACAATCTAATAGCATCACCTATAAACCATTTGGAAAATAGCACTTCAAAAATTTATGCAGATGGTTCTGAATGTTGATATACTTTGTTACTCGATATTTTTGTAAAATCACATTCATTACTGCCTCTGTCGCTTCCTCAAAACTGTAAGAGGGAGCCATCAAACTCATGGTAGACATTCCTGCTGCCCCAAGTTTTAATTTTCATTTGAAAAGGCTCCCGTATGCCCTTTGGCAACAAGTGCCCCGGGCCATTTCCCACATGCAGAAGCTCGCCCTTCATTTTAGAGGAAACTCTCGGCCAGCAAGCCCTCTGCATGGACCTCGCCTTCCTGCAGCGCCATCGCGCGCCTGTGTCGCGGCCCCACGCCACGCAGGCTACTGAAAGTGAAGAGGCAGTGAAATTACGAATCTGTGCTGCTGCTCAGGGCGTCTTCACGCCCACTTGGTATTTCACGCTCTGGAGTGGAGACCCCCTTGCAGCGACTGCAGCGCGGTGGTGGCCCTCGGCGCCGGGGCTCCTCACACTGCCCGCCCTGACCAGGCCCTCCCTGCTCTCTGCACCCTCCTTGAAAGCTCTGCACAGCTGAGCACTGTCCTCGCAGAAGCCCGCAGCCAGCGGAGGCAGGCAGGCCTCCGACCCTGCGCTGTTCCTACAGGGCGCAGCCCCCGGCACCTTCCTTCCCCCATGGCAAAGCTCTCACCCAGCTCAGTGCTCAGCTGTTCAACAGAGGCGAAGCCTGAACCTTCTCACCTCCCTGGCCCCATCCCACCAGACAGGGGCCTCCCTGCACCCGCGGGTGGGACTCACCCATCGGAGCTCTGGGGACAGGGCCTCCGGCAAAGGCCCTCGCAGAGGCAGCATCTGGCGGCATCTGTATCTGGGCACACACACTTCCACGGGTGCTCCGACTCCCCAGGTGGCAAGAGGCCATGGCCTTGGAGCTGCCACGCCCAGGACCAGGACGAGAGGGAGGTCAGAGGGCTCATCATGCAGACCAGACAGCACAATCCAGGCCCAGGAACTCGGAGTCCACGTCCGCGCAGTGAAGACCTGGGGCCTGCCCCGCCACAGTCTCCTCCGTCGCCTACACAGAACCCCGAGCAGGCAGGAGACCTGGGACAGTCGGGCTTCTGCTCCCCTCTCCTAAGCTGCAGAGGGGGATTCTGGCTTTCCAGAGCCACCACCGAGTCTAACCAGAGCCTCTCCTAGTAGAGGTGTGTGCGGGAGGGTGGACACAGTGCGTACATGTGTGTGTGCCTGTGTGCATATGTGTATGGGTGTGTGTATGTACACCTGTCTGGGTAGAGGTGTGTCCATGTGAATGTGTGCGCATGTGTGCATGTGTGTGGGTGTGTGGTGCACACATGTGTATGGGTATGTGATGTACACATGTGTGGGGTGGGTGGAGGTGTGTCCACGTGAATGTGTACGTGTGTGTGTTTGAGCATGTGCACACCTATATGAGTGTGTGTGTGTGTGTGTGCGCGCGTGTGTTGAAGGCTAGAATGAGCAGCATCGTGCCATCCCCTCTTTTTTTTTTTTTTTTTTTTTGGTGGTACTGGGGTTCCTGGAATCCCTTCTACCTCCGGGCTACACTCCCAGACCTATTTTTACATTTTTTTTTATTTGGAAACAGGGCCTTCTAAACCAGCGCACGCGGCTGGCTTCGAACCTGCGCGATCCTCCTGTCTCTGCCTTCCAAGCACGGGGATTACAAGCGTGTGCCACCACGCCCAGCACGTGCCATCCCCTCTTAACCACCATCTTCCCTGGAGGTTGAGGAGCACGCCTGAGCTCAAGGCCGCATCTCCCTGGCTGCCTCTGTGGGTGGTGTGCACACAGACACCTCGGGCCCAGGTGTCGGCAGCCCCCACTCCCCCAGGGCTCTCGGGGCAGGTTCAGGTTCAGCTAGCAGACATTGAGGGCTAGAAAGCACCTGCACCTGCGGTGCCCCCACCCCCGCACTCCAGCACCGTGGCTGTGAGCCCCAGAAGCAGGGGCCCAGGCCCCAGCTGGACCTGCTGGTTCAGCCGACCACCGCTGGGCCAGAGGGGCTTCTCACAGCCTGGCATGGCTGGCCCTCCAAGGCACCCTGTTCTGTCCTCTGGATGGGGGAGCGGAGAGGAGGGAGGCCAGGCTGGGGAGGACCAGCTGGCTGCAGGGAGGGTCCTGGCCTGCAAGTTGAGAACAAGCCTTTTGTCTTGCCCTGAAATACGCAGAACAGCCAGACACCCAGCTGGGCTGGGCTTTCCTAGACACAGGGAGGAAAGACGTTTTGTATACATAGGTTAACAGTGGCCCCGGTGAGGGGCAGAGGTGGGGGAAACCATTTCCATCTCAACAACCCTGCAATGATTAATTTTTGTTTGTTTGTTTTTCTTTAAGACAGAAAGTTCTGAGCAGGCACCTGCAGTGCTGTTTTGGAATGTATGGGGTATTTTTACTGCACCCAAAACAAAACAGTAATTCTCTCTATGGAAAGAAGGCCATTGTTCTATGCCCCTGGCTGCGGCGGACGCTCCGATCCTGTCCTCCCGCAGCCTGCAGAGTCCCAGTCCATCTTGGGGCTGAAGCATAGGAAGAGCTCTGTGGCTGGGTCTCAGGACTCGCGGGGCGGCCAGGCTGGGCCCCACACTGCCCACGTCCGCAGGGACACCAACAAGCACCTACGAGCCTATAGCTCACCGTAAGAATTCAGTGAGACAGGCGCTTGGCACTGAACCAAAGTCCTCTGGCCCCAGGGCCAGAGCCAGTGTCTGCTGGGCTGACATCAGATGCAGGCGACCTTTACAGGAATCGATTTCAAATGATTAACTAACGAAGTGCCAACACTCTCCACCTTGGGCCCCCGCCCCCCCAGGTTGGTTTGCTTCCCGTCTTTTCTCGGCCCCTGCTACAGCTCTTGGAGACGACGAGCAGCCAGCTGCAAGCCCGCGTGGGGAAGGAGGACGCCCGCGGCCGCAGCTCTGAGGCCCGGCCGCCTTGCTGGAAGGGCCATCTTTTCGGGTGGTGGAGGTGCTGGCTTGAGGCCTGGATAGAGGCCATCTTCAGACACACATTCCAGAGCGCTCCAGGGCGGAAGAGACCGAGGCGGGCCAGGCGGGCAGTGGGGGCCAAGCTGAGTGCCGAGGCTTTAGGGGCGCAGGGGAGCCCCACGGGCCTGGGTGGCTCAGAGAGGGCCAAGTGTGGGGAGAGTGTGGCGGGGGCGGAAAGGAGGGGATTGCTTCACCAGCGTGCACTGCGCTCCCTCATTAGACACGTCTGAGCAGGGGGCTGAAAGCTGGGCAGATGAAGCCGAGATAGGAGGTCGCCCGGTGCCGGCGCCAGGCATGTCCCGGGCCGTTCCGGAGCCCCGCTCCTGGCAGAAGAAGGCCTCATTTGGACAGCCGTCACCCTTGGCCTTCCTTCAAAGGAAGGCATTTATCCCAAAAGCAAGTCCAAGAAAGGAGGGAGGAGGGTTGGGGTGGGAGGGAGGACGGGGAAGCAGCGTGGGAAGAGAAATTCCTGGTCCCAGGGCCCAGGTAGCTGCAGCAGACACTGTCATCCTGGAAGGCCCCACCCTAGGCTGCCTCTGTCTGCCGCCCACCTGGAACAGGGGGTCGTGGCTCTCCTGGGCGTCAAGAGCCTGGCGAGCCCGATATCACACCCCCGGCCCCCGCCCTCTCCCCAGGGTGAGCAGGGATGTAGCACCCATAGGCCAACCCAGGGTGCACACCTGGGGCTCCATAGGCGCTGGGTACCTGGGGACAGGGGTTGCCGTCACTATACGCATCCCTGGGTGCTTGGCCTGGGACCCGCTCTGCCAAGCCAGGGAGCCACACTCAAGCCTGGGACTGCAGGCCAGGCCCTCACTGAGCTGGAGCGGCGGGGCAGGCTGCTGTGGGCGCCCTTGCAATGGGTGCTGCGTCCTATGTGGCTATTATGGGTGTGGGGACATGTGCCCTTCAGACCCTCTGGGTGAAAGCATTGTCGACTGGCAGCCCAGACGCACCTCCAGACCTTGACCCAGGGTGAGAGCTGAGCCTGTCACTCACTCGGGCACAGGAGGCTGGCATGAGTCTCCACACCACCCCAGCCAAACCTTCCAGGAGTGCTGCAGACACACACGCACACGCGTGTACAGTGCACACACACACACACACACACACACACACACACACACACAGAGTCCTCCTGGTGCCTTGCTGCCTTCCAGGGCTGACTCGCAGGCCCACCCTTCCCAGCATCCCCCAGGCCTCATGCTGGGAGAGCCCTTCCCCTTCCCCTTCAGGGAGGACTTGGGCCGATTCCCCATTCCTGAAAGACACAGGGTGGGGTCAGGCACACCTGTGGGCGGAAGGCAGGGGGCACTCCCTCAGAGGGCCATCGGCACTGCCCGACTGTCCTGCATGGCTCCAATGTCTGGGCTTTTTACACCTGCCCGGACCGTGCACTGGACGTGGCCATGCAGGTAGACAGGAAGACACAGCCTCCAAGGAGAGCCATGCCAGGAAAAGAGAAACTTTCAAATGCAAATTCTCTCTGTGGCAAAGAAACTTCAAATGAGGATCTTTGAAACAAAGAAGGAAGGATGGTAGATGATAAGAGACAAAAATAAGACGCCCAAGCTCAGACAAGAAATGGAAGAGAAATTTAAAATATTCAGAAATTAGAGCTGCAACAGCTGTAGAAAAAAGAGTAGATTCTGCTGAAAAAATAGAATATGAAAGAGAGAAAAATATAGTAAAAATATATAAACGACTAGAGAGAAAATGAAAGATAAAGGTCTGGAAGGCAGACCAAAAGACCTGACATACTCATATTTGATGTTTCCAAAGAAGAGTCCAGAACAAGTGGAACCAGAAAATTAAAACTGCCAAGTAGACTGGAAGAAAACTAAAACTGGATCTGATCACTGAAGGGGACACTATTTTTCAAGAAATACCATAAAACAAACATAGTCTAGTAAAATGATTGAGTTTAGAGTTAAGAGTGTCCAGAAAAGAAAAAAAGTAAAGACCAAGTCGCTACTAGAAGATATATGCTTATAACCTTAGATCTGTCCATGACTGCAGAGGAGACCCCCTAGGTCCAGTTATTGTTAACATATAAAGAAATAAACAGACATTTTTAACACCCAAGAGCTTTGAGAACAGCACCCCTGAAGTCAATTTGAAAAAAAAAATTCAACCCAATATCCAATTTGTTTTTATATAAGGCTTAGGTTGAGATCAATCTTTCCTTTTGGTTGAATTTTGATAGTTTGTGGTTTTTCAAAAACTGTCCCATTTCTTTTAACTAGACAATATATATCGATAGGATCTGTAGTGATAGCCCATCTTATTTCTGATACAGATGATTTGTATCTTTTCTCTTTATTTAAACCTGTCTTGCCGGGCGTGGTGGCGCACGCTTGTAATCCCCGCGCTTGGGAGGCGGAGACAGGAGGATCGCGCTGGTTCAGAGCCAGCCTCGCTGGCTTAAGAGACTCTGTTTCCACATAAAAATGTTAAAAAAAAAAAGGTCTGGGAGTGTAGCCCGTGGGAGTGTATCTCAGAGGTAGAAGGGCTTCCAGGAACCCCAGTACCACCAAAAAAAAAAAAAAAATCTGTCTTGCTGGAGATCTATTGTATTGATTTTCTTTCAAAAAGCTTTCCTCTGGCCAGGTGTGGTGGTGAAATTTTCCTCTTTTCTAATGTAAGCATTTTAATTTAATAGTAAAATTCTTACACAGAAGCATCTCATATATCTTGATAATGTTGTGTGTTTTAATTGAACGCAGGGGTATTCTACCTTTGAGTGACACCCAAGCCCTTTTTATTTTAATTTGAAAACAGGTTCTAAGTGGTTGAGTCTGGCCTCAAACCTGTAATCCTCCTTGCCTCAACTCCCAAGGTCTGGGATTACAGGTGTGCACCACCAGACCGACTCGTATGTTATATTTTCATTTGCATTCAGCCATATATATTTGTGTGTGTGTGTGTGGTACTGGGGTTCATGGAAGCCCTTCTACCTCCGGGCTACGCTCCCAGACCTATTTTTAAAATATTTTTATTTGGAAACAGGGTCTCTTTAGCCAGCGCGGCTGGCTTCAAACCTACGCAATTCTCCTGTCTCCGCCTCCCAAGCGCGAGGATTACAAGCGTGTGCCACCACGCCCGGCTAGCTCTATGTATTTTTAAACTTTCCTTTGGTGTTTTCTCTTAGACTTGGGAATTATTTAAGCTCAAAGTGTTTGGAGATTTTCCTTGTTTCCTTCTTCTGTTCATTTCTAGCTTGATTCCATTATGGTCAGAGAATTATCACGTATAATTTCAACTCTTTTAAACGTGCGCATGTCTGTTTCATGGCCCGGGAGATGGCTGCCTCTCTGGAGGATCCATGGTGTCCTGAGATAGACATGTGCTCTGCTCTTACCACGTGGCACCTTCCCTGCGTCGCGTGGATGCCGTGGACAGTGTTGTTGAGTTTTCCTATGACATGGTTGGTTTTCTGACTAATGGTTCTGTCGGCTGCTCCGAGTGGAGCACGGCTCTGACTCAGTGCAGGCTCCACTTCCCCGCTACGCTCGCGGGCCTCTGTGCGGTGCACACACCTTGGGGTGGCCATGTCTCCCTGGCTGAACAATCCTCACCGCTTGACTTCAGCAGTTTCCTTTGATCAGCAGGCAGCTTTACCTGACATTCACAGAGCTGCTCTTGCATTTTCCTGAGAAAACCTGTGTTCAGAACATCATACATGCTCGCCCATCCCTTCTTGGCATGCGTTCCTTGGTTTGTCCTGCGCAACGTATCGAATCTATAGGTTTATGGTGCTCGCCAGATTCAGGGCTCTTTAAGCCATGGATATTTTTTCAGCTAGCCTCTCTGTCTTCTTCGTCTGGAACTCCAGTAATATGAGCATCAGCTCTTCTTACACCTGCAGATGTCCAAGACCGTTCATTTGTGCTGTTGTTCTGGACTCTCTGTTGAGACGGGGCTAGTTCTCCATCTGTTCTCTAGCTCACCGGCTCTCGGTTTCCTCTCTCCTCTGCTGTCTTCTTCTATCCAGCCCATCCAGAGGTTGTTATCTTACTCACACTGCCTTGCTCAGTCTCCCTGGGTGATGAGGCACTGACCCCAGCCTCAACCTACCTTTCTGTTCACCATGAGTGAACTTACCACCGTGAGTGGGTGGGCACGGAGCCCAGCCTGCTTCTGCTGGAAAGATCGGTCCCCAACAGCCTCATTGACATTGCCAGGGGCCGGGCAGAAAGGCCCCTGCTCCCAGCACCCCTGCCACCTCTGGGCTGGGGCTCTGGGGTGTGAGAGGTGGCACACTTCTTAGGGTGGGGTGGGTGGGGCATGAAGAACAACTTCCCATTTGGTGCCCTGAGACCTGGGGTGGCAGAGAGGACATGTACTGCCCTTCAGGTCCTCTCCAGAACTCAGGCTTTTCTCAGAGCCAGCACCATGGGGGCCCAAGACCACAGCACCAGTCCTGCCCTGAGGCCGCTTGGCCGCTTGGCCGCCCCTTCCTCCCTCACTTCCCACAGCCCGCTGAGCGTGCTTCTAAGTAGGTCCAGGGGCTTTGGGGATAAGGAGGACTGGGAGGGTCCTTGATCAGAGGGAGGATCAGGAAATCTCTGCTCCTCGGGTCACAAAAGCCATTTAACAAAACCCATTATTCATCCTGGCTTTAGACACTTTATAATAATGCTCCTAGGAGGAAGGAAGAGAAGGAGGAGGAGAAAAAGGAGAAGAGGGGAAAAGGGGGTGAAGAGTGCTTGGGCAATTCCAGAGAGCATTAAAATGTCAATCTCAAATCAAACCCAGAATCTACATAGTGAAACAGAACCAGCGCCCCCTGGAGCAAGGAGGACCCCAAGCGCCACCTGGCAGCACTTCCCAGCAGTGCCAACTCCTGCTCTAAGGAGCGAGGTGGAGAGGAAGAAGACAGCATCTGCCTGGTGCCCACCATGCGCCCACGGGGCCAAAAATGCCATCGGAAATGTAGAAACTTTTTAGGCCAAATGTAAAGGCTGGTCATAAAATTAATACTGCAAATTCCTACATGAATAATGCTGCGGTTTGAACGTTGATGTCTCCTAAAACTCAGGTGTTGAAATCCTAACCCCAAGCTGATGGCTCTGGAGCGCCACTGAGTCTCTGAGGACTGGAGCCCGTGGGCGGGTGCCAGGGCCTCCCCGAGCCTGAGGACCCAGGTCACCCTTGCTTCCTAGAGGAGTCTTTCCCTCCTGCCTCTGCAGCTGGGTGTGCACATCCACACAACACAACACAACCCACATGCCATACACTCACATATCACGTACAACACACATACCACACCACACACTCACATCACACGTATAAACGCATCCACACATACTGCACCACACAGGCCATGGACCACCTGGGAGGAAGCAGAATTTCCGGCCTAGGGTGGAAATTCTTGTCCATAACAAGAACGTGGGTGGACAGAGGCCCTGGGCCCCTGGCTACGAAGGAGGAGAGGAGGTGGGCGGGCAGGGCAGCTCCGGATCCCGCACGATGGCCTGGCCACCCAGGAGAGGCCAGGCCAGCTGTCTGCGCTACATTAAGGCCTGTCACTGCAACCCGGCTCTCCTCTGCACTCCAGTTACAAGTGATCTTTCTTTCCTTCCTTTCTTTCTTTCTTTCTTGTGGTACTGGGAGTGGAACCCAGGCGCTTTTCTACCTCTGGGCTATACTCCCAGACCTTTTTTTAATATTTTATTTAGAAACAGGGTCTCACTAAGTTGCTGAGAGCCTCACTCAGTAGCTGAGCCTGGCTTCGAACCAGTGGTGTTTCTAGACAGAAACAAAGCAGACTGATCCTGTTCTGCACACCCGCCTCTCAGGGCCTGAAGCGCCTGCCGCAGTCGGCCCATGCTGAAGGGCAGAGGAGCGAGCCCCTTTCTGTACTGACTCCCCTGGAGGGCTTCAGAGCACCAGGGCATCTCGGGATACATAACCCGCAGCCCGAAGGACGGGTAAGCAAGTCTTCCCGCGCTCCCTGCCACCCTCTCTGAACACGGGAAGGCCCTGTACAGAGGCCCTTGGATTGGGTATAATTGGCTCTTAAGCGCTTGAACCTGTCTGGTGTGTAATTTCTTCCCAGGGCCCTCGGGAGCTATCCTGTGGCAGCAATATCACTAACACAGTCCCTCCTTAGCTGACCTTGCGTGCAGATCCCTTCTCCCGCCCTTTGGTCACACTGACCCTGCTCCTCAGCGCAGACCCAGCTTCCTGCTGGCCTCAGTGTCCACCCCCCGCCTCTCCCTCTGCCCAGTCCAGGAAGCTGTGACCGGGGCCGCCTGCTTCTCCTGGGCCCAGGCTCTGTTAGTCCAAATGCCGAAAGCCCTCCAGGCTCCCCACTGTGACCCCCCCCAGCAGAGGGGGAGCAAGGGCCCTGGGTTTCCTGGGGAACCCGTGGGGAAGGAAGTTTAGGTCTGAGTAGAGCGCAGTTAAAGCTGGGTGTTGAAGCGCCTAAGTAGGGTCTGGACGGCCATCTCTGAGCGGGGGCTCTGCGGGGCTGGGGATGCCCCAGCTCCCACCCCCTCTAACTCCCTCCTAGACTGCACCACACCACCTCTGGGTGCAGTCACCAGGGCTCACCCCTGACACACACCACGTGTTCCCGGTCACATCAGAAGTCAGCAGGTGCAAGATTGGCAAGGCAGGGTGTGTCGTGCGTGGCCGGGATGCTGTGACGCCTTTTGTGCCCTTCACTAGGATGAAGGATACCTCCAGCTCAGCGCAGAGGAGCCTCACTGCAATGTTGAAATTGAGTTGGGGGTCGCGAAGGAGGCAAACACCAGCCAAGTTATTAACGGCCTCTCTAATCTACGGGCACCTTCAGCGAGGTCTGCCGACCGTGGGGGAAGGGACTGACTACCGAGCATTAGAGTCACGTGGTCAGCAGAATCGTGGTCAGTTGGCAGAGTCACACAGCAGAGAGGAACTGAGGGGATGTTTATAGTGGGGTCTTGGGGTGGAGTCAGTGGCAGGTCCTCCCGCAACATCTGGAGTCTGCCCACAATGTCTGGAGCCTCACAATATCTGGGGTCTCACGATGTCTCTCTTCTGGCTTCCAGGGTTCCGCCTTTTGTCCCCATTGCAGCGTCCCGTGGGGAAGGGAGGGACTCGAGCTATCACTCACCAGCCAAAGTCAGAGCTGCGTGGGATTGGGAGCTGGGGGGGCGGAGGTCTAGGAGGTCGAGGTGACGCACATGGAAGGACCTCTTTCTGGCACACGGCATGTGGCGTGGCCTTGCTGTCCAGCCAGAGCAAAGCCCAGGGCAGTGGCCACTGTGGCATCCCCCCAGAGGCCCGTTCTGTTCCCAGGTTTAGGGCCTCTCCCAAGTCCGGCTTCACTGGCTCAGGCCTGTGGCCTCTCCAGAGGAGACTGTGGTGCTCCCTGAGTGATGTGACCCCCGCCACCTGGGAGGTGGAGGAGCAGAAGGCGGTCCGCAGGGGCATCCCAAGTCTTGGCCGAAGCCCCAGGAGCCGGGCAGGGCAGGTGGAGGGCTCTGGGCCCCACCCTGGGGTGTGTTGTGCCCCCGCCAGGCCTGGGGATGCCATGATGTGAGCACTCGTGGGCAGAAGTGCCTGTGACCTGGAGTCCCCCAGGCCCACGCTCTCACGACTACCCCCCTTTCCTCACCCACAGGGGCACTAACCGCAGAAGAGGATAAGGAAAGCCAGAAACACGCCTCGCCTCCGCAGACGCAGACGTGTTTGAAACAGCGGAGCGAAGACTTCAGGCAGCTTCGCCTGCCCAGGGCGCTTTTCCTGGGCGCCTCGGAAGTGAACCGAGGCCTGGAATTTGAAAGAAGAAAAGATGTGCTCTGGAGTTGCTGGCTTGCCCTTGAAGCCAGGAGTTACACAATAGAAATTTTGCTCAGGGATTCTGAGGGCAGATGGCGCCCTCAGATTCTGGGCTTGTGACACTGGACCCTCATGTCTTGTCAAAGAAGCCAAGGTCCAAGGGCACAGGACTTGGTCAAGGTCAGACCGTGAGTGGTTAGACTCGGCGCCAGAGCAGGGCTCCCACCCAGGGCGGCGGGGCTGGCTTTGCTCCTGCACCAGTGAAGGGACTTTTCCTGTAGGGCCTGCAGGAGGGGACTGGAAGTGGCTGGAGACCCCTCACGGGGATGAAGGCAGCAGGACCGGGCTCAGAGCTTCCCTGGACACCGGCGTTACCTGCCCCGGTGGCAAGGCCCGGCAATTAAACCCGTCCATTCCTGCCTTTCCATGTCATTCTGAGCGTCCTGGCGAGCCTCCCAAGCAGATAAACAGCCCTCATTTAACTTGCCCACCCTGGCTCAGAATGTTTCTGGTTCCTTCGGGCTAAGCACATTCTAGCCACAAGCCTCTCCCCCGCAGACACACAGCGATCTCCCCAGGCTCGACACTGTTTAGACCGTGGCCCTGGACCGTGCCCTTCGCAGTCACGTGGTGAGCTGTGCATTTCTTTGTTTAAAGCCCTTAATTTCTGGCTCCGCTTCCTTTGTCTCCTACCTTGTAATCAGTGTGATTACAGCGCTTGCACTTCGCATATAAACTTGCCTGAAACATTGAGAGGCAATTCGGTTCCTTCCATTCCTTGAAAAATGTAATTGCCTCATCTGGTTGCCGGTGGCTCCTCCAGTCGGCTTTCTGGGCGCTTTGTTTGCAAGGAGAGGGTGTGAGACCCTCTTGGAACCAGGAAAGGACAGACCCAAGCTTTGCCCGCATGGGTGGGCTGGCACCGCGGCGCAGAGGGAGGGCCCGGCAAGCCAGAGAGCGCTGCGAAGCCTGGGAGCAGAGGCGCACAGTCCTCCGCGTCCTGTGCCCTGCCCCGCCTCGGCCTCACCTCAACACTTAGAAATGGCAGACTTCAGAGGGCCGACCCTCCAACAGATGCTTCTGCGGGCTGCAGAAGACAAGAAGGATGGGCATTCCTCAGACGCTTGGCGCTCTCTCAGCGCCCCACGGTGGAGGCCCCATGAGCACACTGCGGCCTCGGAGAAGGCTGACCTGGGCCCGCGCACGTGTCTGCTCCCAGAAACTCCCGGCTCTGTGACTGTGACCAGCTCTGGATGCTGCTTGCCCCTACCTGGCTAGAGGGTGCGCTAAATGTCAAAGCACTCTCACTACCGTGGCTTTTAAACCATCTTTGTTAGCCATCTTTGTTACGAGCATGGTGGTGCATGCTCGTAAACCCAGCATTTGGGAGGCTAAGGCAGGAGGATTGAGGTTTACGCACAGCCTCAGCTACTTAATGAGGCCCTTTGCAACTCAGTGAGACCCTGTTTCAAAATAAAGAATGAAAAATAGGGCTGGGGCCGGGCGTGGTGGTGCACGCTTGCAATCCCCACGCTTGGGAGGTGGAGACAGGAGGTTCACGCAGGTTTGAAGCCAGCATTGCTGGTTTAAGAGTCCCTGTTTCCAAATAAAAATATAAAAACTAGGTGTCTGGGAGTGTAGCCCGGAGGTAGAGGGTTCCCAGGAACCCCAGTACCACCAAATAAAAAAAAATAGTGCTGGGGGTATAGCTCAGGGGTCTAATGCCCCTGGGTTCCATCCCAGGCCTGCAAATAAATAAATAAGTAAGTAAATAAGTAAAAATAGATAGTTAAGCATCTTTGCACCTCTTGGTGAGGCCCAGCACCCGTGATCTGCAGCCCATAACAATCAATACAAGTATAGAGACTCGATACGCTGCACGCCCTGAACCCTGCACGCCTGTTGTCTCAGCTTCTGCGGCTCAGCTATCTCGGCCCTGAGACAGGAAAGCCATCTCCTCTGTCGAAGTGGCAAGATCACGCTGGCGCTGGCAGGCCTCCAGTTTGCACCTTTTGCGCACGTGTCTCTGAGTTCCACTCTGGTTTCCTGGTCTGTGTTTCTCCGCCCAGTGCAAACCAGCCAACCAGAGTGGCTGCTCCAGCCCATGGGGAGCGGCGCCGTGGCCTTTGCATTAGGGAATAAAGGGCCGAGCGGCAGCCGCTCCGTGTGCTCTGAGTGGGCACCTTCTGGGCAGACGAAAATTGTCTCGCAGAGTTACTTTGGGTTTCGGGAGTTGTGTTTTTTCTTTCCTTTTCTTCTTCCTTCCTTTTTTCTTTCTTTCTTTCTTTCTTTCTTTCTTTCTTTCTTTCTTTCTTTCTTTCTTTTTTTGCAGTACTGGGAAATTCTACCTCTGAGTAGCATCCCTAGCCCTATTTTTTATCTTTATCTTGAAACAGGGTCTCACTGATTTGCAAAGGGCCTCACTAAGTAGCTGAGACTGTCCACGAGCAGCGATCCCCCTGCCTCGCTTTCCAAATGCTGGGGTTGCAAGCGTGCCCTCCACACCCGGCTATGAGGTGCCCTCCACACCCGGCTATGAGGTGCCCTCCACACCCGGCTATGAGTTGTGGCTGCTGTTTGTTTGTTTTGTAGATTTCCTAAAATCTGTTTCCAACACAGCTGAGCGGTTTGAGCAGGGCTCCCCTACGGAGGGGCCTGCTTCCCTGCAGACAGACAGACAGACAGGAATGCCAGGAAGCAGCGGAGACAGCCGGGTGCTGCAGCACCTTCTCAGCAGCAGAGGAGGTGCCACTGAGGCCAGACTTGTGCTGTGGTGTCTCAGAGGCCACAGCTGCCCAGAGAGGCCCACGGAGTTCTAGGAGGCAGGGGCTCAGGGAGCATGGGAGGGTCAGACCCAGGCAGGGCCCTGGGAACAGCAGCGCGTCCAGAAGAACTCCAGGAGGATGGAGATGGCACGGGCCAGAGATGAGGCTCCAGATGACAAGGGACAAAGGAGGGCCTCTGGGAGGTCTTTTGCTGAGGAGGCGTTGTGTTACGATGAGACCCATCACTGACTGGGTTGGGACCGTGTATTCGTCATCTGCTCCTGCGAAACGAATTTCCCCAGAACCGAGCAGCCTGGAACAGCAAGTACTTACTTTCAGAATTTTCAAGGGTCCAGAGGCTTGGAGCACCCGAGCTGAGTGGTCAGAGGGCTGCTGGGTACTGCCGGAGACCCCTGGGTGCTGGGGGTTCAAGGTGCACTGCGAAGGGCTGCCGGGTGCTGCTGGAGACCCCCTGGGTGCTTGGGGTTCAAGGTGCACTGCGGAGGGCTGCTGGGTGCTGCTTGAGAGCAGCCCTGGGTGCTGGGGGGGTCAGGGTGCTCTGCAGTGGACTGCTGGGTGCTACTGGAGACCAGTCCTGGGTGCTAGGAGGACAGGGTGCACTGCAGAGGATTGCTGGGTGCTGCTGGAGACAGGCCCTGGGTGCTGGGGGTCAGGGTGCTCTGCAGAGGACTGCTGGGTGCTGCTGGAGAGAGACCAGCCCTGGGTGCTGGAGGTGGAAGTTCTAGGTACATACACTGCAGAGGGCTGCTGGGTGCTGCCTAACTCTCAGAGGTTTAGTTGCTTTGTTACCCACACCTAAGGCCTCTGCCGTGGCCTACAGGGGAATCTAGGAGGGAAGGAAGGAGAGCCAAGACACTCCCATTTCCCAGCGCTCCCCACGGCACTGCACTGCCCTCTGTCCCCTCCTGGGCCCTGAGGTCACTGCCCCAGTGACCTCCACTGCGCTGCCAGGGCCCTTCCCCTCCAGGTGGGCTGCACACCTTTCCTCCCCTCGGGCCCTGCACCCAGCAGGGGAGATCGGAGATAACCACGGCAGAGGGAGAGTCCAAAACCGGAGATCTCAGAGACTACGGGAGCACGCCAGCTCTGATCTGCAGGTGTGCCCCCAGCTCTCAGCGCTGCCCGCTTCCCCGCCCGCAGAAGGCCACGGTGTTAGGATGCGAGGCCTTTGGGAGCTGTGTGGGTCATGGGTGAGGAGCCCTACCGTGGGCCTGGCGCCTTAGAGAGGCCCACGGGGCTCCTTCCTCTAGGAGGTGCCACCTAGGAGAAAGGGGGCCCTTGCCAGGCACCCCATCAGCCAGACCTCGGCCCAGAACTGTGAGAAGTAGCCATCTGTAGCTAATCAGTGCCCAGTCTGTGGAATGTCATGGCAGCCCACATGGATCCGGCCAATGCCCAGGAGGCCGAGGAGGCAAGAGGACTCAGAGCTCGGCCTCCTAAGAGGCCCAGAAACACCCTAGAACCAGGGCGTCTGGCTAAGTGAGGCATCTCCTATCTCCGCTGCCCCCACCCTGCCGGTGTAGCCCCCACCTGGCCTGCACCCGTGGTCCCCACCTGGCCTGCACCTGAGCCACAGGCCAGTCCTTTCCCATTCAGAGTACTGCCCTGGTCACCTGCTCCAACTCCACCCTCCTCCTACCCTAGAGTGCGCTGGGCTGCCGGGCCCTGGGGATGCTGTTATCAGGAGGACTTCCGTACCTCCAAGCTTAGAATGACTCCCAAGCTTAGAACCCGAGAGGGCCTTGCACAGCGAGGGATGCTCAGAGCCCCGCTCAAGGCCAGGCTTGACCTGTCCCCAGGAGTACCAGCTTCTGGGGAAGGGGTCCCAGGAAGGCTTGCCCTGGGTGGGTGAGCTATGACCAGGACTAAAGGCGTGGCTTTGAGCTGGGACCCTCTCTGCTTGGCAGCAGCCCAGCTGTCACCAGAGCCTCAGCTCAGGTTGGAGAGTAAAGCATCACACTGAGAGGAGTGAATGACCCTTCTCCATGGGTCAAGCAAAGAAAACCCAGGTAGCAGTGTAGAAAAGCAAGAGACAGCCAAGGAACGGTTCCCTAGAGTGTCAAGAGCGTCGTTTACGACTTGATATATGCCAAACTTTGCAATATGCATCATTGTTGTGTTAATGGGACAATTACAATTCTCTCGCTCTCCATAACAGGTCTCATTAAATCTAAGCAAACATTTGGTACTTAGGAGCTCCGCGTTACAAATCTAATTAAGACTCCATCAAATAAAATAATTCAAGTCTGCATTCAACCATTCCATCATCTCACATGGTATATGATTGCTGCTTTATTAAACAACAACAAAGAAAAGCAAGTTCCAAATGGATCTGTCCGTTTGTTTGGGACTTGGCAAAACGATTTGAAACGCAATCATTCACAACAATGGGTTGCATCTTCTGCAGGCATTCAGCTGCAGTGTGCACAGGGCTCACGGATGGAGCCTGTGAGCGGCCCCGTGGAGCCCGGGCAGCAGACGTGGGGCGGCTCTCTCTGGGCACTGCCCCGGGGGCTCCTTTCTTTGTGTCTGGGATTCTGGAGTGGTGGCCCAGTGAGATGGTTCCAGGGAGCATGGTGGCTGGTCTGAGGTTCCATCTCTTCCAGAGAGCAGGGCAGACAGGGGTGACACCCGAGGGAAGCAGAAATGGGAGGCCGACCAGTCCAAAAAATGAGTTCAGCAGAAGGAAGGAATTGGCTTAGGGTTCCCCAGAGAGCAGCGAGGAGATCCCACCAAGGCCCAGACTATTTCCTCTCATAGAGACGCGTTGCGGTGGCCTGGTGTGCGGCAGCTCCCGGGCTCTGCTTCTCTCCCTCTGTATCCTTAGTGACAGGCATCGTCGTTGACAATTAGAGGATGTGCACTGTATTTACAAAATGAATTTCCTGAAACCTAAAACAAAACGAATTATCCAAAACCCCAAATTTACCTGGTTCTCTCCAAAACCCAGGCAGAAACGATCTCTATACTTACTGTGCAACTGAGCTTGAGAAGCGTGGTCTGAGCACGGCTTCCCGGAGGCCACACTGACAGCATCTCACGGACTCCGCTTCAAGCACCTGCCCATCTTGGTTCAAAGCAATCAACCACGTGCCAAGTGGACGTTTCTCCTCGGTAAGTCCCGTCAGTGGACTCTGGCCATCTCAGTGTGCGTGGTGGTTCCACAGTCCTCTTCAGGGACAGATTTGATGGATCTGTCTTTCCTATACACAGAACCAGAGGTGCCAGTTCCTTTCCAAGTTTCAGTCTCAGGAAAGAAAATAATGAGTTGCGCTGTCTTCAAGAAATCTGCCGCCCGCCCACACCCTCCAAGGGAGAATGGTCCTCTACAAAAGAAGCCTTACCTTCCTGGGAAGCGACGTCCAGTTAAGAACAGATGAATCCACAGGAGCTGAGGTGCAAGGCCCTCACTGTGGCCCACCAGTAACTCGCTGCGTGGCTGGGCAGGCCTTAAACGTGCCAGTTGTTACTCGGTGAGCGCCACGCCCACCGTCACATCAGATCCAGGCCCACAGAGCACCCAGAGGTGCTCCAGTTGTCGCTGGAACTGAGGCGCATGCTCCCTCTGCAGCAGGTGTGTGTGAGCTCCTGAGGACGACTGTTGATTTTGCAACTACAGCCTTCAGACAAGTTTGCAAAACTAAATAACACAAATATGCATATATATATATATATATAATAGCAGAACAGATATTATAAATAGTAACAATAATTAGAGCTTTGGTATATTGCACATCTATCTGTTCACGCCCTTAACCCACCTCCACCAGCCCACCGATTTCCCCCTCTGGAAGTGAACGGAGCATCCCGTGTGGAGGGGCTCTCATCAGGATGAGCGAATGACTGAATCAAAGCTGGGCGTGGTGGCGCACGCTTGGAATCCGAATACTTGGGAAACGGAGACAGGAGAATCACAAGTTCGAAGACAGCCTCAGCAAGTAGTGAGACTCTCATCAACCTAGTAAGACCCTGTTTCCAAATAAAAATAAAATAGGGCTGGGGGTGTAGCTTGGAGGTGGAATACCCCTGGGCTCGATCCCCTTTCCCAGCAGGGTTTGCGAGTGCAACATCACTGAGCACCCGCTGGCCGGCTCCGGGAGCGGCCTGCAACGCCAGGTCTAACTGCCCCGCGGGGTCCACCTGGGCAAGCGCTGCTTTGTGTCACACAGTGTCCTCTTTTTCAGCCTTTTTGGACACCTCCTCTCCGAGCCGCCCCAGGCAAACTCTTCTCTTTCCTACCTGCCTTTAATGGGGTGGCATATGACAGCTGTCTTAAATTAAGTTTCCCCCATGCTGCGGCAGAGGAAGAGACGGAGCGTGACTCAGAGAGAAGAAACCCTGTGTCACAGTGTGGGGTTTAAAAAAAACTGTTATTTTTTTAAAATGTGTTAAAATGCTCATGAAAGAGAAAGGGTAAAGCCCTGTTAAGGAGCCAAGTTTGAGAGAGAAAATAAGAGAAATGTCAAGGTGTCGGGCTGGGGAGGATTGCCGTGGTCCATGAAGACCTCTCACAGCAAGGCCCTGGATGGGGGTGGGGGGGCTTGGGAAACGGAGACAGGAGAATCACAGGTTCGAAGACAGCCTCAGCAAGTAGTGAGACTCTCATCAACCTAGTGAGACCCTGTTTCCAAATAAAAATAAAATAGGGCTGGGGGTGTAGCTTGGAGGTGGAATACCCCTGCCCCGAGGCTGGGGGACTTGCAGACAGGGGAGAAGAACCTAGGGAGCCTTTTCCCTGCACCCTTGTTCTGGCCTAAGAGTTGAGATAGCGTCGCTGGAAAGCAGCTTGCTAGGAAGCAGGGTGTGCACCGTGGCCCAAGCAGGTGGGGCAGTGGGCCAGCAACCCCGAGGGTTCCTGACATTTCAGACGTAAGTTCCGGGTGGTGGATGATTACTCCTCACAATCTGGGAGGTCAGTTCAGGAGCGAAGAGACACAACTCAGTCCTAAAGTTCATTTTTATGTGCTTTGAGCGATATTTATGAGTTTTACTTTTGTTATTGCTTAATTCCCAGAAGGACACTGTGAAGAACAAATAAATGCTCAACCATTTTGCAGATGGGGAAATGGAACTGGGTCAGCTCACTGGCTGTAGGCCCGGGCCAGGGTGTGGTGGAGCTGGACGCAGCCCGAGCTGCCCCAAAGGCTGTCCACTTGCAGAGCGGCTCTGGGTACGGCCATGGGGCCAATTCTCTTAAAGCTTGACTCAAGTTATTTACTTCTTCAAATTAATGTGTAAATAGGTTACTTTGTTTGCTCTTAATTAAAAAAATCTGTTGTTAAACTTCAAAATTAAATATTGTGGTGTCACAGGGAGGGTCAGCTCTCTCACTGCTGGGGTTGTGTGCATGGGTGTATGGGTGTGTATGTGCATGTGTGTTTGTGAGGGGTAGGGGGCCATCTGTGTACATGTGCATGGGGAAGATGGAGTTCAGCTGTACTTAATATCTAGAGCAGAGAGGGACAAGAGATAGCGAGTCTCCTGAGACCTGGTGTGTGCACCCACTGGGGCTCTGGCTTACGCTGTGGGGAACTCCACCTGGGCAAGTCTCTTGGCCACTGGAGAGCCTGGTGGCACCTGCGCCCCTCCCCACCAAGGAGCCCGGCCTTTGCCGGCTGCCAAGAACTGGCCCCTATTCTGAGGCTCAGGGCCCTTCCTCCAGACTCAAAGCCACCATACGGCATCCCCCAGTCTCCAGTTCTGACCTCTGGCCTCTCTGGTGTGAGGAAACTTGTGGTGGCACTGGGCCTCCTAGGAAGCAGAATAATCTTCCATCTCAAAGCCCTTACCTCAGACTTCTGGGAAGATGGCAACCGAGAAAAGCAATGTTTACGAGTCCTGCTAACACCCGATCTCTATTGCCACAAAATCAGCACTTTTCATAGCCAGAAAACACTATCAGCAGAGAAATAAAAAATGTAAACACAAGGGACAGAGAAAAAGAAGACTAGAAGAACAACCAGAGACCAGAAAAGAAACCAGCCCGCATTGCGGAGCCCCACTAGCGCCATCATGCCTCACAGCACCAGGCTCCAGAGAGGAAAGGCAAACAAGGAGCTGAAGTGAGCAGCTGCGGATCATTCCGGTGTAATTCAGCAGTTCTTTCAGCACAAAGAACGTCTAAAACTCCCAGTGGCCAAGCTCATCACACCTTCCAGGGACTCAGAACGGAGCTCAAAACCAGAAAAGAAATACGCCAGCCTCACGGCCGAGGGCGTGGCAGCGGCACCATATTGCCAGCAGCTGCGGCAAGTTCAACACGCCCATGACAGCTCCAGACCAGTGTGCACAATAACTTAAGTGAAATTGCGGCCCCTACAGGAGAAATCCCAGCACGGCACCCCCAGGCACTTGCGCAGCTTTGATAATCTCCCTGGGTCTGAGGTTTTGCAGTCCAACCCAGTGAAGGAGTAGTGGTGGCAAATTACCACACCCTAGTTGCAGCTCCCCATGGGAAACTGCCCAGCCTGGCACCCCCAAGGTGTCATGCAGCCTTGATTAACTCCCTGGGTCTGAGACTTTATGATACAACCCAGTAAAGGAATAGTGGTGGCTGAGATTACAACAAACTCGAGATCCAGAGCACCCTAAGTGAAGTCGTGGTGACCTGGGGAAGGACCCAGAGAAGGCACAAACTTTTGAAATTACGGGAAAGATGAACAACAATAGAGCAATGAATGCCCACAACTCCATAATATCAGAACCTGATAATACAGAAATTCAGAGATCTCCAGAAGATCAAATCAGGAATATAACTGTAGAAATAATACAGGACTTTTGAAAAGAATTTAGAGAGAGTCTAAAAGAAATCAAGGATGCAATCATTGAAGTAAAGGCATCAATTCAAACTATACACAATCAATTAGACCACATGGAGAATAGAATCTTGCTCCTAGAAAATGATCATTCCAAAAACGAATGCATAATTTATAACAGAAAAAAATCCAACAGCAGGAATCTGATATTGAAGAAATATGGGCCCATTTTAAGAGAGCTAACCTAAGAATAATTGGAATAGAGGAGGGAAAAGAAGGTGAAACCAAAGGGATCAATAATCTCTTCAAAGAAATAATAGCAGAAAAATTTCCAAACATAGAGCAAGAGGTCGATACACAGGTCCACGAAACTTATAGAACTCCCTTTAGACAGGATCAGAGAAAAGGTTCCCCACACCACATAATTGTCAAAATGACCAATGTGGAAGCCAAGCAGAGAATCTTAAAGGCAACAAAAACAAAAGTCCAAGTGACATTCAGAGGCAAACCAATTACAATCACTCCAGACTTCCCAAACCAAGTCATGAAAGCCAGAAGGGTTTGGAGTAACATATTCCAAACTCTGAAAGAAAACAATTTCCAGCCAAAAATTTCCTACCCAGCCAAACTTTCTATCAAATTAGATGGGGAAATAAGAAGCTTCCACGACAAACAGAAACTGAAGGAATTTATGTCTTCAAAACCAGTGCTAGAGAAAATACTGAAAGAGATTAACTACAAAGAAGAAATAGGTAATACACACCAGAACCAGAGACACAAGATTTTCCATCCAGCAGACGACTAAGCAAAGAAGAATACATAGTATTTGAAACAGAAATAAAATCTTAACTTGTTAGGAATCAAAAGCTATCTCTCAATAATCACGCTGAATGTAAATGGCCTCAATTCCCCAATAAAAAGACATAAAGTGGCAAAATGGATTAAAAACCAGAATCCATCCATCTGCTGTTTACAAGAAACATACTTTACAAGTAAAGATAGTAACAAACTCAAGGTAAAGGGCTGGAGCAAGGTAATTCATGTTAAGTAGCCATCCTAACAAATGTGAAGTAGTATTTCACTATAGTTTTTATTTGCATTTCCTTAATGATTCGCTATATTATGATAATGATGAGTGATATTTATGTGTTTATTGGTCATATAAAAATCTTTGGAGATTCATTATCTATTTTAGTCTTTTACCTATTTCTAAATTGTATTGTTTGCTTTTATTGTTGCTAATTTTTAGGACTTATATTTGGAATATTAATATACCTTCAGATAGAGAATTTGGAAATATTTTAACCCATTCTATCAGTAACTTTTAATTCTGTTTACATTGTCTTTGGATGTACAATATTTTTCTATTTTTGTGAAGTTTGTTTGTTTATTCTGTTGTTGCCTGTACCTTTGAAATCATATCCAAGAAATCACTGCCAATTTCAATGTTGTGAAGTTTTATGACCCCGGTTTTCTTCTAAAAGTTTATAGTCTTAAGATTTACATTTAGGTCTTTTATCTATTTTGAGTTAATATTTGTATATGGCGTTAGGTAAGGGTCCAATCTTATTCTTTTTCATGTATTTATTATTTTTCAACAATATTTAGTGAAAAGATTATTATTTCCTTCACCAAATGTTCTTGGAAACCTTGTCAAAAATAACTTGACCACATATGGAAGAAAAAAACCCCAAACATATCAAAGTTAATCAGGAAACCAAGCATGGGAAGGAGGGAGGGGGAGAGAAGGGTTAAGGATTGGGTAGGGGCTGATTGGGTGATGTGTGCATATATATCTCCACAAGTTTTTTGTCCCATTAAGATGTAAGACTACAGTGCACCAATAAAAATTTATTTAAAAAAAATCAAAGTCCTTACCTCTACTGCCTAAGCCTCTTCTTCCCCAGACATCCTCCAGGTCTGAGCCAAGGTCGCAGATATCTTTGGCTGACGTTTCTGCCTATTCAACCTCCAATGTTGAGCTTCTCCTCTTTAGGACAGCTTGGGGTTCATGGAGGACAAAGGTCATATCCTGGCCCTCTCTAGGACCCACCACTGGGCAGGCAGCCTGGACAAAGCTGCGCTCTGCAAACGTTGGCCCCTTGGCTAGTGAGAACCATTCTCATGGACCTGGGCCTGTCCATCCTTCCCGTGTTAACCACAAGGTAGAAGCCGGGACAGGCATCCTTCCTAACCCCAGACAGGACCACCACTGCTGGGGACTAGTGAAGGACCAGAAGTCGGGGCAGGCATTCAGACATTGCCCAGTGCCCCGCCATTCTCTCCCCCCTGCTTCCAACATCTTTGCATTACCCTGCGGGGCCCGAAGCTCCACATCTGCCAGGCTGGCACCTTACTACATCAGGCGTGCGGCGATGCAGGCCGGGCACCAGGGGCGCTCAGTATGGACATGTGGCCAAGGCACCACAGTGGAGACAGACACGCTCACTGGGAGACCACCAGGTCACCGTCACGCCCTGGCACAGGGAGGCAGCTCTCACAGTCACGGCCCTGCGAAGAAAGGCTGAGTCACCCTCCCCTCCCACCCCTGCGCCTGCTGCTGACTGCTGCGCTCAGAGCTGGAGGCCGGAAGGCCCAGCCCCGGACCGGGGCAGGTGTCTGTCTCCCCCACACCCAGCCTAGCACTAGCTGCTGCTGTTTCTTCGGCCATCACCCCCAAGTCACCCACTGTCACCTCCTGGGCCAGCCAAGTCCCCCGCCTCTGAGGCATCCTCAGCAACCTCCACCTAGCTCCCAGGTCCATTGTCACCCTTCTGCTGAGCAGACAGACAGATCTCTGCAGACGCCATAGGACCGGCCCGCACACCCCCACCCATCCACCAAGCCTGCAGGGCTGCCCTTGCCCACAGAGCTGCAAGCTCAGGGCTGCCTGGGGCCAACGGGTCCTGCCGGGTCTGGGCATCGCTGTTAGGACAGACACCCTTCCTGCCCTCTGCAGCTGCTCCTCCTGCAGCGGCCCCTCCTCACATGTCCCAGAGCCTGCACCAGCGCCTTCTGATCCCCGCCCCACGCCCCTACTTCATGGAGCTTTATGCAGCTGAGCCTTGCTGCCCCCCACCTGTGAACACCTCAGACCTCTGGCTGGCTGAGCCCGCTGTGCGCAGGCTGCTGGGTGGGCTGTCTCTCCTCACTGTACTGCCGGAGGGGGCGTGGCCCATGAACGCTGCATCCCTGGGCTCCTGCAAGGCCCCTGGCCACCTGGCCACCCGCAGGCGGTGGGGACAGTGTGGCTTCCTCCAGCCTCACCTTCCCGGGCCACCAAGTCCTGGCCTCTGGTCTGGAGCCGTTCCTGACAAGCTGCCAAGGCCTTACCCAGGCAGTGAGCGGAAACCCCTCCAGGAATCTGCCGATGGCTGTGTTGTTGTTGTTGTTGTTTGTTTGTTTGTTTGTTTGAGCTAACATGTCCAAGTGCTAATTATGTGTCCAGCAGCCCTGGATCGGCCTGTCTGATTCTCACAACACGCTGGGGACAGGGTGTTATTATCCCTGGATGAGCTCATCACCGAGTGACGCTAAACACCATCTACAGGCCGACAGCCCCTCATCCCTGCCCTCCACGGCTCCCGCTAAGCACCATGTACAGGCCGACAGCTCCTCATCCCTGCCCTCCACGGCTCCCCAGGCCCCGCCTTCCCGGCCCCAATTCGCTATCACATGTACTCAAAACCAACCATTTCTCTTCCCTGGCTGGGGCCTGGCCACCCTCTGGCCTCTCCTCTAGCATCTCAGCTAATCTGTTTGCAATCCCCAGGAGTCTCTGACACCTCCCCTGGACACGCCCCCACCTCCCTGCTCTGGCTTCGCCGCCCCCCCCAGACTGACCTCCTCCCACCAGCATAGCCCCTACCAAAATTAGACAGATCACATCACCGCTTTATGCAAGACCCTCCCTGTTTCCGCCCCACTCAGAGGAGACCCAGGTGACTGAGGCCCCAGGGCCTCCGGCCTCGCCAGCCACACGGGCCTCCTCACTGTCCCGACTCCTGGCTCCGGGCTGGGCGCGCCTGCTCCCTGTCTGGAACACCTTCACCCAGCACCACGGGGCTGGACCCCTTCCTTCCTCCCCCCTCAGGGGAGGCGGCCTCGGCCAGGGGCCTCCTGAAGCCTGGTCCTGCTCTGCACCTCTCGCCCTGCTGAGCTGTGCTTGGGGCGATGGACAAAGCCAGCGGCCCCGATGGCCAGCCCCCTGCACCGCCATGCCAGCCATGGAAAGGGCTTCATGAGTACTTGTAGGATGAAAAAGAGAAAATGGTGAGTTCTATTTTTCAAATGAAGAAAGAGAAGGATGAAAGAGACTGCACAATGCCGGGACCTGTAGCTCGGCCGTGGTGGACCCCCACACCGAGCCTGGCCGCAGCGCCTGGCCTACCATGCAGAGGCCGCAGCCTCGGCCCCACCCGCCTGCCCGCTGTGGCCCTCGCCTTCAGGAGGCCCGAGGCAGGAGCAAGCAGACGACTACGCGCTGGTGTCGGTGGGCACAGGAGGCACTGGGAACAAAACACACAGAGGAGGCTGCGCTGGAAGGCCCGGCGGCCTCCGCCAGGGCACAGGCACCTGTGTGGGCCCGGAGGGGCTGGGCACGTGTGCATCCCCACGCCTGCGTGTGCATGAGTGTGCACATGAGCATGTGTGCGTTGTGTATTGCGTGTGGATGTGGACGTGAATATATGTGTATTGTGTATGTAGCATGTGTGCATATGTGTATATACGAGTATGTTTGTGTGTGCATTTGCGTGGGTGTCTTTGTGCACTGTGTGTGTGCACCTGTGTGCATGCACATACATGAGTATATCTGTGTTTGTGTGTGCGGTGTCTTTGTGCACCGTGTGTGTGCACCTGTGTGCGTGTACATATATGAGTATATCTGTGTTCGTGTGTGCGGTGTCTTTGTGCACCTGTGTGCATGCACATACATGAGTATATCTGTGTTCGTGTGTGCGGTGTCTTTGTGCATTATGAGTGTGTGCTTCAGTCTTCTCTCCACCATGACCTTAAGACCTGACACACAAATCGCAGCGGGGAGGGTGAACTGGAGCCGTGTTTCAGAGCCTTTAGCCCGTGGCCGGCGCTGAAGTGTGCACAGCAGCGGGGTGGAGGGTGTGTGGGGCGCTGCTCGCACATCGTGGAGGCCACAAGCAGAGGGAGAGCAAGGGGCAGGGGCAAGGGACAGATGTGGCCCCGAGGTCGCCCTGGCGGCCCACCTCCAGCGGCACCCACTGCCCGTGTCATCAGCCCACAGCCCACCAGGCTGGTCAGCCATCAGCTGGCCGTCACTACGGAGATAGGTTGTTTCGCCTCTGAGCATTTCGTGTCGCCCGGTCATGGGCTTTCCCGGGGACTGTACATGCAAAGCGCCGCGGTGGTCTCTGTGCACACAGGAGAGTATGTCTGCGTGTGTGTGCTCAGTGTGTGGGTGTCTGCGCATGTCTGTGTATGTCTCCATATGTAAATGAGGGAGCGTGGAGGCAGCTGTCTCTGGAGGTGCCCAGAGAGTCGCTCAGGGGGACAACGCCTGGCATCTCTGTCTTCATTTGGGATCTGTCTCCCTAACCTGTCTCATCCCCCTTCAGACTAAGGATGAAGACGAGAGTAACGAAGGTCTCTTCAAGATTTGCAGGCGCCAACTGCCAGACCCCTGGAGTGGCCGGCAGACACCTCCGCCATCTCCCTGCCCCTCCAGGAAGAGCAGAGCCGAGGCCGATGGCTCTAGGATGAGATGCCCCGTACACGGGAGGGCTTACCCCACAGGAACAGGGCCGCCCCTAAGCGGGAACATCTCTCAGGGCCCAGAGCATCTCGTAGAAGCAGAGCTGAGGGGGCGGCTGCCAGACAGCAGTGGGCCCAGGCTGCTCGGTGAGCCCCGCGTCTCCCTCGTTTACACGTGAAGCTCACGGCTGTGCCCTGGCATCGGGGCGGGCCTGCTCGCTCTCCTCCCACTGTGCCGGCTCCACTAAAGGCCCTGGCCAGCCTTCACACTACTTTTTTGTTTGATGTTGGGACCAGTGGCCAGACATGATTTTTTGTCCCCCAGAGTCAGGCCTCTGGCCTAGGACCCCAGTCACATGTATGAAGAATGTGAGTGTGTGTACATATTGCTGCATGTGTGTGCTTGTGTGTGTCTCAGATGTATACATAAGTACGTTTATGTGCATGCCTGCATCTGTGTGCATGTGCCGTGTGTGTGTAAGTGTGTTCCTGCATGTGTGCTCAGTGTGTGTGCACAGTGTGTCTGTGTCTTTCCTGGAGGTCCTGTGGAGGTCAAGTGTGCCCAGCTGTGCATGTGTGTGTGCAGGGGCCTGTGTGTGTGGCTTTCCTTGAGGCCTGGGGGAGGTTGAGCGTGAGGCACGCCCTTTCTCATCCTGCAGACCAGCTGCGGAGGTGACCTCCCCTCTGCACAGCTGCGAGGTCTCCCAGGAGGCCGGAGCCTTCGCTGTGCTCGGCCCAGACCCCCCCACCCCCGGGTTTGGGGGACACAGCTTCTACCTAATTGTGCGTGAAGTTCTTCCACAAACGTGGGAAGTCCCGCTGGATGCCATGGGTCCCCTGGAGGAAGGGATATTTCCAAATGCCACAGGAAGGCCAGCTGAGATGGCGGGAGACAGCTCTCAGGGCCCGCGGCACCGGCCAGTCGTGGCTGCTTCAACTGGTGTGGAGAGGAGGCCAGGACACGGGTGGGGCTGCCCTTTGGTGAGCTGGACACAGGGCAAGAGGGCGTCAGTGGTGCCCAGCTGAGGCAGGAGCTTGTCACCTTCCATCTGCGTTCTGGAGAGACTCGAGCCTCCAGGCTAAGAAGCAGCAGAGGATGTGAAGTGGCCGAGGAGGGCTGGGAGCCTGAGGGAGGACCAGCCTCATGCAGGAGGAGCATCACAGCCCTGCCTGCTGGGGACTGCGGGACGGCAGCAGCCAACCCTCCCAGGTGCCAGCGTGGAGGGGTAGGAGGACCACAGGTATCTGCGTCTGGAGAACAGTGGGGTCCTCCTCGCTGTCTAGGCTCTCTCTGGGCACAGAATTGTACGCTCGAGTACACTTGCACACACACACACATTAATGCAGTGCCTCCCTGCACACACTCAGTCACATGTCCACATACATGTGTGTTGTCCCATGCTCACGCTCATGCGTGTCCTTTCACTCTCACACTCGTGGACAAGCATATGTATGCACACAACTCTCATGTTCATTTATGCACATGTCCATGATACACACGCTCTGACACACACTCACACCTGCATGCACACTTGCACAGACACGCAGTGCTCTCTAACACTCACTTGTGTACATATGCACACATGGAGTGCAGCTCTATCACACTGTCACATGACCTGCGAGAGCACGCATGCACAGTACTACACATGCACACACACCCTGCACCCAGCCTCTCATTTAGTGAGGATCTGCATTCTAAAAATAATGTGGGTCCTCCCAGCTGTTCTCCAGCGACAGGTGAGGACCTGGGTTTCTTCCTGCCTGCCCGCAGCTGCCTGCCCTCAGCCCGGGCACTCCTAGGGCCCTGCAAGGCCACGTGTCACCGGGAAGGGACCTTGTGACAGAAGAGACTGACATGAGTTCCTAGGCAGGGCCGTGTGCCCGGGCGGCCCAGGCTCTGCGGACGGGGCTGTGCAGCAGCCTCTGCTCTCAGAGGTCCAGAGTCCCCGAGGACCCTGGTGGGCGGGGGTGCTGGTGACAGCCTTGGAAACCCCAGCTCAGCCACGGCTCCCCACCCTCCTTCCTGTGCAGAGACGCTGAGAGAGGCGGAGAGCTGAGAGGAAGAGTGCAGGCAGAGGCAGACCCGCAGGCCCCAAAGCCAGCTCTCCTCCTGCAGCCCAGCCCTCCCGAGCCACCGCAAGGACCTCGCAGATGGCGTGCACGCACGAGCTGTGAAAGGCCAGGATCAGCAGACCTGGTATGCCACCTGCAGCCCTTCCCAGCCATCCTTGCCCGTGGAAGCTGGCAGTGTTTCAGGCAGCAGGGTGCCAGCTAAGTGTTCATTTCCCATCACCACCAGCAGCACCCCAAGGCCACGGCTGGCATGACAACGGTGTCCTGCAGAAGAGACAGGAGTGGAAGTGGACCGGGCGAGCCCTGACCAGCATCTGCTCTCTTGATCAAAGGGACAGAGCCTTGACCAGTCCAATCTGGTGCCAGCCCTCAGGAGTGGCAAGAGGAAAGAGCCCACGTGTTGGCCCCGGGGCCAAGGTGCACTGTCCTCTCTGTGGTCGGCTCCCCAGGCTGGGGCCCTGGGGCTTCCGGAGCTCTGGAGCCTGCGGTCCCCAGGTGGGGGCCCGGTGCTCACCCAGAGGCTCCTGGTGACTGGGCCTCCCAAGTGGAGGCCAGAGCTCACACAGAGGCAAAGAGCCCAGCGAATTTTCCAAGAGACTTGGGGAAATGTGATTGTTTCTTCCTAACTGCACGGCCCTACTGTGTCCACCAGCATTCTCGCAGCTATAGTCTATTTTCTTACGGTCTCTAGTCAGTCCGTGTGAGGCTGGGGACTGCGGATCTCAGACCATGGCGGTGACAGGACGCGGAGAGAGGGAGAGAGAACGGGCTGCGCTCACATCATGGAGGCCGGAGCAGAAGGAGGGAACGTTCGCTGTCTAAGGCCGCCCCAGGGACCCCTCCAGCCACACCTGCCACCCCCTGGACACCACCCAGGCAAATGCTCTGCGCTGGCTTTATCCACTTCCGGGGTTTACAAGCCCTCACGACTCAACGCTGACAAGCAAGGTCTTTAGGGGGCATTTTGCATCTAACTATAACACCCATCTATAGGACACGGAGTGAGCTAAGTGGATGTCAGGCTTCTCCTTATAAAAAGAAACAACATTTTTCCAGAAACCATCGATCAGATTATAAAGAATAAATCCCAGAACAGGAAGGAGGCAGAGGCGAGCAGGGCTTTGGGCCTGCAGGACAGGGCAGGCGTGGAAGGAGGGGAGTCACCACCTTGCTCTGGGGTCCACTGGGAAGGGAGCTGGTGGAAAGCGTGGGCTCTGGGGCATCACGCCCTGCTGGGTCTGGGGTCCCAGCCCACTCCACCGGAGGCTTCCCAGAACAGGAGCCTTGGACGGGCAGCCACACTCTCTTCCCCCTCACCATTGCCAGCCCCATTGGCTGTTCCAGACCTTTCTTCAACTGCTTTCTTCAACTGAATCCTTGCCTGACCCTGAAGCTGCCATGACCCCCTAATGCCTCAACTTCCACTGCCCCCCACACTGCCCCAGGCCAGCTTCATCCATCTTGAGTTCAAATGTCACCCTTCACGTGATCAGAAATCTGTGCCAAGGCCTGGCTCTCCTTCCTCACGCTGGAGACCCACTTTCTAAACAGCCTCCGACCCCAGGGCGCAATCACCCACAGTCACCCTTCAGCCCACACACGCTCCTGCAGACACCTCTGGGTGGTCCCAGGACCATCTTGCCAGACACCACCATCCATGGACTCCAGCCCTGCCCTCCACCAGGTGCAGTACATCTCTACCACTAGCAGCATCCAGCCTGTGGCTCAGACTCACATCAGACAGGAATGGACGTCCACACTGGGGATGCATCAGTCAGCAAAGTAATCGGAGTCCTTCCCAGGACGCCCGTCCCCAGCCTCCTCCCTCCCACACCCACAGCAACAGGCTGGCTGTTCCCTGCCGTCTCCCAGGGCTGTTATAGAAACAGAGACATCTCTCCAGGTCTTGGACACTGTTATTTCCCCAGAACATCTGCCGTTGGGAAACTTGAGTCCGAAGACCCATGCTCTTGGGGACCAGGAGGGAGCGAGCTGGAGCCTGCAGAGACACGGGGCATCCCATCGGAGGTTGGTGAACACTCAGGAGACAGAGCTCCAGCCGGACTCAGGCAACAGGGATACAGGAGAGGACAGCAGCTTACCCCTGGGCTCAGACTGTCATTGACTCCATCACCCAGAAGGAAGGGACACGGCTGGGCACAAGCCAACCCTTCTCCATGTTTAGAGGACTCTAGTGTCTCTCCAGAGTCCAAGTGTGATCACCCTGGACACTCAAAGCACCAGGTCCCAGTAGGAGGACAATATGGCTCCCCTGGGGCCAGGGACGCCCTCGGCCTGAGAGGGCTGCATCCAAGGGAGGAGACCAACCTGCCCACTGGACACTGTGCCTGGGCAGGAGGGTTGTTATGCCTCTGATAGTCCAAGCGGGTAACCCGTCTCAGGGAAATCAGAACTTGCCTGTTGGTGAAAAGGTGAGACCATCCTTTAGTGTATTTAATTTGCAAGAGCTTGGGAAAACGTTTCCTTTCTAAGTTTAGTCCTTGGCCTCATCAACCCTTAAAGCTCTTCGAGAAAAAAGAGAAGTGCTGTTTTACAGGTGTAAAGGAATTTAGTTACTTAAGTTGATAAGTGAAACTGAGAATTGAATTTGTTCAACTTGAATTAATGCAACAGGAGTTACCTTCTTAAACAGGGTTGCACTGTATCTTCATGTTTACTAGACTTATAGGCGGGATAACGTTTGGGGGACAGCAGCTTTCCAGATCCATAACTTTAGTATCTCCGAGATCCTCTGAAACCTTCGAGCAACTGTAGTGGATTTTCCTTTGTCAGGAGCCAGCTGCAGGCATCAGACACACTTGGTGACAGGGGAGGGAAGACTTCATAATTTTCCTCTCTGGGACTCTCAGAACCTGTAGTAGCTACTACATTTGTGATAATAAGTGATTAAATACAAACACCAGTGAATGCATACTGTGAGGCTTTTGTTTTTCTGTTTGGAGTTCTCCCAAGATTCCCCACAAGCCACAGAGAAGGTGGAAGCTGCTACGGGTCCCAGGCATCCACAGACATCTGTCATTGAGGTCCACACTAGCCATGCTGCTGCCCCTCTGCCTGCAGGCTTCACCCTCTTGCAAGGCATAGCCCCGCAGCTCCTCCAGAGGCCCCAGGCCCTCTAGGCATAGCGCACCATCTTTCTTTGGGCCTTGCCCTGCTTCCTCCAGGCCCAAGTCTGCGATTCCTGCTCCCTTCCCTTCGCTGACTTTACCCAATGTGTGACTCAGAACTGCCTTAGCTTTCCCCGGCTCCGTGTGCAGCTTAGATCCAACCCGGACCCAGGCAAGAGGAGCCGGGTCATCCCAGGTCTAGCAGGCATCTACCCCAAGGAAGCCACAGTCCCTCCATTCAACTTGTCAGCCAGGACAATGGTACCCGCAGGGCCATGTTGGATGCAACGTACCAGAGATAGGACAGTAAAGGTATCGGCGTCCCTCCAGCCCTAGCCAGGGAGATGGGCCAGCAGGTAGGAGCATCCTGGAAGCAGCTAGGTACAGGTGCTCCTGGAGAAGGCTCCACCCACAGCACTGAGTGTGAGGAGGCCAGACCTCAGGGCAGGGGCAGCGCTGTTTCCAGGGCAGAGGGAGACTGGCCTGGAAAGGTCAGTCGGCCAGTCCACGTGCTCACCCTTCCTGTCTCAGCTCACTGCTTATTTTTTCTTTTCTTTGGACGTCCAATCCCAGCGTTGTTTAGAAGTATTTTCGTTGTTCATCGGGGTTTGCTTGCGTGACAGCAGATCCAGGCGCTTGCCGTGCAGAGGTGGGAGCCCACCCGTCCCCTTACGAAGGCTCCCCGGTGCCTCTGCGCTGTGTCCTTTGTGAGAAACTTCCCCTTCTACAGAAGCAGCGGCTTTTTAGATCCCTCAAACCCGAGGTAAATACATGGAGTAAATACCGTCAGCAGGCGTGTCTCGCTGACTGCCCCATATCAGCACTCTTCTGGGGCCCCCAAAGGGCCAGCTGGCTGTCCCTGCCCCTCCAACAAGGAGGGACTTGGGATGGGCTGGCAGAGGCTTCCATGAGGACAGGATGGTCCATGGATATCAGCCTTGCGCACCCCGCAGACCGCATCACACGGTGGTGCCTGGAAGACACCCAGCGCCCTCCTCCTCCCCTGCTCTGACCCAGTGTCGACTCTCTCCACCCCCCAGGGGACAAGGCCTCACCCTGGGCTCTGCTCCGCAGCTGCCATGCCTGAGTCCCCACTGCCCCAGGCGCCTCCCGCGTGGCCCAGGCGACCCTCCCGCTGATGCCAAGTCCATCTCAGCTCCAGAGCCCAGCCCGGGCCTGGCAGCACTTGCCAGCAGAGAGCCTTGAATGCACAGACCCCCAGGCCGTCCAGGCTAGGTTCCCATTCCATCTGCAACTTTTTTTTTTTTTTTTTGGTGGTACTGGGGTTCCTGGAAGTCCTTCTGCCTTAGGGCTACACTCCCAGACCTATTTTATATTTTTTTATTTGGAAACAGGGTCTCTTAAGCCAGCGCGGCTGGCTTTGAACTTGCGCAATCCTCCTGTCTCCGCCTCCTAAGCACAGGGATTACAAGCGTGCGCCACCACCCCTGGCCACTTTGATGTTTTTATTACTACTCTCTGGAGAATCCTAGCACATGTGCACGTGAGCACATGCGTGCACACACACACACACACACACACACACACACACACACACACAGTGCTAAAAGACAGACTTCTTGAGCCTGCAGGGAGCCGACCATGAGGTCAGCAGCTGAGGGGGACAGGACAGGGGAGCTGGCTACAGCGGGTGCAGGGAGCAGGCCGAGGTCTCTGCCGGCAGAGGGGCCTGGCACATCAGCCTCCAACCCTCCCAGCTCCTGGCGCAGCCCTGCGGAGCCTGGCAGTGCCTCGTCCTGAGCAAGGAGGACTGCACAGAGGTCTGGGCAGCTGAGGAACCTTCTTGCAGTCAGGGCCGGCAAGTTCCAAAGCAGCACCAGGGCTTGTCTTCTCCCCTGAGCCAGCACTCCGGCAATCCCAGCTCTGGGTACTGGGGCAGAGTCCCTCTAGAGGGAGAGCTTAGATCCAATCAATACGTGGCTCATGATCGCCCAGGGGATTGAACGAGCCTGGCTGTGAGCTGAAGGTGCAGGTCTGCCCTCCGCAGACCCCCGCTGCAGCCTCTCCAGCGCACACCAGGCTGGTCACCCTTCCCAGCCGGCACCTGGCTCTGGGCGCTGCCCACAGCCCACTTGCACTGAAACGCTGCTTTTGTGGCGCGCTCCGTCTTTCAAGTCAAGCTGCTACACACGTGTGATGTATGCGTTTTTCTGCATTAAATTTCATCTCAGTGAAAAGTTTTTTTAGAGCTACATTTCAAGGCAATTTTCCCAAGAAAGGCCGTCCTAGCAGCTGCTTTTGAGCTATTCAGCTCCTTTCCTGGGGCATCAAGCAAGGAAGCCTCGGTCCTCATTAAAATCAGAAACACATATTTAAAAAATAAGGTCGCTCTGACGCGACTTATAAATAGTGGAGAGCGGACAACTATTAGAGTGTGACGGCTCCTTCTGAACAGAGGAGAACAAAGCTCTGCGGTATGCTGGGAGGGGAGAGAATATGGAGCAGGGCATTGTGTCATTAAGGAAGAAAGGCTGTGTGCAGTCTCCATCACCTGCACAGGGACCCCTGAGGACTGGACACAGCGGCTGGGAACCCGGCCCCTCTGGGAAGGGGCCCACTTGAGCTGATGGCAGTGGGGCTGGGAGCTGGGAAGCGTGCCTCCTCCCCCAGGAGCCCCTTCATACCTTCTGAGCTTTGTTACAGGTGAATCACTACTATTAACAATAATTTGTTTTTCAAAGCATTAAGATGTAGAGAGGGCACCATGTGTTCCAGTCCCCCACCCTATCCTCAAATACAGCTTCTTTTTACAGGCTTCCCTTACCAAAAAAGGAAGAGCTGGAAAATGATTCTTACAACTCATTTACGATATCAGTTGTCGGCCTCATAACCTGGAGAAATCAGGAGTTCCTCTTTAACAGCTAAAAGAAAAAAATACGTGTATAATGGTTTTCCGCACGGAAGCTCACGCTCTGGGTGCGCATGCCAAGTGAGAGTCCCCAAATGACACAATCAGAGTTCCTTTTTCTAATTGGAAAAAAGAAAAAAAATGTACTTAAGCTGTGGGAAGCAGTGTGACAGTTCCTATAAAAAATTAAACATAGAAATATTGCATGCTTCAGCAGTCCCATTTCTGGGTATATACCCCAAAGAATTGAAAACAAGGACCCAAAGAGACACTGTCCACAGGCTGGTAGCAGCATGATCCACAGGAGATGAGAGGTGGAGGTGACCCAGGGGTCCACCTACACATGAATGAATAAACACAAAGCGGGCATGCACACAATGGAATACTACTAGACCTTAAAAAGGAGAAACATCCTGACGCACACTGTAACATGGGTGAGCCTTGCAGTGAATGAAATCGGCCAGTCACAAAGACAAAACTTGTATTATTCCACTTATATAAGGTTCCTAGAGGAGTCAAATTCAGAGACAGTGAAGGCCAGGTAGATGCCTGGGGGCTGGGGAGGGGGCACGGAGCCTCCATCAAGTTTCTATCTCTGGGACAAAATGCCTGGAATAAACAACTTTAAAAGAATGTTTCAGTTAACATTCTTACTGCTGGGATTCAAAACAGCTGACCGCACAACCTAGAAGAAGGATGGTTTATTTGCTCACAGTTCTAGAGATCTCAGAGGTTCAGTCCATGTCAGGCCAGGTCTGCAGAGCTCAAGACATGGCAGCAGGGAGAGGGAGAGAGCAAAGGCGCACTCCTTACATCAAAGAGGCTGAAAACGAGAGAGATGAGCATGGGGATTCCAAGACCGCACCCCTAGGGATCTGCTCCTCCATCACACCCGCCTGAGCTCACTTCCCAGGGAAATCATTGCAATGGGTTCACTTACTGAGGAGATCACAGCCCTCACTACCTAATCACATCAACTCTGAGCACACATACGTAGCTCTTCAGGGAACACTCTGTACCTGGCCATGGCGAGGAGGGAAGGTTCAGTGTGGCTCAGGGTTTCAGGTTATAGCTCGTGGCCGCTTGGTCCTGTTGACAGCACAGCACAGCACAGCACAGCATAGCAGGGACATGTAGCAGAGGAAACCCCTGCCTCCTGGTGGCCAAGAAGCAAGGAGAGAGGCAGGTCAGGCCCTCCTCTGCCCTCAGGGACACACCCCAGCGGCCCCACCTTCTACAGTGGCCGCTTCCTCCCACCTCCCCAGAGCGCACAGGCTGGAGACCACGTCTCAGCCATGGCCTGGGGGACATCTAAGATCCAGGTCGCAGCAGGAAGCTGGTGCCTGCTGAATGCAGACTTCAGTGCTCAAGACAGAATGTTCCGAGGCGGGCAGTGGTGACAAGCACACATTGAACCACACGCTGAACGTGCTGAGAGGGTGCGGTTATGTTAGGCCTATGTTAGCATAGTTTTTTTCTTTTTTCTTTTTCTTTTTCTTCAAAAAGCTCAGTGATACAGAAGCTAGGCGCTTGCAGGCTGGGTGACCTTATCTTCAGGTCGTGGTTCTGAGGGGCCCAGGGACCCTGGCCTCTCTGGCCTCCTCCCTGCCCTGGCTCAGCTTCTTCCATCCAAGGATCCGCTCAGAGACGCGGCACTTCCCAACCACTGAAAGGTCAGCCACAGAGCAGGCCAGGCCTGAGGAGAGCTGAGTTCCCTTCCCAGTCTTCCAGAGATTAGAGCTTTGGGTGGGGAGGGAGGGGGGCAAGAACAAACGTTTCCCGCCTCGCCTCCCCTGCCCATGTCTGCAGCAGGTTTTAGAGAGGCCCGTACAGTGTGTGCCTCAGTACTGGGCCACAGCACAGCTCTTCAGAGCAGGGGGCGAGGAAGGCGGAGAATCATGTTTTTTGAAGGGGGGTCTATTGGGAATTGAACCTAGGGGCCTTCTACCTCTGAGCTATGGTCCCAGCCTTTTCTATTTTTTATTTTGAAACAAGGTCTTACTAAGTTACCGCACACTGGCTTCAAACTCGCGACCCTCCTTCCTCAGTCTCCCACGTTCTGGGATTACAGGCGTGTGCCGTGGCGCCCAGCTTGGTACCGTTTTGTCAGTGTGCCGCATTACGGAACACAGCGCCCACAGACATCAGACAGGGCGCACAGCTTTTCATTTGAAAGTGACAGCATCGGATTTGTGTTAGGGAGAAGAGCAGGCCAGCTGGCTCGTGTGTGCAGCAGATCTGGGAGGTGCGCCCTGGTCGTCTGCCCTGTGTGTCTCTTCGTGCCCATCAACAGGTGTTTTTCTCCTGCAGGTACCAGTTCATCTTGTGGGCTCCCAGACCACAAAGGCTCAAGGTCCTTGGGCACATAGCCCTTACCCACAGGTGAGACGCGGGTCCTCGGGACAGAGGTGACGTCTCCCAGGCCTACGAGCGAGCCGGAGGCCGGCCCCAGGCCTCGCCTAAGTGTTCCTCCACACACAGAGCTGACTCAAATTCTCAGACCACGCTCCCTCGTGGGCGTGTGGAAAGATAAGTGGTAACAACCGTTTGGACAGATGAATTTTACGCAATAAATTCTGCTTTAACATATATTGATTCAATTCAGGGCTTTGACATAGAAATAAAAAAGCAACAAAGTTTAAAAAGGGGGGGCATTGGCTAGAGATTTTTCCAATAAGATTCTCACAGCTTGAAACCCAGACATTGCTAACTTGTGGCGGTCTCTGCCAACCCTTCCCAGACCATGGGTGGGTAAAAACAATGTAATATAGTGATTCAATTTTCTAAAGAATCAGTTAGCAATTAAACCGACAATGTTTGGGAACAGATATTAAATTCTAGAGAGAATTGCCACTTTAACTTTTCTGAGTAACAAAGGGATAATAAGGAACAGTTAGGAAGGTTCTCTTGAATTTCAGTAAGGAAATTATAAAAATTGAGGTCAAGTGCCCTTTGGGATTCTTTAAATGAATCGGTGACCTTGATCTGGTATCGACAGTGAGGGCGCTCAGGATTGTCTTGGGGGGCTCATTTGCTTTTGGCCCAGTTATCAAAGCTGGGGCTATCCAAGGAGTTTGTGGCCCATTGGCTATGGGTTACTGGAAGCACCAACTGTTCTAGGCAGAGGATTCTGGAAATGTAGCCCATCTGCTGTAGGAAAAGTGGGCATGCAGGGGTCAACCCAGCCCAACTTCCGTCTTCATCCGCCCGGCGGAGCTCGCTGAGCACGCAGTGTGCACCACGAGTGGGGTGTGTGCAAGGCTCCATGCATGGGGGCCAGCGCCGGGCAGGGACCACGCCCCTGGAGTCTACCTGGAGTTTCCAGGTTCCAAAATCCAAGAGCTACACACAGTGAAGCTACAGGTGGGGGCTCAGGAACCACGGGCGAGGCCTGGGACCAAAGACGGGACCTCAGGGACCCGCAGGGTCCTACACATCTGCCCACCCTCCACACACCTGCACATGCCTTCTGCAGGACTCTGCGTACTCCCCCGCCTTCGCCAGCCTCCTCCCTTTCCCTCGGCCGGCCTCGCTGCCAGGCCTCTCCTCCAGCCTGCATCCGGTGAACTCCTTCCCCTCACGCACGCGAGCCTCTTCCTGGCTGTCTCCGCCACTCAGAAGCCTGCTGGACACTTGTTCCCGGCAATCACCTCTGCCCTCACCTGCCGAAGGATGAAAGCAGGATGGAGTTAGGCTCCCTCTACAGCGGTTGGGTGCGTCCCTGCTTCCCTATCCCTGACGGCGGCGGTCCCGGGGCTACTCCTGCCCGCCCTCCTCCCTCCCCGTCTCAGTGGGCGCCGTCCTGGCCCCACACCCACTGCGCAGCCTCCAGCCGCTCCAGGCACACTCGGCCCTAGGAAAGAGGAAGCCGACGTCCTACGTGTCCTTGAGTGCCTGCCCGGCCGTCCTATCTGAGGTTTCCTATCACATGCTGCTCTCTATACCTCAATCATAACCATGTCCGTCTCCTAACGCCCAGAACCCAGGACTGTGTCGGGACACGCCGCCGGGGGACTCGGCATGCTCATGGGGGCCTGAAAACAGGGGCCCTCAAACTACCTGGGGGCTTGGTGCCATCACAGGGGCTCTGAAAGGGGAAGAAAAGGGAGGACGGCGCCCGAGGGACACGTGACTAGGGCCTGCGGAGGGGAGAAAGCAACTCCGTGAAGGGCAGAGACGGCCATCCGTCACGGGGGCCAGTCTCGGAGGCCCGCCCTGGAGTGACACCGCGGGCGGCCGCCGTCCTCAGCAGACGGCCTGGAGCGAGCGTGCCCAGGACGAGAGCCGCCAGCGGTCCTCTCTGCTGGGGTGGCCCTCTGAGGCCCGGGGCTTCTCCCAGCCTCCTCAGAATCCTGCCCCCCAGAAGGCCTAAACATCTCCTGGGGCCAGTCCTCGCAGCACCAAGCATGCCCGGCCTCAGTCTTGGGGCGCGGTGGGCAGAAGATGCCCCCTGAGAACACCGCTAGTTAATAGCAAAGGCGAATGAAACTCTTTGCTTCCAAACACCACCCAGGCACTCAGCTCCCAGGCTCCAAAGTGGAGCCATGCCTCAGGCTAAAACACCACGGGTGGGGGCTGCTTGGGGACAGGGAGGGTGACCGATGCTGCTGGAACCTGGAGGGATGAGGCTGCCGTGCTGCCGGAAACTGGCTCTTAAAGGGGCCAGAGCTTTACAGCCCCTGTGATGGTCACTGCACATGGAGCGGCCCTGACCCCCATCCTGAGGTCCTGCCTGCCAATCAAAGATGTGGGAGAAGCGGCAGGTGGGTGATGAGAGGAGGTCTCTGCCACCACCTCAGCCACCTGCTCGTCCCCTCTCCCCGGGTCCCCCACCGTCGCCCAACCAGCCAGCTGGTGTGTCCCACATCGTGTCCAACATAGCACTGACATCTTTCATAGGTAATCCACTCACCACAGTCAAACTAAATCAATAGAAGGGAGACGCCCCGCCACTCCACCATTTTGCTGAGTCCACTAAGCCCAGTGCACAAAACAGTGCTCTCGGCAGTCCAGAGGGTCGTCATCACCATCTCTGAACAAAGACTCACTCACCTGCAAGACTGAGCTTGCCCTCGCTAGCTAGGCGCTCCGAGAAGGCGAGGGCGCACATAATCACCCCACCGTGATGGGCTGCCACTGTGCTTTAAAGAACAGTATTTCAGACCAAGGGGGCTATAATGTCAGAGACAAACCAGTGCTCCTTGGGCCAGCCCTAAACCCCGCATGCATGTGGGATCTGCCAGAAGATGAGTTAAGGAAAGGCTCTGCTACGAATAACCAGTAAGCACGTGCCACCAGAAAATGATTTATTTCATTACTAAGAGATGGCAGATGGCACACTGGTGCAGAGAGCATCCTAGGAACTGGATATTTGGAAGTGCGGGGAAGGAACGTTGAGACGGGATTGCTGGCTGGGACGGGGGAGTGCCTCATGTCCTCCAGGGCAGTCGCACCTGAGGGTTGGCAGTGTCTTTGCTGCGAGGCAGGAGTCACTTGTCTCCCTCCTGAGCTGAGGCACAATCTGGCAGTCTCTGCTGCTCAGTGAAACGTGTCAAAAACAGTTCCGCCCCAGCACGCAGCCACACGCATCTTCAGAAGGTCCATTCCGCCACGCTGCCGTCAGATGCAGAACCCACCACAACCACTCTTGGGCCTTCTTTACCGAGTTCCTTAAAATAGTTTTTCTTAGCATGTGTGTGAACTTTCCACCACTAAGAGAAAATCTCTGAGAAAAATCAACTTAAAAGAGGAAAGCTAGCCGGGTGTGGTAGCACATGCTTGTAATCCCAGTACTTGGGAGGCTGAGACAGGAGGATCGCAGGTTCTCGGCCAGCCTCAGCTCCTTAGTGGGGCCCTCTGGAACTTAGTGAAACCCTGCTTCAAAATAAAGGATAAAAAAATAGAGCTAGGGGTGTAGCTTAGAGGTAGAATGCCCCTAGGTTCAATCTCCAGTACTGAAAGGAAAAAAAAAGAAAAAGAAAAGCTTTATTTTGGCTCCTGGTTCTAAAAGTTTCAGTCCATTGTTTGGGAGGGGCGGTTATGGTGAAACAGAGCATGTGGGAGAGCAAAGCTGTGTGCCTCGTGGCAGCGGGATAGCAGAGAGAGAAGAAGAGAGGGAAAAACGGTCCCTGTCCTTGTATCCCCTCAAGGCCACGCCCCTAAGACCTAACTGCCTCCCAGAAGGCCCCACCTCTTAAAGGCTCCACCACCTCCCAGCAGCCGTAGGCTAGGACCAAGCCCTCAAATACTGGCCTGTGGGAGACACTTCCAAACCAACACAGAGGCTAGAAAGCAGGAAATGATTACCATTTTGTTACACTCCCTGCACAAAGACAGTTCAAGGTGTCACTGAGAACTCGCTTTAGAGTGTGTATGGGATGAATTGTGTCCTACGATTCCTGTTGGAATCTTCACTTCCAGGACCTCAGGATATGACCATATCTGTAGATCTGCTCTTTAAAGAGGTGATACAGGCTAAGGAGGTCCTTGAGTGGCCATAGCCCGGTATGACTGGGGTCCTCCTGAAAAGGGGATATCAGTGCTTCCTGTTCGTCCACACAGGGGCTGGGACAGACCAGCTAGACCCTGAGCCAGGGACCCCCGCGCATGTAAAGGCAAGCCCCCCACCCACAATATGCAATGCATCAAAAGAGGGGACTCATTCATACTCAGAAGAAAGCCATAAAATATCTGGCAACACATTTAACAAGAAACATTCATGATTTATATGAAAAAAGTATAAAATTTCCCTAGAGGAAACACTGAGAGATTAGTTTAAACAAAGGCATGTCTTGACTCTGGATGTGAAAATTCAGTAGGTAAAGAGGCAGAGTCTCTCTAGACTATATATTAAATTCAACCCAACTCCAATTAAGGTTGAAAGTGCATGTTTTACTTGAGAAGTTGACAGTATAAATATAGAAAAATTGCCAAGAAAATCAAAGATATTGTGGGAAACTCCTTTCTGTCCAGAAATTGAACTACAGAGTAATACTAATCAAGACAATTAGACACCAGCTAAGAATACAGAAGTCAACCAATGAGACAGCTGAACGTGTACTGCAAAATAGCATCTCACATATCAGAAAGGCAGCATTCAAATCAGTGTGGGAACTATTTAAGAAGTAGTATTGGGAAGTAGGTTTCTCATTCAAAAAATGAACTGTTAGGTTCCTATTCATATTGTACTCAAAATCAAAATTCTGATGAATAGAATATATAAATATTTTTAATTATAAGAGCAGCAGAAGAGCCGGGCATGGTGACACACGCTTATATATAATCCTAGCATTTGGAGGCTGAGACAGGAGGATCGCAGTTCATGGACAGCCTCAGCTACTTAGTGAGGCCCTCTGCAACTCAGTGAGACCCTGTTTCAGAAACAGAGAATAAAACTAGGGCTGAGGGTGTAGCTCATAGCTCAGAGGTAGAATGCCCCTGGGTTCCATCCCCAGTACTGAAAAAAAATTTATTCTATATTTCTACTAGAAGCTTAAGTGCAAAAAAATGCCTCAAATGTTATACATTGGTTTTTAAAAATTAGAAATTTGTTGGGAAAAAGTATAAAATGAGAGAATTATACAGAACAGTGAACACATTCTCAACCTTATCCTGGGTGGTGGCTGCGCTGATACAGAAATGTGTGAATTTGACCCCTGGAGAAACTGGGCCTGGTCATCAGACCCTGGGTCCTGGGCAGGGGTCGGGCGGGGCATGCCGGACCCCGGAACAGCCGGGGCCCGGGTCCAGGACTCTGGGCCCCGGGCCAGACCGCGCAGAACACGCCAGACCCCTGGAGAAACCGGGTCTGGTCATAAAACCCTGGGCTGGGCTGGGGTCAGGCGGGGCACGCCGAACCCTGGAAGAGCCACGGCCCCGGGCGGGATCACACGGAGCACGCCAGACCCCTGGAGAAACCGGGGCCCGGACGCCAGGCCCTGGGCCCCCGGCTGGGGTCAGGCAGGGCATGCCGGACCCCTGGAAGAGCCGGGTCCCAGGTCGCAGGACTCTGGGCCCCAGGCGGAGTAGTGTGGAGCACGCTGGACCCATGGGGAAACCAGGCCAGGTCACAGTGCTACTGAGTGCCTGATCCCACTACCTCCTCAAACCACACATACTGTCTTCTCTTATTATTAAAAAAAAAAGGAAAAGAAAAAGAAAAAAGAAAGAAAAGAAAAATATCAGAGAGGGGTCAAGAAGGCCGAGGCGGATGCCAGGATACTGGAGATGCAGACAAAACTTATCCAAATGAACTGGAACTTTTGGAAAAATTCCCCGTGAAGGAGGACTGCTTCTTCTCTACATTGTTAAGAATCTTGGACATCACCTGTAAGGAGAGAAACTTTAGCGGAGACCAAGGAGAAAGGCGGTGTTGAAAGCGGTCTCCACAATGGCGGTGGAGACTTGTATTTAGGAGAAGCAGAAATAGGATCCTACCAACCTTATTTTTTTGGAGAAATTACACCAAATGTTGAATGCTACCGTCGCGCATGCTTAGGAACACTAGACAACATTCAGAGTGGAAAAAGAGCTTGGGAAAGATTTGAAATAGTGGAGGCAGTGGCAATGGCAGTGGCCAGTACTCAGGGGAGGCAGAGATCTGATGCATTACACCTGGAACCTTTGAAGTAACAACCCCAGAGGCAGAATGCTACCTACCACCACGCACCCTCAAGAATGGGGGACAAATGGCTGGGCGAAGAGGGTGCTTGGATTGGAGCCTGCCAAGGGGTGAGGCTGGTGCTGGGGCCAGTGAGGCCGGGATCTGAGCCTGCTGTGAGGCAAGGCCGGTGCTGGAGCCTCCGAGGCCGGGATGGGAGCCTGCTGAGGGGTTAGGCCGGGGCCGGGGCCAATGGCTGACATCGGAGCCTGCTGTGAGGCAAGGCCATTATTGGGGCCTCCAAGGCTAGGATCGGAGCCTGCCGAGAGGTTAGACCGATGCTGAGGCCAGTGAGGCCGGGATCGGAGCCTGCCGTGAGGCAAGGCCAGTGCTGGGGCCTCTGAGGCCGGGATAAGAGCCTGCCAAGGGGTTAGGCCGGTGCTGGGGCCAATGGCCAGCATCGGAGCTTGTTGTGAGACAAGGCCGGTGCTGGGGCCTCTGAGGCCGGGATCAGAGCCTGCCGAGGGGTTAGGCTGATGCTGGGCCAAAAGCCGGCATCAGAGCCTGCCAGGAGGCCAGGCCGCTACTGGGGCCTCTGGGGCTGGGATTGGAGCCTGCCATGAGGCTAGGCTGGTGCTGGGGCCTCCGAGGCCAAGATCGGAGCCTGCTGAGGGGTTAGACTGGTGCCGGGGCCAGCGTGGCTGGGATCGGAGTCTGCCGTGAGGTAAGGCAGGTGTTCGGGTCCCCAAGGCCGGGATCGGAGCCTGCCAAGGGGTTAGGCCGATGCCGGGGCCAATGGCTGACATCGGAGTCTGCCGTGAGGCAAGGCTGTTACTGGGGCCTCTGAGGCCGGGATTGGAGCCTGCCAAGGGGTTAGGCCGATGCCAGGGCCAGCGGCCAGCATCGGAGCCTGCCGTGAGGCAAGGCCGCTACTGAGGCCTCCGAGGCCGGGATCAGAGCCTGCCGAGGGGTAAGGCCAGTGCCGAGGCCAGAGAGGCTGGGATCGGAGCCTGCCGTGAGGCAAGGCTGGTTCTGGGGCCTTTGAGGCCATGATCGGAGCCTGCCAAGGGGTTAGGCCGATGCCGGGGCCAATGGCCAGCATCGGAGCCTGCCAGGAGGTAAGGCCGCTACTGGGGCCTCCAAGGCCGGGATGGGAGCCTGCCTTGAAGCTAGGCCGGTGGTTTAGATCGGAGGCAGCCGAGGGTTTAGGCCGGTGTTGGGGCTAGTGAGACCAGAATCAGGGCCTCCCATGAGGCAAACCCGCTGCTTGAGCCAGCGAGGTCTGGATCAGTCCAACGGGTAGCCAGGCCACTACTGGGGCCGTCAAGAGTGGGATCGGTACTGCAATGCGGCATGCACAGAGAAATATTGCAGAAAAAAAAAAACAGATGCTTCCCCTAATCAGCAATAACTAGGAGGAAAGGGGCAACAGGAAGGGGTCGAGCTATAGAAAGGGCTCTATAGTGAAGCAATTAAGGTGGCTAATCAGAGGGTATGGAATAGGGGAGGATGGAGCCTCTTTAAAACTCAGGAGGTACATAAACGAATGTACCAAAGTTAATCACCAAACAAGCATGGGATCAAGGGAGAGGAAGGAAGGGAATGGAATGGGGGCTGGATGAGAGCTAATTGGATGATGTGTGCTTGTATATCCTCTCAAGTCTTGAATTCCAATGTGATATATGATTACAATGCACCAATAAAAATAAATTAAAATAAATAAATAAATAAATAAGTTAGCTCCTCCAACATATAGGGACTGGTAGACACTTCCTCAATAAGACCCTCAAGGCACAAGAAGTTAAAATTATGATTAAAATGTGAGATTCTATTAAAAAAAAAGAAATGTGTGAATTTGTAAAAATGGGTAAAAGTGCATAAAACCTGGCCAAAGGTGAATCACATTGCTGTTTTACTCTGTTCTACCTCAATGAAAAAAAAAATGGTTTAAAGGCACAGAATAAACATTCACAGGCCTGCAGAGAAGGAAGACCAGAGAAGCTCATAGACACATTCTCTGGGCCGACTCCTCTCCCATGTCCCAGATCCTCTAAAGTGCCAGATCTCACCTCATGGCGCTTCTGCCCTGGGCCCCTTCCCCTAAAGATGTTGCAGGAAGGAAGCCAGGCAGGTGTGTGGGCTGTGGCTCTTCCAGGGATGAGGGATGGCTTCATCCCGCATAGGAGTTGGATATCCCTGCTACACACACCCATGGCCACACTGCCACCGGGCTTCTCCCTGCCTGCCCAGGCTGGCTTCCTGCAGGCCCCCAGCCCCCTGCCATGTGCGTCTCCCTCTTTCTCAAGGCTGAACCCATGCCAAGGCCCCAAATTGAAGGTCCTACCTAGAGGAGCAGACGTGTGATCCAGACAGACTGCCAACCCTGAGATTCTCCTCCTCAGGCTCAGGGCGCTGTGTGATTAAGTGGCCTTCCATTAAGGAAGGTGTCTTTACTCACAGCTGCATGCCTGACCGACACAGAGATTCTGGGATTGCGCGAAAGCCCAAGGACCCCTCTCTGTCTCCAGAGCACCAAGCCAGTGTTGCTGAATTTTGTTCTCCAGTGTCTCCCAGGCAGCGTCTGGATAATGCCAACCTCGGCAGCAATGAAAGGTGCGTTTCTGTGCAGGTCTACCATGTAAACATAGTCTCACAAACCCTCTGTGAGGCGCGCGTCATCATGGGAATCTTCACTGCAACAAAACGGTGACTCAGAAACCTCACTATTGTGTGGAAGGACCAGAGAGGTCCCAGAGTGCCCATCCTTGGTGTCCCTGCCCCTCTGGGAAACCAGTGAGGGTCCTGGCATCAGCAACTTAGATGGAAATGTTTATTGTTCAAAGAAAGTTCAGAGGTATCCTGACCCCGCTGACCTTCAGAGCCACCAGGGTATCGGGGACGCCCCGGCATCCCGAGCCTCATGTGCCGACCCTCAGGCAGGGCATCTCCAGGTCGGAAGGAGGGTCCCCCATGTGCCAGCTCCACAGGCCTCCCTGGACACCCACTACAGTGGCCCGAGCCTCTGGGAGGAGGAGGGGAGCCATGGGTCGCCATGTGTGTCCCGCTCCGCACTCAGGCCTAGGACAGCAGACCTGCACCCCCAAGTTCCCCGGAGACGTGGGTCCATTTGAGGGCGGCAATCTCCTGGAGATGCATTGCAATGAATTTCCATGTGTGTGAGCCATGAATCACTGCAAAGCACTCAGGAATGTTTGCGTTCCATTTAGCGAATCAATGGACAGAGGGCTGCGTTCAACCTTCGCCCTGCTGCTTCTGTCTCGGGAAGCAGGTAACAATATCAAGCACATATCAGGAACAACCCGATTCACGGTTACAATGAATAAAAAGAACCACCCTTAAAAGAAAGATCCAGGGCCTGTGTGAACCAAACAACTGGGGGAGGAGGTGGATTGTTTTTACATCTCTGCGTTGGTGATTTTCAAATGTATACCGAGTGAAGAAGACGGAATGATTAACTCCCAGGAGCCCGTCATCCGGAGTCAATGGAACCGACATGTCTTGCTTATCTGTTTCCCTTCCCTTCCAACCACATGTGAAGATTAATGAGCTGAAGACTGGATAAACACAAACACACACAGATAGTAAACGTGTGTGCTGCAAAGCCGACGATGAGTCTTAAGTAAGATCCACCGAGATGCTAATGAAAACACCAAGAGGTACTTTTTTACACTGTCAAAATAATTCATGTATTTAGGCAGAAAAATAAAACACTTAAAACCACAAGAAAGCATTTGAAAAAGAGGGCAGGTTTTGTGTACTATAAATTAGACTATAAAGTCACAAAAATTCCCCATTAGAAAAAAATACTTCATTTTATAATCTTGGTGTACGAAAGGGCTTTCTCGGTCTATTGTCAAAACCAAAAATCATTAAGAAAAATATTAACTAGCGGGCACGGTGGCATAGGCCTGTAATCCCAGTATTTGGAAGACTGAGACAGGAAGATAGAGGTTCAAGGCCAGTACGTGATAACTCAGTGAGACCTTATTTCAAAATAAAATAAAATAGGGCCGGGGGTGTAGCTCAGAGGCAGAAAGCCCCTGGTTTCAATCCCCACTACAAAAAGAGAAAGAAAGGAAAAAAGAAAGAAAGAAAGAACTCTGATCTCATGAAAATTAAAAACTTATTTACATGCTTATAAATCTAAGAAAATTTAAAGACAAACTATTAGAAATAACAGGTAAATTTGGTTAACTTACTAGATATAAAGTCATTATGCAAAAATTATTATTTTTATGTGAATTACACACAAATAGGAAAAAAAAACAGAAATTTGCCAAAGACACCTTAATACTGAAATTTAAGACTATTGCCCACGACCACTCAGGGTGTGTAAGAACGAACAGGAGAGAAAGATTTAGCATCAAAAACATCAAATATTGCCAGGCATGGTGGTGCACACCTGTAATCCCCGCGCTTGGGAGGCAGAGACAGGAGGATCACACAGGTTCGAAGCCAGCCGCGCTGGCTTAATGACCCTGTTTCCAAATTTAAAAAAGTATAAAAATAGGTCTGGGAGTGTAGCCTGGAGGTAGAAGGGCTTCCAGAAACCCCAGTACCACCAAAGAAAAAATAAAACATCAAATATCCAAAGCAACCGGAGGTGCTCAAGCCTCTACTCAGATATCTACAAAACGTTATTGAGAAAATTAAAGAAATTCTGAGCAAAGATAAATCTCCCAAAAGATGTCCAAGACTTCCTCCCAGAAATCTCCAGGTTGTTACTGAGAGAAATTGTTCTCAATAAATGCCAAGTTTGGGTTTGGGTTTGTGGATGGTAATTCTCCCTGAATTCATCTGTAAATTCAGTGTACCCCAATCAAATCCCAGCAAACAAAACTGACAGGCTGTTTCAGACACTCGTACACTCCAAGTCAATCTTGTAAAACAAGACTGAATACAAAATGTCAAGACACAAAGACACAATAACAGACCAAGTGTGACACTGGCCACCAGGACAGGAGGGTCCAGAAACAGGCCCCCAGTGACGACTGGCAAGGAGAAGGGATGAAGGGGTCGGGTAAATGGGGCTGAATCCACATCTGCGCAGGTGTTTAAAGGCTTCGGTCGAGCAAACTGTTTTCTGGAAAAGCTCTGTGTCCTCACTACCCACCAGCAGAGCATGGGAATCTCCGAATTTCCTAATCCTCACCACCAGCTGTCATCTAAAAAGAATCACTGAGCCAGGCGTGGTGGTGCACACTTGTAATCCCAGTCTTTGGGAGGCTGAGACAGGGGGATCGCAGGTTCTTAGCCAGCCTTGGCAACTTAGTGAGGTCCTCTGAAACTTAGTGAGAGGCTGTTCCAAAATTAATAATAATAATAATAATAATAATAATAATAATAATAATATAGGGCTAGGGAGAGAGAAAGACGGAGGAGGAAGAGGAGGAGGAGGAGGAAGAGAAGGAGGAGAGGGAGGAGGGGGAGGAAGAGGAGGAGGGAGAAGGAAGAAGCTTTGCTAACTCTACAAATGACAACTGACAACTCTCCTCCTGGCCTGGGAGCCTGAGCATCCTTTTCCACCTTCCTTAGCAAGTCACCTGTTGCAGCTCTTGCCCATCTTCTTCCTGGAGCGTTCGGGTTCTCCTCGTGATATGTCATGAATTCGGTAATAACTTCACATAGTAAAGATGGGTTTCCGTATCTGGTCACTGTGGGAAAGCCTCCTGCACTCCTGTTACCCTGTTATCCTCTAATACTGACCGCAGGGTTGGCGGTGCAGCGCCCCTGAACCGGAAGCCCTGGCCGCGGGACCCTGGCACGGGCCCTCTGCCATCGGCCCTCGGGGAGGTCTGGAGATTTTAGTTGACACATGCAGTTCATTTACACCAGCTGCCAAACCAGGGCTACAGGTCCTTAGGGCATGATGGCCTGAAATGGGGAGAGCAACGGGAGGGTGGGGGGCATATATGGTCCCAAAGCCACAGCCCAGGGAGCCACCTCCGGCCATGGCGGCCTCAGGAGGGGCATTTTGCTTTCAAGCTGTGCACGGCTGCTCATCCCAGCCACGCTGCTTCCTCTCCAGCAAGGCAGGGTGGGTGAGGATCGTTACGTCAAGTCTGTTCATCTTTCATTTCACGGAGTTTACATCTGCGGCGCCCTTAGAATCGCTCTGCACTGCCGTGATTATGTGAAATATTAAATATTCAGACTTAGAACATTAGCCCACCTGGTATAAGATGTGAAACAGACTCTACCTTCATCTTTCTTCCCCAAGGCTTAGGCAGATGTCACAATACTACTTATTGAAGAACCAATCCTCGTGCCGCTGATTTGAAATATCACCTTAATAATACAGTAAATTATTAAGGACACTTGGATTGCTTTGGGCGTCCTGGTCTATTAATCGGAACTGTCGGTCTAGTCCTGGGCTAGTCCACGCTGCTTTAATTTTTTAGCTCAGCGCTTCCATCTCTGACAGGACAAGGGCCTCATTACTCATCCTTTTTAATAAGAGTACTTATTCCGCTACGTCCAGCCACCAAAGGGCATGTAGCTCCTGCTGTTTTATTTTTAATATCTTTACAGTCTTCCTGACTAAACAACTTTGGTGAGAGTAACAGGGTTGTGTGTCCTGAGACTCTGGCAGGAGGCTTGGTAGCTGAGCTCTTGACGCTGGTGTGTGTGTGTGTGTGTGTGTGTGTGTGTGTGTGTGTGTGCGCGTGCGTGCATGTGTGTGCGTGTGTGCGTGTGTGTGCGCGTGCGTGTGTGTGCGTGTGTGCGTGCGTGCGTGTGTGTGCGTGTGTGCATGTGCGTGCATGCGTGTGTGTGCGTGTGCATGTGTGTGTGTGTGTTCTGGAGATGGAAGTGTTCTACCACTAAGCTACATCCTCCCCCTTCTTTACTGAGACTCTAAGCTGCCCATGCTGGCCTTAAACTTGCCACCCACCTGCCTCCACCGCTGAGTAGCTGCAATCACAGGTGTGTGCCATCATAACCAGCCAAGAAACCAGTGGACAGCCAGGTGCGGGCACACCTGTGATCTCAGTGACTGGGAGACTGAGAGAGGAGGGTCGCAGGTTTGAAGCCAGCCTCGACAACTTAGCGACAACTTAGTGAGAACTTGTTTCAAAATGAAAAGGCCGGGCGTGGTGGCGCACGCTTGCGTGCTTGGGAGGCGGAAACAGGAGGATTGCACAGGTTGGAAGCCAGCCGCACTGGCTTAAGAGACCCTGTTTCCAAATAAAAATATAAAATAGGTCTGGGAGTGTAGCCCGGAGGTAGAAGGATTTCCAAGAACCCCAGTACCACCAATAAAATAAAATAAAATGGGGCTGGTGGTATAACTTGGAGTTAGAACACCCCTGGGTTCAGTCCCCAGGACCACCAGAAAGAACAGAGGGAAAGAGGGACGGAGGAGGTTAACAGTACAAGAGAGAGCCAGGATGCCGCAGGGATGTCTTCTCTTTCTCTCTGTAGCCGCTCAGGACATGTCCTCGGGGCGCTCCTCCTCACCAGAGGTTTTAGCTAAAGCTCTTGCCCTGGTTTCCTCTGCAGATTCAAGAGCCAGTTTGCGGGGGGATGGGGGTTCTAAATGGCTTGCGTCCGTGAACATGACCTGCTAAGGTCTTCAAGCTCCCTGCCTGCTCCCCTCCCTTCCCTTCCCCATTCCCCCATTGGGTTACAGAGAAAGAAGACAGATCATGCTCCAGGTGGCACAGGGCCCAGGCTGAGGGTCACTTAGAAAATATGCCCACCTGGCACATGCCACAGGCCCCACATTTTCTGCTGGGCCCTCAGATCCCATCACTGTGGGGTCTGGAGGGGCTGGGAGCCATCCACTGATGTGGGTGTCCCCAGCATCCTATCACTGTGAGGTCTGGAGGGGCTGGACTGTCCATCCAGGAAGGTATCCCCAGCATCCTGTCTCTGTGGGATCTGGAGGTGCTGGACCATCCGTCCAGGTGGGTGCTGCTGAGGCCCTGCCTGGCCCTGTCCTTGGCTTCATCTACTCTCGCCTTCCTCCCCCACCAGGGAAAGCAGGAAGAGAAGTAGAGGCTGAGGCCTACAGTCTGAATCTAGAGAGGCCTGGACTGTGTGTGGGATGGTACCGGATACCTCATCTGCAGAGCGCAGTACAGTAGACCAGGTGCCTCATCCGGGTCCACGGTAACACCAAGGCTTAAGCAAGTTCCTCCAAAAGCAAGCCCTGTGATTTATAAGGCTCCAACCGAATGTTTTAATAATAGTACATCAGTGGCGGCCACGGAGGAGGAGAGGCTGAGGAGCCCCTCACCAACAGATGAGAGCAAGCACTGGGGGGCTTCCACCCCTGCAGGCTCTGTCACAGCTGTGACAGAGACCTCAGCACCTCTCAGGACAGAAGGAGCTGGCGCATGGCCGGCTGGGGACTCACCCAGACCCACATCCCAAGCTGAATTCACCATCTACCCTCCTGGTCCCAGGAGGCCCACCTCCTCAGCCGTGGCAGCCTCTCGGACCAAGCAAGGATCAGACAAGAAAGTTCCCGTGTCTTCAGGGCAAATAATAGGACTTTGTGTTTTGTTGTTGTTGTTTGTTAGTTTTTGCAAAACTGGGAATTGAATCCAGAGGCCCTCTCCCACTGAGTTATACCCACAGCTTTTCTATTTTTTTTTTACTTTGAGACAGAGTCTCACCACGTTTCTGAGACTGGCCTTGAGCTTGCAATCTTCCTGTTTCAGCCTCCAAGTACTGGGATTACAGGTCTGCACCACAGTGCCTGGCTGCGACTCCTTTTTATAATCTTTCTCATTTGAAATCATTTGAGATTCATAAGCATTGTCCGTGGCACTGCAGAGGGCCCCTTGGGGGCCTTGCCCTGCTGCCCCTAATGTCCACCTGCGGCACAATCCGGGCACAATGCCCAAAAGTGAGGTACTGACTCCAGGTGACGGTGCTAGGTGAATCACAGCTTCGCCTGGATGCCATGATTTCCACGATGTCCTTGTTTTTGTTCCAGGATCCCTTGTTGCACTGATCTGTTGTACAGACTCCTGTCCAAAGGCCCCCAAGAACTTGTTTATTTTTTCATGGAGTCTTCAAAGGACCCCACACCCTCTCCTCAGGAGGATGGAGTGGGAGTGTCCTTGGAATGGCAAATGTCCCCAGTGGGCATGTCCAGGGGCTGTGTGCCCCTTCTCCTGAGAATCAGCCAAGCAGACGTCTCAGCTGACCTCCGGAGGTGGCCCTGAGTTGCTGCCAACATGGGAGCAGAGGGAGTGTCCCATGCGTCTCCTGGCAGGTGCAGAGGCCGTCTGCCCAGGTGCAGGTCACCTATCACCATCGTTTGGCAAGCATCCTAACACGGCCCTCAGCTCCGGAAGGACAGCAAATAAAATCTGAAATCCTTCAGGTACAAGGATACTTTGAAAGCCAAGTCTAACTTTGCATGGTCTGACACTGACGTGATAAACCATCTGGCAAAAAGGCGCAGCACTTTTGGGGCTTGCCAAAGAGATGGGCTGCTTCCAAGAGTTCTGGGACACCACGGTATGTCTTCCCACATTGACGTCTCCCTGTGAAACTCTGGAGCAGATTGCGCCTCTAGCCTCTGGGCTTCCAGAGTCCAGGGTAGTCGGTCGGTTGAACCCAGCACCTGGTCAGATGCCTGCAGAGATGTCTGCAGAGGGAACTTCAAACTCCAGAGGGCGATGAAAGGCTCAGCCCTGACCTTTGCCTCAACAGGTTTGGGGTAAGAGCAGAAATGATGCTGGCCTAGAAAATTTCAAGTTCACACTCTCCCAGACCACATTAGCCTAGGCTAAGAAAACTCAACAGGAAACCCAAAGGGGACGGAGAGCACACCGGGCCCCGTCCAGCCCCCCTCCTGCTGAGCCAAGCGTGGACACTTGTGTCCACACAGGCAAGCCCCCACTCCAAGCTTCCTGGCCCCCTCCCAGCTGGCCCCACCCCCATCCAAAACACCAACCCAAAGACTCAGCACCCAAAGAACTGCCACTGGTCCTTCAGATCCCAGCACCCTGCCATTCTCCATGGACCCTGACTGACAGGCAGGCCTCCGTAGCCCGTGGCCACGCCTCCAGGAGAGGCCTTAGTGCAATTAGCCACCTTCCGGGTGTGCTCCTGTGTTCCCCCGTCCAGTGGAGACTCCACATGGACCAGGTCTTTGTGCATTCAAGTGTGGGTTCCAGCCCTGAGCAGAGGGGCTGGGGCCCAGTGGGGGTTCCATGGATGGTCACTGGAGGAGGGGAAGAGGAGGAAGAGGACAGGAGAGTGGAGAGGCGGTGAGAGGGACACCGGCAAACCAGGAAGCTCCTAGAAAGATCTGAGTGCTCACATTCAAGGCCCTAGTCAAAGCTGGCCTTTGTGGAAGTCTGGAAAAATCCAGACTTTCACACTCGAAAGCCCTTTATTTAATGTCCTCCTGTTCTATCAATTTCCCTGTAAATGATATAACTGTGTTCTTCTTTATGGCTAAGTAAAATTCCATTGTGTACATATCCCACAGTATTGTAATTCTTTCATCTGTTGATGGACATCTTGGCTGGTTCTACAGTTTGGCAATGGTGAATTGTGCAGCTATGAACATAGATACACATGCATTACTTTGGTAGTTTGGTTTCCATTCTTTTGGGTAGATACCCAGAAGTGGTATTGCTGGATCAAATGGTATATTTGTTCCCATTCTTCTGAGGATTCTCCATACTGTTTTCCAAAGTGGTTGCACTAATTTGCAATCCCACCAACGATGTCTTAGAGTTCCCACTTCTCCACATCCTCGCCAGCATTTGTTGTTGTGTTTTGAATGATTGCCATTCTAGTGAAATTAGTCAGTCACAAAGAATAAGAAATCAGATGCTCTCCCTAATTTTCAGAAGCTAGGGAGAAAATGGGTCATAGGAGGAACTCTAGACGAAGAAGGAGAAACCATAGATGAGCAAATAAGGTGACCCAACTGAGGGGATGGGAGGGGGAAGAGGGGAATTCTCTAAAGCACAAGGATGTACTTTAACAAACATATGGATCACTAAGCCAAACATGAGAAGGAGGGGGGAATGGGGCAGGAATCAGGGGAAGGGCTAATTGGGTGAGGTGTGCATGTGTGCCTCACCACCTTGCACCCCGTTAAGATGGATGGCTACAATGCACCAATTTAAAAAATTAAAAAGCCCTTTGCTTCCACGGAAGAACCTCAGACCATGTAGATGGACTGCCATGTTGTCAGGGAGGGAATAGCCCCAGAGGAGAAAGAGGACAGTGAGGCCCGGCTGCGGCCAGGGACACGCACTTCAGCCTGAGACACGGCCCCAACCTCCGTGGTGCTGGGAGGCCCGGGACAGTCCCGAGGGCGCGCAGACACTGCGCCAGAGCTCCATCACGGAGCGAGCACGCAGGGCCCTGGGCCAGATGGGAAACTTGGAGCTGATTTTTAGTAAATAAGTAAATACTTAATATAACTACTTATTTTCAGAGGTTGTGGTGCAAAATTTCATTCTATTCAGACAACAAATGTTTGCTGGAAAGCTCTTACACAGGCAGCACTGTTTTGGACACTTTAGTACTTGGGTGAACTAAACAGCCCATGATCCCGACCATCGGGGCTGACCCGGAGACAGACACCTGACCCTCTGGGGACCGGTGGGATTGCACCCATGGCCCCAGGAGGACACCACGGGCTGACGTCCCCAGCTGACGTCCCCAGCTGAGGTGGGCACACCTGTGGTTCTTTGGGCACCTTGTTCTTCTCCAATATTTTTTGTCTCTTCAAATTCTTTATCTGAGATAATTTACGACCAATGTTCATAAAGATGGTTTGGATTTTCATTCCTCATGGAATGAGAAGGGAAAATGACATTTTGTTTTAAATTCAACCTCATAATATACAAAGAATACCAAGGAGAGCTTTGCCTAAAAGACCAAGAGTTAAATCAAATTCTTAAGGCTTATTTTGTTTAATTTTATAAAAGACAGTACCACTAACCCCACAAAAAACTCAGGACTACAATTATAGTGAAATCTAATGCCAAATACTTTGGCTTTGTGTTATTATTATTGGAGTATTTATATGGAACAGATGCGACATTCTTCCCGATATCACCTCCACAATGCACTCTCTGCATTCATAGTAACCGTCAACCTAGTTTCCTGTTTATTTAACTATCTTAAGTTCTTAATGCAGGTTAACAGCATTCCCAAACGTATAGTAATCCCTATGGCATTTACTCTTGAGAAGCTATATATCTACATTTCGGCAGACATAAAGTTCCAGCCTATAAAACACAGGAGATGTTCACTCCGACTTATACCAGCAGCTTCTATGTTGGTAAGTAAAAACCGCAACGTGTCCAGCGGCTGCTTGGCCACATCCCGAGACGGCGCTGCTTGGCTGCGTCGGGAAACGATGCTCACGTCAGCATTCTGCTGTCTGGTGGGACAAACGCAAGACAACTCCGGTCTCCAATGCCACTTCTCTTCGTGCCTCTTCTCAGGGACAGAGGCAAGTGGACGGAGAGGCCGCAGGGCTGGGGACAACCCAGTGTCACTGGAAATCCTTATTTTTTATTATCTGAGAAACAAAGCAGTAGCCATCAGCCATCAAAGGAGCCGCACCCCCTCCCCCGGCAGCCGCTTGCCTTCAGGGAATACACCTGGGTGCTTTGCCTTCCCTTGGGACCCATGACCACCCCTGAGATGCCGTGAGGGCCATGCGGCCTCCCCCATGACGGGAGCGGTCCCACGGGTCCTTCTCCCACAACATGCCCTCCCAGAAGAGGCTGCACGGATCCATTCATCCAAATTGATTCTGGGAGTTGGAGTTGGAGCAAAAGCCCACCGTGGTCAGAATTCCTGTGTTAAAATCTTCACCCCCAGGTGACGGCGCAGTCAGAGGGGCAGACCGAGCACTGACTAGTTAGTGAGGGTACTCTCCCAAGTGGGTCCCCGCTCTCTCGAGAAGGGGGTATTGTCTTCAGAGCCCTCACGAGGAAGGAAGGAAGCAGGAGGGCCAGAGGCAGAGGCAGGGTCGTGGGAGGGGAGGGAGAGAGAGGGGGGGAGAGAGAGAGAGAGAGGGAGGAAGGGAGGAGAAGGAGAGGGAGAGGGAGAGGGAGAGGGAGGAGAGAGGGGGCTAGAATATGCTATCTGCTGGCTTTGAAGCTAAGAATTATTTATTAAGCTTATCTCAATAACTAAGAAATGTCGATGGCCTCTGGAAGTCAGAAAAGGCCGGGAAAAGAGCTCTCCAGGAGTCTCCTGAGAAACTCACCCTGCGGACACCTTGAGTTTAGCTCAGCAGGCCCCATTTCCTTTTGAGGTGCTCAAGCTCTGACCCACCCCAGGAAGACACGGCTCACCAGCACCTGGCAGAGCTGCCCAGCACTCAGGGCTCTGAGAAGGAGGTGACGGCCTTCGGGTGCTCGCTGGTCCCCAGGGCCCGTCATCCACCTGCCCCTGGGCCCTGCCCACACCTCCAAACCCGCCTCCCTCCTGTCTTCTCAGGAGACCAGAGCCAGCAAACCTCACCGAGCAGGGCCTTTCCCGCTCCACCTCAGCCCGGGGTGCTGGTGTGCGGAGGGTCCTGCAGGAGCAGGAGGGGCAGCGGGGCGGCACCCTGTCCCCTGCCACTGTACCCCTTGCGTAAAATGCCTTAAAACATCAGCGTGCGTCTGCCCACCACACAGAGCGTCTGAGACGTGACCCAGAGTCAGGCTGTGTCCAAGAGGCAGTGTCCACGGGCCCGACGTGGGCCCCGGCCAACAGAGGGACTCGGGGCTGGCCCAGCCTCACTGAAGGTCTTTTCCTTTTGGGAAAATATTCAGAAACCAGGTGGAGTTTCTTGCTAAGGGGCCTCAGTCTCAAAGCATCTGTCAATATTGGGATTTGTTTCCTACAAGTTTTAGCATCCTGTCCCTGCCTTGGCTGGAAAGTGCCCACCGCTGCCAGAACCCCATCTCCAGCAAGCCAGGTGGCCTTGCCCAGCACCCACTGTTCCACTTAAAGAGAGAAACTGATGAGCTTTACAGGGGCCGATGTCCTGCACAGGACCGGCACCTTGCAAGGATATTCAAGACCAACAGCTTCTATGGGTCTGATACCTCGTATGGGCGGATGTGTTTGTTTCGCAGGACTGACACCTTCTGTAGGACTAATACACTATGTAGGACTAATATCTTTTTTTTCTTGGCAGCACTGGGGATGGAACCCAGGGGCATTCTGCCTAAGCTACACCCCCAGTCCTATTTTTTATTCTTTATTTTGAAACAGGGTCTCACTGAGTTGCAAAAGGCCTCACTAAGTAGCTGAGGCTGGCCGCGAACCCAGATCCTCCTGTCTCAGCCTCCTCTAGACATATAGATGTCTAATATGGAACTGACATCGTATAAGGGGCCGATAGACCAGATGGACCTGGGATCTGGGACTGTGTGGTCATGCCTGTCCTGAAGTCTTGTCTAGTGTGTTAGCAGGGCCACTGGTCACCCTCAGGCCCAGAGTGCTGTGCAGTTTATCCTCCCGGGATTATGGGCATTGACGGGGGAACTTAGGACTTCTCCATACAAAGCAGTTTCTCTCCTCCAGGGAGTCAGACCTAGAAAACAGGTAGGAAGACCACAGCCCTGGCCAGGTCCCATTTTGTCAATAAAGTTTTATCAGCACACAGCCATACCCCTGCCTCTGTGGGGCCTCTCTGCTGCAGAGCACAGCTTCAGCTGCTGCCCGGGCTGCCTGGACACTCACCTCTCGGTGAAGGTCCCCAGCCATGGAGCTGGAGGGAGTTTCTCCAATGACAGCTCCAGAGAGGGAGAGCTTTCCAGAGTGGGCTGGAAGGATGGGCCAGGGAAGGAGTCATGAGGCTGTGGGCTCAGGAATGGCCAGCCCCAGCCTGGTCCACTGGAGCCCTGGGCTTGCATCCTGCCTCAGAGCACCTCCAGAGGCAGGGTCCTGGGCTGCTAAACCCCACCCACAGGGTGGGCACAGCATCCCTATGGCCCCTTGGGGCAGGGGTGGAGCTGCCATGTCCCCCGGCCTCTTGGGATAGGAGGCAGGACATCATCCCAGCACATCCTGTGGCCCCTGGGTGTGGGAGGCGGGGACTCAGTGTCCCATAGCCCCCCATGGCCCCTGGGCAGGAGGGTGACACAGTGCTCCAGCACCCCCATGGCCCCTTGGTGTAGGAGGTGGGGACAGAACACGCTGGCATTCCCATGGTCCCTGGGGTGGAGGAGCACGGTGCACCAGCATGCCCATGGTCCCACGCAGCCGCGAGCCAGCTCTGGAGAAGGGCAGGTGTGAGCCATGGTGAGCCATGGCAGCAGTGCAGGCTGAGCAGGTGTCCCAGTGGTCACACACACACACACACACACACACACACACACACACACGGCACCTCCTGAGCTTTAGGGGAGCTCCAGCAACAGGAAGCCGGGAGCCGTTAGCAGCTGGCTTCCCATTTGCTGCTCTTAACAAAGTCTCAGCCATGAGCAGCGCCAAGCCCCTGGCTGCAGAGCACGGGGGTCGGTCCTGCCCACGCTGCCCGGAGCCCCGCAGCCTCCCTCGGGCCTGGCGTTGAGAGGAGCCGTTCTGATGTGTCCATTCAGCCCTAGGGACCCTGCAGGAGCGGTCGGTGACAGCCCACCAGGACGCGTGGTGTTGCAGAGCAGGAGCGGCCAGCTCTGCAGGGCCTTCCTGCGTCGTGATAGGAAGTGGCAGCCTTTGTTGGGGTCCCTGAGCACAGCGTCTGTGGGCAGGAGCCACCGTGAGAAATGGCAACTTCCGTGTGACAAGGGAGAGGAGGGCAGGCAAATCTTCAGCACTCAGAGAGGGGGAGGAAAGAGCTTCCAGAGGTTTCCATTTCCTCGGTACAGGAGGAGGGCGTGCATCTGAAACCCAGGGCAGGTGAGGGGTAGAAAGAGGGAGTGGCCTGCCACAGGCACCCAAAGAGGGGCTCCGGGGCCTGTGGCCCAGCGCCTACTAGGAAAGGAGTGAGCCGGCTTCTCCTGGCGTCAGGGCTACCTTGAGGGAGCGGGCAAGCTCGGGAGCACTCACCTGTCCTTTGGGCCACACAATCACAGCTGCAGAGAGACGGTAAGAGAGGAACAGGTGCAGGGAATGCCCCCAAGAAGGGCCCCTCCCCCAGAGACACTAAATCTATGACCATCCACCCCATAGGAGATTCCGGCCTTCCAGGAACCTCGGGTGTCCAGACCCACATCCGTGCCAGCAAGTGTCCTGGTAGGGATAGCTGAGGCAACAATGAGTATGCGGCCTCGTGCCAGCCAGCCCTGAGCTGTCACCTAATAAGGAGGAAGGCTGCTTGGGCTCAGGTGCAGAGGTCCAGTCCGTGGTCGCTCGCCCGCATTGCTGTGGCTGTGGCCAGGCAGCACGTCGTGGTGAGCGTGCCCCGGAGGAGAGCTGCTCAACTCCCAGCACCTGGGAAGCAGAAGGAGAGAGAGGAGGGGCAGGGTCCCAGCATCCCCTGGGGCGCCCCATGAGCTCACTTCCATGCACTAAGCCCCACCCACAAGAGGTGGCACCGCCTTCCAATAGTGCCACAGGCTGGCGGCCACATGGCCTTTGGGGACATTTCAGATCTGAGCCAGAACACACCCCAAAACCTGCCCGTGACGCAGCCCATCCCAGCTCCCAGAGAGACTGCCCAGCGGGCGCGGTGAGGAGGCTCTCACCAGGCTGGCAGAGGGGCCAGCTGAGCACTGTGCCCAGAGCAGTAATCCCTGAGAGCCATCCAACCGGCCTCCTCTGACCCTCCCAAGAAGGGCCATTGTGCAGCCCCTGAGCCCTCCCTTCCCAGGGCGGAGCCTGCCCAGAGCGAATGAGACAGCCTACACGGGAGAGACAGCCAGCTACAACTGCTTCTGTGCTCATTAGTAATGATGTGTTTAATTGAAATTTCAAGGTTCATTACGGAATGTGGATTAATTAAATTGAGAGGGAAGATAATGAAAAATATTCCCACTGGATACATAACTGAGCAGGCCTGCTGCAGAGGGATGAGGGGGATTAAAATGTATGGACCTGCCATAACTCCCCACATCCACCCCTCGAAATGAGAGGAGCCTTCCTCCAGCACCCTCCAGGGCAAAGGCGGCGCCACAGGGCGCTCGGCTGGCTCCCCGTGCGATGCGGCCTCACCCGCAGGCCTCGGGTCAGCATCCCAGGCCTGGAGTCGCCAAGCTGACCCCGATTCCCCTCTGCACTTTGCTTACCCCGAGTCCTGAGCGGGGGGGAGGGGTGAGAGCCACGGAGGACTCGCAGGATGGCGCACAGCTGCCTGCCGCAGCCGCCGGCTCTAAATGTCAGCCTTCGGGAAGCTCAGGCATCCCCGGAGTTTTCCCAGCTTCCTCTAGGACTGCCGGCAGAACCTGCTCCGAGCGTGCTGAAGAACCAGATGAGGAGTCTGGCTGAGTTTCAAAGAACAGGCGGGTGAGATGTAACTTCTAGGCCCGTGTACGCTGCCTCTTCTCGCCTGTGGCGGACTAACCCAATCCCCACCGGAACGCCGCCGGTAAGTAACGCTGTGCCCAGTTTATAGGGAAAAGCAGTGACTTCACACAACGCATGGAAGCTGAGCAGCAAACACCAGCGAGAGCCCCAGAGTAGCTGGGGTGGGATCGGAGTGTAAGCGCCGTGTACAACACTGGGAGCCACGCGGCTGCAAGGGCGCGGGGCATCTCGCTGGGACGCCTTCCTCCCCAGGCACGTGCAGCTGCACAGAGGCCTCTGCATGTGCTCAGCCACCGAACTAAACACTTTCTCATCCCAATGAGAAGAATTGGCTTTAAAACTAGAGCACTGAGTCCATTAGGTTGCAAATGGCATGTTCTTTTACCCACTTACTGTTCATTCTTCTCAATGTATCCAAAACAAGGTTTAATGTATCATAAAATAAGTGTATTCCTATTACAAATGAGTGGAGATGCTTTTAAGATTTTGTTCAGACTCGGCGTTAAGTGGCTGCGCCATGGTCTTGGCCGTCAGGCTCCTGTGGCTTTCACACCCAGGCCTCTGCTGCCACATCCAGGGGCTTTTCCGGGCACCGGAGTGAAGCCCTCCTTTTCTAAAACTGGACCAAGGGCACAGGAATCGATGGTTGGGTTCTCTCAACCCACAGAGCTATTTTGAGAGGTGTATTGCGTGTGAGCACCTCGAGTGGTAATAAAAACGAACTGGCGTGACCCAAGAGAGTGAAGAACAAGGCCAGGCCCGCCCCTCAAGGCCTGGCCTCCAGCTTGCAGTGCTGGCCAAGTCCATTTGCAATGCACACCATTGTCTCTAAACCTCCCCTCCCCCTCCTGAGTCAGTAGGGTTTGCCAGGAGGTATAAAGGAACTTAAGATTCCTTTCCTATACAGCAATTATCCGTGCCAGTCAAAAGTCATTCATCAGAGATAAACTTCTTATCCAATTTCTAGCCCATAACTCAACCCTCTAGAAGTAAGAGGGGAGGACGGTGTGCTTCTGGGAAGACGGCAGCATCTGCCCCATGTCTGCTGAGGTCTCCAGGGAGGTGCTGATGGGAGGCCCTGGATTCAGCTCCTGGGACCTCACCAATGTCCTCCTGACCCCCAATCACCCCCAAGACAGAGGCATGGGAAAGTCAGCTTCTCTGCAGTGAGGGAACCAGTGAACCCAGAAACAAGACATGCGGGGCCTTGAGAGCCAGAAACCACCCGGAGCCCCCTCCACTGGGCTGTGGGAAGTGAGGCCCGGGAGGAGCCTTTGGGCCTCATCTTGCTCAGCAGAGCCCTACGGGCAGCGCCAGGACTTGCGCTTGAGCCCTGGGAACTCATCAGATGAGCCCTAGCTCTAGTCTTCAGGGACGGGAGTGTCTGAAGCCAAGACCAGGATGGTGGCTGAAGACACCAAGCACATTTAGGAAAGGTGAAGCCTGCAGCCAGGGACCTGGGTGCAGAGGCCCCTGCTGTGGGAGAGCCTCTAAACCCTCCCTTCATACAACCTAGCTCTGCACGTTTCTGGAAGGTGGCAGAGATGTCCTCATGTTCTTTGATGTAGAAGCCAGTCAGGGAGGGTCCACTCCTCACCTCAGGCTCCCGGTGTGCTTGACGTGTCATCCTCTGATGACAGTCATGTCCTCAGCCTACTTCACTGGCCCCATGCTCATGCTGAGACACACACCCTGTGCCCCAGAGCCTTAGACCAGCTGCTGGAATTTGCCTCAAAGACCCATGGTGCAGAGACTTAGAGGAAAGTGCTGAGGGAAACGGAAACCAATTCCAAAACAAAGATTCCAAGTGGAAAGAAAAGTAGAGGAAAAAGTAAAATTATATATATATGTAATTCTAAATAAACACCAACACCAAAGTCACAGTCAGAGCAAATTCTAACTGGATGAAGGACAGAAGGAAAGTGCTGGCAGTGTGATAGATTTTAAGTAGTCCTGTTCCTTGGATTGTTTAAGAGGAGTGAGGATCTTTAAATAAAGTTTAGATTCTGAGTTATGTTTGTATGTTGAGATTCCAAGGATTGACACCAAAGGAATAAAAATTGATTGTAGATATGTCTAAAGCATAGAGGAGGGGACATGGATTCTAAATATGTAATCAATTCAAAATGATGCCAGAAAAGACAGAATCTTCAGAAAAAAATCACAAAAGATGATAAAAATAATTTAAAATGTTATCTACAATCACAAAAAATATAAATGGGTAAAATTTAGCAGTAGAAAACTGTCAGCTAAGATATGAATTTTAGCTCAACTATATGCTGTTTTATTTATTTATTTATTTATTTATTTATTTATTTATTTATTGGTGGTATTGGGGTTCCTGGAAACCCTTCTACCTTAGGGCTACACTCCCAGACGTATTTTTAATATATTTTTTAAATTTGAAAACAGGGTCTCTTAAGCCAGAGAGGCAGGCTTCGAACCAGCGTGATCTTCCTGTCTCCACCTCCCAAGCACAGGGATTACAAGCGTGCGCCACCACGCCTGGCTATATGCTGTTTTAAAATGTTGAAAATGTATGCAAATAAAAAGTTATAAATGTCAAATACCATATACATTTGTATTTTAGCCTTTAATTTTATTTTTAATATATTTGAGGGTTAAAATCTTATAAAAAAGAAAAGGAGTGACTGGTAAAGGATGGTGAGATTTTTGCTCACCAGAAAGACATCAAAATTCCTCCAAATTAAATTTGTCCTCATCACATGCACCAGCATCGAACTCCTGGACACTTACCCAGAGGAAAGAAGACGCTCTTCACACAGGATCCCCGCACCAGTCTTCAAGCATCTTTATTCATGACAGCACTAATATGGAAGCCCCTGAGTGTCCTTCAGCAGGTGAATGGTTGGCCTGGGTCCATCCACAATGCTACCAAAGGAACAAACACCAGTAAAACTTTGGTGATCTCGAGGGAGCATGTGGATGCAAACAACAACCAGAAATGTCAGGTAGTGTGTCAGGCTCTCTAAACAGAAAGATGAGGAAGGAGACTCGGTTAGAGGTCTCTGGGGGCAGGGAGGGCAGAGGGCCTGTGGCCTTACGGGGCAGCAGTGGGGCTCCATAGATGAACTGTTCCATGTGGTCCCCCCTGGTGGAAACAGGAACCTGCACGTGTGATAAAATTCTGTAGAAATGGCCACACACAGGTGAGTGCAAATGAGGCTGGTGGCCTCGGCAAGATGTGTGTGCCACAGCCATGAGGGTCTTCTGTTACTCTCTACACAGTGACTCATGAGGGTCCTTCGGGGAAAGTCAGGAAAACATGCCAGGGGCCTCTTTGTATCATTGTTTGGGACTGTATGCAAATCTATACTTAACTCAAAATGGGGTTTTATTGAACTGCAAAGGGACATAAGCGTGGGGTCACTCAGCAATGTGTATGAGGTGGTGGTCACCAGGCCTTGGGTTATATGGACCCTATCTATTTCCTGGGGCTGCTCCCATGGACCTGAAGAACCTGATGAACTTTTCATGAACCTGGTGGCTTTAAACACAGGAAATTGCCGGGCATGGTGGCACATGCTTGTAATCCCCGCGCTTGGGAGGCGGAGACAGGAGGATCGCACAGATTCGAAGCCAGCCACGCTGGTGTAAGAGACCCTATTTCAAAAATATAAAATAGATCTGGGAGTGTAGCCCGGAGGTAGAAGGGCTTCCAGGAACCCCAGTACCACAAAAAAAAAAAAAAAAAAAAAAAAACCACGGGAAATTGATTATGTTCTAGGGCTAAAGTTGGAAACCCGGCAACACTGTGGTCACAGCTTAAAAGCACATGGTCTAGGCATGGTCCGCAGCGCAGCAGCGTCCAGCAGCAGTGCTTTGGGGAGTTACTGGGTCATGAGGCTCTGACCTCATTAGTGGGTCACCACCCACAGCTGAGTGGACTGCGGGAGGAGGTGGAACCTCTAAGTAGGACTCTTAGGGCATGCCCTCGGGGATGATGTCTGTCTATCTGTCTGTCTGTCTGTCTCTCTTTCCTGGCTCTCCTCCTCCACACCCCTCCACCATAATGTTCTGCCTCCCTCCAGGTGCACAGCAGTGGAACCGCCGGCCGTGGGATGAACCTCTCAAACTGCTAGTTAAAATAAGCCTTTCCTCCTCTAAGCTGGTCACAGTGACAGAGAGCTAACAGAGCCAAGCTCCCCGGGGTTCTGGGGCAAAAGCCGCACGGTCTCAGTCTCCTGTGGCCATGCCGACCCTCCCCTTTCTTCTCCTCTTCTACCTCAAATCGCCTCTGCCCCCTCACAAGGACACTTGTCACTGAATTAATCCAGGTTGTTCTCATCGAGATCCTTAACTTCACATCTACAAAGACTCTTTTTTCTAACTGAGGTGACAACCGTGGCTCCTGGGGATGAGGTTGAGGAGAGATGTTTGGGGATGGGGGACTCCATTCAGCCCACTGTATGGATGAAGCGGTCTTCCCTTGACTTCCAGGATCCCAGGCAGAGTGGGACACCTGCCACTCTGTCTCCACCTGCCACTGTGCAGAGGACTCTGTGCCGCCATGGAGAGAACTCCAAGCCCCAGCCCACGTGGACACAGCCAGAGAGCCATGGGGCTGCTCGTCACTCCCAAGACAGCTGTCCTCTGGACTCTGGGGAAGACCCCTGGCACGCCCAGAGTCTCACCACCATGTCCCCGGAGCAGGCTGGTGAGATGGCCCTGGGGTGCGGTCATCTGACAGTCCCGAAGGTGTGAGCGACCGAATGGCCCCCTGCGCCTGAAGTGCCCCCAGCTTCCACCTCCAACTCCCCAGGCAGGCGGAGGTTCTGCTAGCATTCTGCACATGGCCAAGCCCCAAGTGAGAAAGACAGCCATTTGGGAGAGCTGGCATTTCAATTACTGAGGGGAACGTTAATTACAATACAGTCCTGCTAACTCTGCAGCTTTCCAGGACTAAACAAGAGGCTGAGCAGCCGGAAGCCAGATGAGGAGCCGGGTCCCCGTGCTGGAGGCCTCATGCACACAGGCGGCCAGGGCCCGCCGGGCACAGCCACGCTGCCCAGGGCCTGGCAGTGTCTTCTCCTCGCAACAGCTGGTTTCCTTTATCTATGAAGTGAAGGGAGGCGGTGCTGTGCAGGGTTCTCAGTTCTACCACAGCTCCCTCTCTTGCTCCACGCGCTCAGATCCCTCTCCATCTGGAACACACTTTCCTGACCTTAGCACACAGGTAACAGGCTTGGGATCCAGCCATCTGGAGTCAGAGTCTAGCTCTACCCTCAATATCTGTGCAACCCTGGGCACGGTACTCGACCCATCTGAGCTCAGTTTCCACATCTGTTAAGTGGGGATACAGAAGACCCTGTCTCACTGTGTTGTTGGGACATTAAGGTCATACACTGACCAGCTGGGACACCGTGTGGACCACAGTGTGCACTCGGGACATCAGCAATGTGCCCACATGTTCTTACTGGAGCTCCCACCCAAATAGTGCTCTGTTGGTCCTTCCAAGACCTCCTGGGGTTGGTCTTGCCGGCTAATTTCCACTCTTCATGGGAGAATACATCATTGAAGCCAAAACGGGGCCAGACAGAGCTGGGGTCAGAGGAACATGTGCCTGCCCTTGACCGTCTGTGGCCTCTGTGGGCCTGGGGGATCTTGGTGCTGTGCCAACCCAGCCGCATGGAGCCATGATCAGCACCTGGCACCGGAGCCATGGGGAGAGGCCATGTGCCCACCCCACCGAGCTTTCGGCAGAGGTGAGCTGGCCTCGGCTCCCTCGTTTCTTCCTCAACATAAATGTCTTGGGCGAGGGTCTCCTGAGAGGCGCAGACAGGCCTCTGTTGAACGCGGGCCACCTGCTCACAGAAGCCCTTCTCCCCCGCACCGCCCACTCCTCCACCCAGCCTTCCTGCCCTTCAGCCAGCAGCGAGAGGTATGCAGGGGAGCAGGCACCGTCTTCCCCAATGCCCTTCGTCCTGAGGAGGAAAGGGCCCTGCAGATGGGAAGGGAGAGGTTTGCTGCCAAGAGCTGAGGAGGGCGGGATGGGCAGACACTGACTCCCACACCCAAGCAGGACTTGGCAATCAGAGGGCGCTTGGTGAGTGCTGGATGGATGATGGATGGATGGATGGATGGATGGATGGATGGATGGATGGGTGGATGATGGGTAGATAGGTGGATGGATGGATGGATGGGTGGATGGATGGACGGATGGATGGATGGATAGATGGATGGATGATGGATGATGGGTGGATGGATGGATGATGGATGGATGGATGATGGGTAGATGGGTGGATGGATGGATGGATGATAGATGGATGGATGGATGGATGGGTAGATGGATGGATGGGTGGATGGATGGGTGGATGATGGGTAGATAGGTGGATGGATGGATGAATGGGTGGATAGATGGATGAATGATGGATGATGGGTGGATGGATGGATGATGGATGGATGGATGGATGATGGGTAGATGGGTGGATGGATGGATGGATGGATGGATAGATGGATGGATGGGTGGATGGATGGATGGATGATGGATGGATGGATGGATGATGGGTAGATGGGTGGATGGATGGATGATGGATGGATGGATGGATGATGGGTAGATGGGTGGATGGATGGATGGGTGGATAATGGATGGGTGGATGATAGGTGGATGGGTGGATGGATGATGGGTGGATGGATGGATGGATGGATGGATGATGGGTAGATGGGTAGATGGGTGGATGGATGGATGGATGATGGATGGATGGGTGGATGGATAGATGGATGGATAATGGATGGATGGATGGATGGATGGATGATGGGTAGATGGGTGGATGGATGGATGGATGATGGATGGATGATGGATGGATGGGTGGATGGATAGATGGATGGATGATGGATGGATGGATGGATGATGGGTAGATGGGTGGATGGATGGATGATGGATGGATGGATGGGTGGATAATGGATGGGTGGATGATAGGTGGATGGGTGATGTGTGCAATGCTTTCCCACAGAGCCTTGCCAGCTCAGAGTCCAGGAAGGCATGCCTGCGTCAGCTCTTCACCCAGGTGCCCGAGCCCCGCTGCCCCACCCTACTAGTGTCAGGACAGATCACTTCCTTGTCTGGGGTCTGTCCCCATGTGAGGTCAGATGATCCAGATCAAGAGTTCCCAAAATGCCTCCTAGAGATGCCTTGGGCTCGGCAGGGAGGGGGACCTGGGACCTGGATGGACAGAGTCAGTCCCCCCAAGTTTAGTCAGCTCAGAACCCCCTGACCTGCTTCATATGCCAGGGCTCCACCACACAGGGCAGCGCCTCCTGGGCAGAGAGGATGTGCAAGGCAGGGGTCCAGCCATGGGGTGAGGCCGCCTCCCCCTCCCAGGATGCATGCCCGGCTATTGCCTGGCAACTGCAGATGTTTCCTGCCAAAGCTGGGATTGGATGGGTAATCAAACCAGCTTAAAAGTTATCAGTGTTGCCTAGTTACAAGGACTGCTCTGGGCCTCAAGCACCCCAAAGCTGCACCCTAGAGAATTCTGGGCCTCCCTGGCTGAGCCTGAGGAGAATCATGAGGCAGGCCTAACAAGCAGGGGTCAGAGAGGGACCAGATCCCAGCTTGGCTCACGGTCCAGCCTGAGAGCCAGGGAGCAGGACATCCCTCCTCCTCTACAAACAAGGGGGCCTCCACAGGCCTCCCTGTGCCTCCCTGTGGCTGCTGAGCACCTGATGGGGAGATGCTGAGCCACGGAGCGCTGTGGAAGGTGGCAGCTGCCGGCCATGGTGCCACACCTCTGCACAAGGCCTCCTGGAGGGAGCCTCTCAGCACCAGAACAAGATCTCCAAAACCAGGCTTGTGTTGCCCATTGTGCCCACACCTGGCTTTATTCCATTAGCAACACATTGCTAAGTCTCAACAGAAGGGCAAGACAGTGTGAGTGGAGCCAGCCACCGCCTCACTGACCCTGGAAGCAAGTCCTATCCCCAGGTGTAAGGGCAGGTGCATGATACGGGGCCGAGGACGCTGGCTGGCCCCGCAGGCCACTGCCACTGAGGACGCAGCTGGAAAGACAAGACCAAGGCTGCCTCCCCATCCTGGAGCCCTGAGTCCTGCAGAACAGGAGCGTGTCACACAGAACGGTGAAGAAAGCATGAGCTAGTGACATCATGACTCTCAGACTCAGCCCAGCCAGGGAAGCTCTCCAGTGGACTCGTGTGAGCATTCCATCCTTCATTTAGAATTGTGGTGCAGTCCCGGATCGGGGGTGATGAGGAGCAGGGGCCTCGGTCCTCAGGCTCCACCTGGGGACCAGCTGCAGTGGGCCAGCCCGATGCTCAGGCGGCCCGTCCTCCCGGGTCTCCACACACCCCTCCCCAGCCTTCCTCCTGCTCACATCAGAGGTACAGCAGTTCCAACTACAGATTGTTACAGCTTGGGCACAAGGTGCCCTCCCACTGTCTCTTGGAAGCAGCTTCAGTGGCAAGAGCCACACTGTGCGTCTCCGGTTCAGAATCTGCCCATCTGCCCGTTTTGGGGTTTGTGACTCAGAAATTTACAGAATGGCTTTGACCCCCATGATCCCAAATTCAAGGAGAGAGAGGAGCCTCCTCAGCTGCCTCATGGTTTGGGCTCGCTGAAGGCTCTTGCTAATTTACACGTAAGTTAAGAGCGTGGACTGGGCTGTGAGTCAGAGCAGCTGCGGATGAGCCTGGGCGATGGGCTGGGGTAGGGTGCAGTGGGCCTTCCCCTCCAGGCTGCCCTACCAGCCACTAACACGCCCAGCCTCACCCGGGTGCCTGCAGACTAGGCTGGAGCGGCTCCTCCACCCTGACCCTCACGACCCCACCCAGCCCCTCCAGTCCCTCACCCTGGGACCCCAGGTGGGCAGAGCCCACTGTGTGCCCGCTGCTCTGCACATCCTACTTATCAGCAAACAGAGACGCCCTGATGATGCTTTCCTTCCTAACCACCATCCCCGCTGCTTGGGCCCCCCCCCCGATGGGGGGGACCGGTCTCCTGTGGTGCAGCCCCAGCCTCCTGAGCACGCCAGGCCCAGGCATGTGGCTCCCTCAGACCTTAGAGAACTGGAGCTCAGTACCTCTCCCCCTTCATGCACACAGCCCCCTGGCCAGCGGGGTGGGTGGAACGCGAGAGGCCGTCCCTGTGGCTGGGCCTGCGGACCCAGGCTGGACCCGACTCTGTTGCCATAGATACCCTCAGGGGATGTGGCTTGGTCCAGCCCTACAGGGCAAGAGTGATACAGAACCTGAGGCCCAGTGGGGTTGCTGGCTGCACCCCAAATGCCCCACCACAGGTGGCCTCGGTCCCTGCCGTACCCGGAGGCGGCTCACATGCCCAGGTCCGGCACACCTAGGATCCCCATTTCTGCCTGTGCACAATTTATATCATCACGGTAAAGCCAAGTGCGGTGGCTCACACTTGCAATCCCAGTACTTCAGAGGCTAAGACAGGAGGACCGCAGGCTCGTAGGCAGCCCCAGCAACTTAAGAGAGGCTCTTAGTAACTGAATGAGACCCTGTTTTCAAATAAGAAATAAAATCTGGCTGGGGGCATAGCTCGGAGGTAGAATGCTGATGGGTCTTATGGACTTTGAGCTAATATCTATCGTCTTTCCCTTTCCCTAGCTGGCACCCAGTTGCCCTAAAATTGGCACCACACCTGCCCACAAAGGCCCAGAGGCAGTGGCGCCTGGACACTGTCCTCACGGATCAGACCCATCATCACGGATAAGGCCCATCATCATGGTAAAAATCATTTAGAGTGTGGACCACCCTGTAAAGAGCCATGGAGACATACATCACACAGCCTGGGGCGTGGCCAGGCAGGGGCCTCAGAGCCGGCATGGGGACCCAGGCTCCCAACCGCTGCAGCTGGCCAGCCCAGGAACACACGTGGCTGTGGGTCTGTGGACAGGCCTCCCTGCGGGCCACCCTCCTGAGCTTGAGCCAAGCTGGTGTATTTATCTTTTATCATATGACCTTCCAAAGACAATGGCCTGCTCCTGATTCCCGGGATCTGTGGGGTGTCTCCCAGACTCTAGTGGTGGCCAGCACAGGGGTGCAGGGTGACCACAGGAGTGTGGTCCCTGCCCTCTGGGACCTGGCTGTACAGATGGGCGCGGGGTGCAGGGTGCCATCAGATTGTAGGCACCTGTGAGATCTGTGAGGACAGTGTCCAGGCGCCACTGCCTCTGGGCCTTTGTGGGCAGGTGTGGTGACAATTTTAGGGCAACTGGGTGCCAGCTAGGGAAAGGGAAAGACGATAGATATTAGCTCAAAGTCCATAAGACCCATTGGCATGACTGCTGCAGAGGGAGGATGCAGGCAGGACAGGGCCGCCAGATGCCAGTCCATGAGGCTGGGTGGGACTGGGGCCATGGCCCAACACCAGAAGGATGTCCCTTTGACCTCGCTGTCTTACTTAGAGCCTGGCTCTGTCTACAGCAGCTTATGTAAACAGTTCTGCTGAGCAGCAGCCCCGCAGATTATTGCCTGACAAAGGTTTTCATGGAGAAATTGCTTCATGAAACCTGTAAGTTCCTTCTTCTGGAAGAGTCCCAGTGCACAATAGCCATTCAAAGGCTCTGACAAGTCTTGCAGTCAAGAAACTGCGAGCTCCCCTTTGCATACTCTTCCGTCCCGAGGGGAGGATCTGCCCAGCCTGGGGCATCCTGGTTCAAGTCTTCCAGGGGCACAGTACTTACTCACAGCCACCTTTTTGTAAATTGGGGCGAGGGCTGGTCAATGCATATCTTTTCTCTGAAACTGCCCTCCTGGGTAGACCAGGTCTCTGAGTCCCCAGGAAAAAGCATGAGCTCGTTTCTCTCTCTCAAGCCTCAGTGGGCAGAAAAATCACCATAGAGCCTCATACAGTGTGTCCAGCTCACAGAGTGTTTGGGGGGTGCACCCCCCAAGCCCTCTAGGTCACAGGAGCACTGAGGGACAGGGGCAGTGGGGACACTCCCTGGTGCTCACCCACAAGGCAGGTGACTGTCCTTGAATCCCAGATGAAGATGCAAGGACCAGCCCTCTCAGACCCAGACAGACAGCTCTGCAGTGGAGCTGTGTCTCCTCTCCCTGAGCAGGCCCCACCTCCCACCTCCCACCAGTGCATGACAGCAATAGGACATCACTGGACACCTGTCCTCAACCTCGGACCTCCCAGCCCTCAGGAAGGTGAGAAATGGCGTGCTGCTTTCGGTTAATCCCTCAGCCAGGAGTACCTATCAGAGCAGCTGAAAATGGCCTAGGGCAGGAGTGCGTGTCCAGCTCAGCAGCTGACCCCGCAGACCACGTGACTTCAGGACAGGCCACGTTTCACCGATCGCTCCTTCACTGCTGTGGTCACAAAGTTGTTTAAAGCAGCTTATGAGTTCAGGATTATTTTTAAGCAGATGAGATGTGGGTGAAAGGAGTGAGGGGCTGCAGCAGGAGTCGGGTCAGGGGCTACACAGCCCCTGGGGAGTGGGTGACGCCGGCATTGAAGCTTACCATGGCCAAAGTGAACCGGGAAGACTGGGACAGGGATGGGGAGGTTACCGGGGGCATCCGTGAACTTTGGGGAGTTGTTAGCATCCTATATGTCCTCAAAGGCTCAAGTGTTGGCATCCTGGTCCCCAGCTGAGGGGACCCTTCCGAGCAGTGGGAGGAAGCAGGTCACTTGTGGCAGGACCTTGCAGGGATGTGAGGACTCTGGCCCCTTCCTCTCTGCATCTAGCCTGCTGTCGGCAAGGGCACAGCTCTGTGCCACCGCACACCAAACTATGAGACCGAGGGGCCGAGCACTGGAACCCTGCAGCGTGGGCCAAGATGAAGCCTTCCTTCTCTCAGGTCATCTCCCCAGTTACCTCGTCCCAGCTGACTGGGCGGGGGCCTGTGCATTCTCTTTGCTGTGAGGTGGTTTTGCCAGTATACGCAGGGCCGAGGCTCGAGTGCCTAGCAAGTGGTGCACGGTGATGAAGCTATGTCTAAGTGCACACCCAGGGGGGGCTGGCCAAAGCAGCTGCCTGAGCCATGTGGAGAGGGGCTGCGCTGGCCAGTGCACAGAGGAGGGGAGGCCAAAGGTCAGGCACTCCTGCAAGGCAGTGAATGGAGGCGGGCTGAACAGAGGGCAGGGCAGGGAGCCCAGGCCAGGCCAGGGTGTGCGGGACACAATGTTCACACGGTCCCGGCCTTCCCCTCCTCAGAACCCAGCCTCCACCTGTACACGGCACATGGCCGTCCCCAGGCCCAGGCCTGTGAGCAAGCAGAGGTGACAGGTGGGGCTCCAGAGGATCCTCAGGGTGCTGGCCAGCCCCCTGCTCCTCTGGTCTCCCCTCCCCAGGCCCCAGATTAGAAGTGGAGGTGGAAGCCACTCAGAGAGAAGGCAGAAGATACCTACTTCAGACAAGCCCACACGGACAGCCCTGTATGCTGGAGCCCTGAGATCAGGGGTTCCCCTGTGCCCCAGTCCTCAGTGTTCGCTGAGACCTGCTCTGGGGAGGCCGCTCCCTGCAAGGGCTGAGGCAGAGCAGGCCCAGCAAAGCTCCGAGGGAACGTTCTAGAATGTGGTAGTGCTCAGTTGAGGAGGCCCAGGGAAGCCTGGCAGGCGGGTCCTGGGTACTGGAGCTGGCTGAGCGGCCCTGCACTCGCAGGGAGGAGGCGGGCACAAGCCTGTGTTAGCTCTCATCGCTAAGGCCAAATACCTGAGAGAACCAGTTTTCAGGAGGAAAGGCTGATTTGGGCTCAGGGTTTCAGGGTTCAGTTCATGGTCGGAGGGCTCCACTGCTCTGGCCTGAGGTGAGAAAGATCATCATGGCGGCAGCCTATGGTGGAAGAGAGTTGCTCCACTCGTGGCAGTGTGAAGCAAGAAAGGGGAGGAGCAAAATAAGATTTAATCCCCAAGGTCAAACCCCAAAGGAACGACTCTCTGGTTAGGTCTCAGCTCCTACAGTCTTAACCACTTTCACCACTCTGACTCCTCAACGGAGCCATCCGCTGGTGGGGTCAAGTCTCTCATGATCCCAGAGCCCCACCTCTGGACGCTGCCGCACTGGCGGTCATGCCTCTGGCACATGAGTCTTTGAGGAACATTTCAGGTTCAAACCATAATGAAGCCACAGCTGGAAATTCCCACTGCGGTGGCAGGGCCTAGGGACTGCTCCCGGTAGCATCCCTGATGGTGTGCAGGGTCTCCTGGCCCCTCCAGGCCTCGGTTCTCTTCCCAGAAGTTAAGGTTAGCAAGCTGGATGATCCAAGCATCCTCCCAGATTTCAAGCATGAACAGTTCACTACCCTTCAGGCAGGTTCTCCTGGGTACTTCTGGATATTTCCAGAAGCCACCATGTGTCTAGGTACCCAGTCAGAGCTGGTAGGAAGGCTTGTGGAAGCTGGGGACTGACTAGGCTCATGACTCACCTTATCCCCTGACACTCAGAAAGAGGCCTCAATTCTCTCAGATCATTCCAGGTGGGCCCAGAGCCTTCCTGTAGCCATGGTGCCAGCATGGACCCTGTCCAAGTGTCTGGTCCACCTCTCTACAGCAGGCAGGAGTACAAGTCTGGACTCTAGGGCTGTGCGTCTGGGTCGGCGCCTGGGAGGCACCAGGATGAACCGTGTCCCCAAGTCTTGTTCCCATGGCGCCCTCTCTCCATCTCCCCCTGGCAAGGCCCCAGGCTCTGCGTCTCACCTTGCTCCTGAGAGAAGCCGAGAACCTGCAGCCCCACCAGATGAGAATCCTCAAAGCATATATTACAGTCAAAAGCTATTAAAGATTTAGCATAACGCCGATGAGATGCGCCTCTCCGGGGGCTGGCACGGAAGCGGCATCTTAAATAAAACCACCGTATATCTCTCCTAACAGCAAGACAGGCGGCGCGGGCCGAGCAGATCGATCCCTCCACCCGCCTAGGTGGGTCCTGATTGCTCCCTTACAAGACGCCATGTACTGAGCAGCAAGACATAAGCTCCCGTCCTCGTCCTGAGCGTCTATCAAGATTGCTGCAATGGGAAACAGAAAGGAAACCAGAGGGGGTAGCTGTGAACGCCTCACCAAAAGAAACCCAGAGCCTGGCACCTTCAGAGTCAGGGCCCCCAGCCAGCCAGGTGATGATGGGGGCTCCAGCCTCCCCCAGCTCCTGCCCGCCTTGCCCAAAGCTGCGGGAGCACGGGAGGTCGCTGGAACCGCCCCCTTGCAAAGTGGCACCGAGAAGGATCGCGGCTGTGCCAGACGCTCGGGCAGCAGGCCTGCGCTCCAGCTCCAGGGTGGGCGCACCAGCAGTAGATCAAAGTGGCAGAGGAGGGAGTCCGGAGGTCCGGGCTTCTCAAGGCAGTGAGTGAAGGTGGACTGGACAGAGAAGGCAGGGCGGGGAGGCTGATCTGAGGTCCGTGGGCACTGGCCACTCTTCCCCATACGCCTGCTGTGACCAGACAGTGTTCTGCACTCCTCTGGCTCAGGCATCTCCTCAGCACATCCACACAGGTCCCTCCGGGCTGCCGCAGAGGTCCTTGGAGAACAGCCACAGGATAGGGTCAGCCCGGGGAGCAGGGAGGCCCTAGTCCTGCAGGCGTGTGCCTGGGAGGCGGCCCTGCTGCCTCCGCCTCCTCTGGAAGGGAACCGTGGCCAGGCGGGTCCAGCGGGTCCAGTTCCCTCCTGCGAGCTGCCCCTCGGTTTTGAGGCCTTTTGTCCAATTTCTAGACAGCGTCCTCTGGCAGAAGTGGAGGGTGAGTGTGGGACGTGGTGTCTCCTACACGTGATCACACTTACACGTGAGACGCTCACCTGTGAGTGCGAGAAGCTTCCAGGACTGCCCCGAGACCACCCACCTCCCACCCACCCTCGCCAGTGCAGGAGGTGAGGGGAGCGAGTCCACACCGGGCCAGGCAGGAGCGGCCAGGCCTCCCGGCAGCCAGGCCGGCTACTGACCTGCCTCACCACCCAGCCGCTCTCAGAACTAGAGTCCTGCTGCCTGTGTGTACACACATGTACAACCCATGTGCACACTCATGCACCCACACACACATGCACACATGTGCAACACATGAATTTTCATACACCCATACATGTGCACACATGCACAACCCATGTGCATGCTCATATACCCACACACATGCACACATATACAACCATGTGAATGCTCATACACCCACACACACGCACAACACTCATACACCTGCACATGCATTCATACATGCACAACACATGTGCATACTCATACACACATGCACACATGTGCGCACAGCAAACATATGCATATAATTTGTACATATATACATGCATGCATAACCTATGTACACACTCATAGATCTGCAAACATGCCTGCGTTTATAGACCTACACATATGTGTCCACATACTCAACCCATGTGCACACTCATACACACGTGCACACATGTACAGACAGCACTCATATGCACACTCATACACGTGCTCATCCTGAAGACCCAGGTCAGGATGAGAGGCTGTGCTTCTGGACAGTGGCTCTCTGAGCCAGGCCTGTGGAAGGAGCACACAGCGCCGGCCACAGAGCCCTGGGAGGGCGCCCTTACAGCAAGCCACCTTGCCCTGAGTTCCTGAGCCCACGTGGCCCAAGACTGAGAAGGTTGGGCTTGGCTGGCCAAGTAAAAGCACGTCTCAATTTGAGTGCCCGCGTGGTACACCTGGTAGAGCCCAGGGGGCCAAAAGGCCATCCTGGGCTGAGCTGGGGTCAGGAAACGCCCTTGAGGGGCAGAGCTGGGTGCCTGAGGAGGCACCGGTGGCAAGCGCCACACTCCTGAGAGCCTGGGGCCGAGGCAGGGATGGACACAGTGATTTTATTTTAAAAAGGAAGTTACATTTTCTGGGCGTGGTGGCGCACGCTTGTAGTCCCAGCGCTTGGGAGGCTGAGACAGGAGGATTGCGCAGGTTCGAGGCCAGCCTCAGCTACTTAGTGAGGCTCTCAACAACTCGGTGAGACCCTGTTTCCAAATAAAATATGGAAAATGGGTCTGGGAGTGTAGCCCGGAGGTAGAAAGCCTCTGGGTTCTACCCCTGGTACCACCAAAAATAAATAAATAAATGAAATGAAATGAAATGAAATGAAATGAAATGGAAGTTACATTTGTGTAATTTTACACACACACACTCCACACACAAAGATGCCACCACCAGCTTCCTCTGTATCTCTGCTCAAATCAGACTCGACACCATGCCCTGGGACAGAAAGAAGAACTCATTTCAAATGTCACTTCCAGAGAAACAAGTAAAGAGAAATGAACCGCTAATTAAATCCTTTTAAATTTAGTATGCAATTAAATGGAAACATGGAATTGAAAGTTGGCAAGCAGCAGAGTTTTGGCCTGAAAAGTACTAATTTAGATGTGACGGACTGTCGAGCCATCGCTCGATACTGCTATTTTGAAGGGCACGCTCTCGGGCAGTTTCGAGAGCAGCCCGGGGCTCTGAAAGGCAGAAGGACCAGGACAGATCACCCGCTGAGCCCTCGCCTGGAGCCTGCGTCCAGAAACGCATCCAAGCCACTACTCCAAGAGCCGCCAGGTGGGCGCTGCCCGGCGAGCCCCTGAGCTACGCGGCTAAGGAAGGCGAGGGGCCGGGGCTTCTCCAAATGTGCTTGCACACATTAAGTGTGAGTGTGTTTACCTATGTGTGTGCCTGTGTGTGAGGCACAATGTTCTCATAAAAGCGTAGCACCAAGGGCAATATCCTGGCACTGGGTCTGGCCTGGTACACACACATGCAGGGGGTTGTGCACACGAGCGTATATGTGTATTATATGGGGGGAAATGCATAGGTGTGCCTGCGGCTGAGTGCGATGCGGGTGCGCACATGAGGGCATGTCTGCATTGCACGTGGGCATAGACGTATATTGTGTGCATGCATGGGTGTGCCTGGGTGCACCTGCTGGGGTGCACATGGGCAAGAGTGTCTGGGCATGAATGTGAGGGTGTGTCTGTAGAGGTGAGGTGGCCGCCTGCGTGTGCAGACAAGGACTGTGTGCAGACGCAGCAGCACCCACCCCGACCAGCTGTCCGCAGTACTTCCCTGTTGCCCTGGGATCTAGTCCAGGTCTCCCCTAAGGGCACAGCCTCTCGCTGAGCACGAAGCTGGGCTGCCCGACCTGGGGACACAAGGCCCTGGCCCCAGCCTCCCCAGCGAGGCCCAGCCTCCAGGCACCGGGACCGCTGCCCGCCCTCCAGGGCCTGTCTGAACCCTGGGATGCCCTCAGCCCATCTTGGTAATTTCAGGCTTGGTGGGTGCTGTGTGCTGTCTGCCTTTGTGTTTTAGCTTTTGGTAGTAGTTATTAATGTTTTTCATTTCCTCAAAAATTACAGCTGTTGTGACGTTAATGGAGGTAATTGCCACCGTGCGGCGGCTGGAGTGGCAATTTGTCACCTGCTGACAGAGACACAGACCGTGGAGTCGAGGAAGTGACCAGATTGCCTGCGCTGTCCTGTCTCTGTCAGGGGGATCACAGAGGCAGAGCGTGGGGCGCGTGTCCGCGACCTGCAGGGTGGGAGCCCGCCTCGCTTCCCACTCACGCCACATTGCAACAAGATGTCTTTAATTTTTTACTTTTGTAGTACTAGGGATTGAACCCAGAGGCATTCTACCTCCAAGAAATATCCCCAGCTCTGTTTTATTTTTATTTGGAAACAGGGTCTCCCTAGGTTGATGAGAGTCTCACTACTTGCTGAGGCTATCCTCGAACCTGTGATCCTCCTGCCTCAGCCTCCCAAGTGCTGGGATTACAAGCATGTGCCACCATGCTTAGCTTGGAACAAGATTTCTCACCAAACATGTGCCAAAAAAACATCGATCACAGGACAGAAAATTGGCCAGATCCTGGAGACCTGCATCTGGGCCTGCCTGGCCGCTACAGGTCCAAACTGCAAGAGGTGCTCGGGGCAGCCCCCAGGACCCTGGGCTGGCACAGGCCCCACTCTGCTATGAGTTGGAGACCATGTCCACCATGGCTGCCCAGGGAAACTGACCCGATGAATTCCTTTTTCCACAATCACAGGGCCCTACGGGCTCCATCAACATCAACCACAATCCCAAAAGACACAATATATCCCCATTGTTGAAACCCTGAACATTCTAAATCCTTAGAGTCTAAGAGCCCCCGTGTCACCACCCCAAAAGATTAAAATCTGAATGTTGAAATCCTGAAAGCCCAAAGCCATAATTTCCATTTAAAAGGAAGGCTACTGGTAGAGAGCCAAGCTCTGGGGAGGGCATTTGTGCGTCCCCGGGTATACGCAGGGCGGCCGCATCGCGCTAGGCTGGATGAGCACTTGCAACCTGGTGGAGCGGTAGCTTGAATGTGTTTTAGTCAGCTCCTCCATCGCTGAGCAAAACACTTGATAAGCACATCTTAGAGGGATAAAGGTTCATTGGAGGCTCTCAGTTTCAGAGGTCAGTCCACGGTTGACGGCTCCAGGGCAAAGATGCCGAGCAGCAGGGCTTTAGAGCATGATGGGGAAAAGCCACTCCCAACTTATGGTGGCCAAGAAATGGGGGGTCAGTCCCAAGGGCACACCCCAGTGACCCCTCGCCCAGCCAGGTCCGGCCTCTGAACTTGGCTGCGTTGCCTCACACGGGAGCTTCTCCGAGGGACATTTTATGCACCAACCATAGCAGGCTATTTCCAGAGACTCGCGTGAGTCTGAGGGGACAGGGCAGGAGAGACCCAGCCGGGGACGACGAAGATGCCGGCACCTCCAAGGAGAGCCAGGCCAAGACAAACAAGCCGCTGTTCGTTGCAATACAAGACTTCAAAATGCAGCCAACCGCTGAAGACAACTCACAAGAGTTCATTTGGTGTTTAGGAGGCTGTTTCATATTTGCTGTGTTGAGTGTCTCATCGGCCCATCATTTCCAGTGCTGGAAGTATAAACTGTGTAAGAACTTTGAGGAAGTTCTAGTTTACTTTGTGTTCTTTTTACACATTTGACTCCATGGAAGCACACCGCCACCACACTGCCTCTGCAGGTACACGCACGGTAAGCATGTCTGTGAAACGTCCTTTTAGTATGTTCATAGTTGACGGATACGATTCCTCCGGGATCCGGCACGTGTGGCGGTGGCCTGTCGTGGTTCCGGTCAGCTCATCGAGACCGAGGCAACTCGGAGCATTTCAGATGGCAGCCACAGCCCGCGCCTGCGCACACCGCACGCTTGGACCTCGCTCTATGGGCGCCGTTCACCTGCTCACGCCCATCACACCCGTGAGAGCCTGGCTCTCTGCCTGGCCCATCTACCCTTCCCATCACGGGGGGACACAGGCCCGGGAGGCCTGCCCACTTTGGACTGTGGGGCCGAGGGAGAAGCTGGGGCCTTGGAGAGGGGACCTCTCGGAGCCTCTGTGTTCTCATCTACAAAATGGGACGGCAGAAGCCCCCAGCTCCAGGCTTTCTCTGGGGATTAACAACAATAGTAACATGTGATCCTTCGCTCCAGACAGCAATGTAAGTGATTTACATAAATTACCTTATTCAGTGAAGTAAGATTTATTAAACTTGGCAGATTTCCAAGTCTTATTAACGTTTACCACTATTAATAGTTCTGTAGCCCAAAAGAGCCAAAAGTAATCGTGTGTGTGTATGTGTGTATGTGTGCACGCGCGCGCGCGCGCAGTACCGGGGATGGAACCCAGAAGCATTTTACCTCCGAGCTATGCCCCCAGCCCTATTTTTTATTCTTTATTTTGAAACAGGGTCTCATTGAGCTGAGGCTGTCCTCAAACCTGCAATCCTCCTGTCTAAGCCTCCCGAATGCTGAGATTACAAGTGTGTGCCACCACGCCCGGCTCAGAAGTAATCTTTCTACAGGTGCGTACTCACAGCTGGTGGGTGGGACAATGTGGCCCCGGGCGGGGCGCTGTCCTGGGGCCTGCGGGGCCGTGTGGGTAATGGTCCAGGTTCTCAGGTCTCTCCTCCTGCCTCACACTGACTCAGTGTGTGCCCAGGCTCTCTTCTAACCCCTCGTGCCACAGCCTCAGAAGCTCTGGGGAGGGTGGGCAGGAGGACCACGAGTACCCTCGCCGTGCCAGCCCATTCCCGCCCGCGCTGCCCCCAGGGAGCACTGCGGGGCCGCCAGGAACTGGAGTTTCTGTGTGCAGTCCTTTCACAGTGATACAATCTGCTTTAAAATGTTAAAGATAAAGCCAGGCCTTGGTGGTGCACTGTGTAGTCACAGTGTCTGGGAGGCTGAGACAGGATAGCAGGTTCAAAGCCAGCCTCAGCAACTTAGCAAGACCCTGTTTCAAAATAAAAACTAAAAAGGACTCAAGGTGTAACTTGAAGGTAGAATGTCCCTGGGTTTAATCTCCAGTACAAAAAAATGGTAAAAATAGGAGTTGTATTTCTAAGAGAATGGCCCATTTATGTACTTTTAAACTCATTATTCTATTACTTATACCATTAGCAGGTAAGTATTTAGAATGCGGCTTAGCCACACCTCCAGCATGGACTGCCATGTCTTACATATGTGTAAAATAACATCAGATCTTTGTTGCTGGTGTGCTAATATGTGGACTAACTGTGTGTTCATGTGGCAGACCTTGGTTCTGGACGAGAACCCCTCAGCACCTGCAGAGGCTCTCGGGAGGTGCTTCCTGAGAAGGACAGAGGAGGAAATGTGGGTGAGATTTGAGTCCATTGGGCTGGGCTCAGGTTGGAGACTGGATTTCCCAGGGCGAGTCATAGCTGCTTGGTCCTCTGAAGACCTGGGGAGCCTGGCCTAGCCAGGGGCCTACGCTTTTGAGATGCTGAAAATCTTCCAAATGTTGAGGTTCTGCCATATAGGGAAAATTTTTAATCAAATAAACCCAAGTCTTGGCACCGTATGGACAGGGACACGGTAGCATCCGTTTGCGGGGCCAGCTCGCCTCATCGCTGGCTGTCTGTCTGTCTGGGACATGTGGGTGAAGCTAGTCCCAGCACGACGCTCCATGGATCTGCAGCCCTGTCTCCTCGCTGAGCGAGGTGCAGCGAGGGGCCTGTCAGAGTGTCCAGTGAGAGGCCCAGTACCCGAGGTCACAGCCCACTGACCAGCTGCCCTGGCCCCAATCTCCACCCAGCTTCAGTCCCGGGGGGCTTCCTGCCCAGGCACTGGTGAGACTAGGTCCGAGCAGGGACTCAACATGGTACCCTGTGAGCCCTGCTCCTGCCCTCCAGGGGGCCCTGGACATCTGTCTCTCCCCTGACCTGGTGCTCCTCGCTGACGGATCTTGGACTGAGGCAGCGGCTGCATGAATGCCCAACTAGCCATCCCTGGCGTGCCCCACTAGGTGCCCCTCCTGCAGGGGCGCCTTGGACACCCCTCTTTTCATCATGCAGCAGGATGGAGGGCCTCTAGGACGGGGGCCTGGCCTGGCCTCCTCCTGGTGTGTCCTCAGCTCCTCCCCGCCCCACACCCAAAGCAAGGTGATGTCAGAAAGGGCAGATTGGAGCGGCTCTTCAGTGTCCTTTGAACTCCTCTTGATGGGCTCAGAGGCTGCCAGGGAGGCCAAATGAAGCAACGCAGTGTGCCCTGGGATGACGCCAGAGGCCAGGATGGCACAGGCAGGGTGGCACACAGCTGTATCCCAGGGCATGGGTGGTGTGCACCTGTAATCCCAACAGTTTGGGAGGCTGAGGCAGGAGGGTTACTGGTTAGAGGCCAGCCTGGACAACATAGCAAGATCCTGTGTTCAAGTGAAATAAGGCAGGCTGTGGATGTAGCTCAGTGGTAGAAGGCCGCTGTGTTCAATCCCAGAACTGGAGAGAAAGAGGCAAGCCAGCCCAGCTCCTGTCAGGAAGAGGAGAGGCAACGAGGGTGCTGGCCCCGTGGGCTGTCCCCATCACCTGGATTCCCTGGCGACCTGCTTCGGCCAGTTGGCAAGGGTTTCTCAAGCTCGCTAAGGGCTGGCACCAGCATCCAGGGGCCCAGATTGGAGAGACAGTCACCTCTGAGGGCTGTAGGAGTTGGGAAGGCACCAGAGACCCCGGGCTCCGGCAGAGCCCCTGAGCCTGGGACACGGAAAAGGTATCCTGAAAGTGCAGGCGAGTGGCCAGTTTTGTATGCTACAGCAGGAGGCCAGTAGGTAGCCCGCCTGAGCCTGTCCCAAGCCTCCTAGCCGGGAAGTGAGGAGAGCTCCCCCAGCCCCACCCCACACACAGCTCCGGACCACCTGGCACAGCACAGGAGGAGACCTCCCTCAGCCCCTGGCCTTCATCAGCCCCCTGGGCACTCACCTCTCTCTCCCGTGGATTTGGGTTCAAATCCACAAGCAGCTGACAGGCTGTGCAAGTATTCAGTCACGCACTTGCGCCGCAGCAAGGCCACTGAGTTGGGAGTAAACTTCCTACCCATGGGAGCATCCCAGCAGCCACGAGGTGGGCAGGGCTACAGCGGGGACAGTTCTGCATCAGTCAGGCCCGATGGCATCAATGCATCCTCCAGATGAAAGCTGCTGGAGAGCGGGTCGCGCAATGGAGGAGGAGCAGGGATAAGCCCCAGGACACTCCCCTGGGCCGGGCATCACCGGGACCTACAGCTCCCTTTTCCTCTCCCACCCAGAGGAGCAGCCAGGGAGCCAAAGTCACAAGAGGAGGGAAGCCATTGCCCCAGTCTGGCCCCGGCTCACTGGGGGAGCTCCCAACAGAAAGCGAATCCAGCATGCCGCGCCGTCTTCACCCTGCAAACCAGAATCAGAGCCATCGGAGGGAGGGCAGCGGGGACCTCTGGAGAACCCACCTGTGCTCCCGAGATGCCCCGGCCCACCACTGCAACCCTGCCAGTATTATCAGAAGCTCCTTCCTAAAGAAGGAGAGAAACTTGCCACCAGGAGAGGAAGGGCGAGCCCGCAGACGCTCAGAGCCACACTGGTAGTCATGCCATCTCTTTCTGGTAAATAAGGCAGTTGAGCTACCCTAGGTGCCTCGCCAAGGTGGGCAGGATGAGATGCAGATCAGAAGCCTCCATCGGAGCCCTGTCCACTCCCCACCCTCGCCCACCTGGCCACCGATGAGGGACACCCTCCATGTCGTGGGCTGAAGAGTTGAGTGGGAAGTTTCACGTGCCTTCTGCTCAGCTTAGTGGATGTGGGGCTCCTTCCAGGACGATGAGACCGTTCGGGAACTTGACAGGGCGGCGGTTGCATGATACTGTGAATGCACTGAATGCTATTGAAATAGACTCTTTAAAATGGTTAACTTTATGTTCTGTGCATTTCACCTCAATTGCAAAAATGTTTAAAGTGGCTGCAAGTCAAGCCATAATGGACCTTGGAGACAGTTTGGCAATAACTCTAGCAAACTTCCGCAGCGCCAGCCCCGCACCTTGGGGCTCTACGTCCAAAGGCTGAGTTCATCCTCAGCTGCCTCGCGGGCAAGGGACTGAAATCGCCCCGTCACCGTGGGGCGATGGAGCCCAGGGTCCTCACGCCCCCACCATCCAGCAGTGTCCCCAGCACAGGACTCAGCACAGGGCACAGCATGGGCCTTGCCAAGCTCCAGAATTCTCTGGGTGGAGTGACATGTGTGTCCTGCAGACAATCCTTAGTTATTGTCAAAAGCCAACCCAGGGACTTGAGGGAGGGAGTTGGGAGCAGAGACATCAGTGTCCCCAGAATTTGCCCTAGATCTCGCACTCCGTCATTGCCCGGCTGTCCACCTGGTGACTCGGCCCAGACTGAGACATCAGCATCTCCCAAAATGAGGAGGAGCCCCTCAGCGGAGTGCCCTGGAGGCACAACAGGCCCCGGGAGGCTTTTTCTGATGGCTGGTGGCAGGTGCTCTGGTGACATTTGGCAGGGTCTAGCCTCAAAGCTAAGGCCCTGGCCCTGAGTGGTGGGGGAGAAAGGGCTTTGTGCACCCAGACAAGGATGAGTAAATACTAAACGCGATAATCCCTCTTGGTCCAGGATTTGGTGCTAGAGAAATGACTCATTCCATACAGCAGAACCTTCACATCAGGCAGATGGGAAGAGGCACTCTGAAATGTGCCTTCCTGCCCAATTTAGAAGAACTGCAACCCGCTGCACTGGGCATCAGGTTTTCAGCATCCAGTGAAGTGTTTAGGGGGAGAAGGAGCATTTTCTGGCAAATCAAGACAAAGCTGAAAAGGCCGATTTTCTGGCTGGCGTCCCACTGCCACTCTTCTTCCTCTCTGGGAAGCGGATCCAGCACACGCCAGTCAAGAGCCGCCTGCTGGCAGAGCCAGGCTGGAACCCTGGTGGGGAGACAGAGGCCAGCAGGAGGTCGGGCCCCTCCCCACCCACACCCCACACCCCAGAGGGAGGCCGGCTCTCCTGGCTCCCTGGCCTCTACAAGACGTGTCCAGGCCACTCGAGGACACACGCATCTTGGCTCCCAGCCAGCATGCGGCTTGCTGAGGACTTGGAGGAGGAGAGGTTGGAAGCTGAACCAGAGCCGGCAGGTCCCCACCCAACCACCTCGCTGCAGATGGGAAAACAGAGTCCCTGCCCTCCACCCCAGGAGGGGAAGCTAGCCACGGGCTTCCTCCTTGACGGGTGCTGTAAGAGTCGAGCCCACCAGGACACTCCCATCCAAACCACTGCTTGCCCCTATTTGATTTACGCAGATTCCCACCAAATTCGGAGTAATTTGATCAGAGATGAAGAAATAAGGGCCAAGATGGAACACCAGGCTGACTCCAAGCCCCTTACAACTAGATACTCGGATCTGTCCTTCGAAACCCAAGCACTGGGAGGTGTCAGGTGTGGCCAGAGAGGATGCCAAAGGCCTGGAGCACTGACTTAATGCCCAGCAGCTCAGCCTGGGCCACTCTCGTGCACATGGCGGTGCAGAGAAAGAGGCTGCCGTCCAAGCCCCTACCCTGCTGCTGGTGGGGAGCAGAACCTGCCCTCTCCTGTTTCCTTCCATCTCCCAAAGCTCCCCCGTGACCCAGCCACTGGGCCTGCACTTGGCCATTAGGGGAGAGGGGCAGGCTGAGCAGCACTCTTCTGTTGCCCGCAGAGAGAGTCCACAAGAGGTGAGGAGCTCGCTCTCTGTCCTCTGGCCTGTGGACTTTCTCTTCCTCCTGGCCAAGGGCACTGGGGCCCTATCTGTGTGCCCCCCTTCCTGCCTGTCCCAGGTGTGGTCTCTTGGAGGAGTCCTCAATATGGAATAGACCTGTCCAGGGAGAGGCCTTGCTCGGTGTCTAAGCCTGCTAAGCCAGGAAGAGCAGGCAGGCTCCAGGACGCATAACCTGGACTTCTGGTCGACCTTCGGCTACGACGCTGCAGTTACCAAAGCGAGGCTAGTTTGACAGGCTGGCTGCTGGAGGGCGGGGCTCCCATGGATAGGCTGGCTCCCAGAAGCCTTGTACTGATGGAAAGCTGTTCACACATCAACTGGGCATGGTTAATTTTTCACTATGGTCAAAGAACCCCTGGCATTTTCCTAGAAGGACAGCCACTTATTCTCACACAGTTTCCAACAAGAATGTTATGAGCTGGCTACCTAGCTGACGGGTACATGCCGAGCATCCTAACCCGCGGTCCAAGTACATTGTCTTGGTCCAGCACTTGCCTGGGCCAGGCACCTGCCATGAGAGCAGAGCCACCCTGTGGGCACTCCAAGGGCACAGCGTCAGCTCCTGCCTCCTCCTCTTAGACTCTGGGAAGCTCTGCTTATCTGCTCGTAGATGAGTGGCAGCTGTCAGTCTCTCTCCTGGGATGGTCACAAGGATTCCCTAAGATCACAGATGTGCACAGGCTTAGTCAAAGAAGCCAGCAGCAGGACTAGTGTAGCCACCAACACAGAGTAGGCAGACATGTCTGTGCCAGGTCATCTAATCCGTCAGACACAGGGCTGCATTGGGGGATTCTACCCGGTCCAGATGGCTTCACTCTGCAGGGCTGCTCTCTCTAAAGGGAGCACTGGGAGAAGACTTCATCCTCTTGTTCTCTTCCTTAATGAGCCATTGAGAATCCCTGAGAGTTCAAGTCCTGCAGGCATTGTACAAGGAAGGACTCGGTCCAACAAAGATGGCCCTGTGCCCCCAGCACCATGTCCGAGCTCAGTGCTTATGTAGGGAAGAATTAAGGCTGGTCACGTTTTGTACCTAACATGGAGTGACATCACTTGAGTCTCTGCATATCGCTGTTTTCACTAAGCCACATGTAACACTTCAGAGTGCCAAATGCTTTTTTAAAAAATAGACCTGGCTCTGAAAGAGTGCTCCAGAATAACACTGGTGGAGTATGGCTTTTGTGAAAACACAGAATGCTAACCCCCCCCTCCCCCAGGAAAGAATTAAAAGAATTCTTTAGGGAAAGATGTTTCATGAAGAGAATTCTGTTCTGGGCACGTATATCTAGGGCAAAAGCACTTTAAAAAGGAGCAATTTGAATGAGTTCTGGTTCTTTAGAATCTTCATCTTGGTTCCCCAAATTGTGTGAAAAGGGTAATGTACCTCACCTTCTGCAATGCAGCAGTGCCACCTGGTTCTGCTGTGTTGTGCAGGTGTGGTTGGGATTAGCAAAGCCAGAGGTGACACTGGAGACTTCCCAAGAGGAAGCCACACTCCCTGCAGACCCTTCCTTACTCTGCAGGCTCTGCACAGGCCTTGAGCTCCCATGAAACACTAGAATCCCAGTGCCTCTGTCTCCATCCTACCGCCACACACACCTAGTCCCGATGGCAGCAGGTCTAGTCACATGCAAACTGCAGCCTTCTGCCCAGGCCACTGCAGGAAGAGCTCCTCACTGTCCAGCCCCCACACTCCCCACAGTCACTGTCCCCCCCCTCCCTCTCTTCTACACAGAGACAATTTCTCCATCCTACACCCATGCCCAGATTCTATAGACCCTAGGACTCCACTAAAAGCATCAGAGCATCAGATAAAAACGTCTTCCCTCTTCCCACCCAACACACTTCCTCTCAGCCCCAGGTGCCCCTCCCTGAGCCCTCGAGTCTCTAGGAAACAGCTGCCCTCCCCCATGCCATGCCCTCCTTCTCTTGGCTTCCCAAGAAGGAAACGTGCTACATCAAGCATGCCCTCCCCTCTATCTCTAAGCTCCTGTCTTCTTTGTTTCTCCTCATTCTGTACACATAATCCATTCTTCTCCATCTTAAAAAAAAAAACAAGGCAAAATGTAGAGATGGCAAAAAAAAAAAATCAGTGGTTTCCAGGAGTTTGAGGCAAGAGGGATGGGTATGCGGAACCTGGGCAATGGGGGAAGCCCTGTAGAGGTGGACACCCCACACTATGCCTGGGTAGAAAGTCACTGAGCATATGCAAGCTAGAATGTGCCCTAATGTCTTGATGGGGTTCATCAGCTGTAACTAAAACACCACACTAAGGCAAGATGCTAATAATTAAGGGAGGTTCTATGAGGTGGGTGGGGTGGGGGAAGAAATATGGAAACTCTGTACTTTCTGCATAATTCTCTGTGAACCTAAAAATACTCTAAAAGCTCATGTCCCAAAAAGCAAAAACAAAACCAAGACAGGTCCCTTCTTCACTTTCATGTAGAAGTCATGGAAAGAATAAGTGGTCAGCTTGCCCTTCCCACAACCAGTGGAAACATGTATTAAAATGGGAAGCCTTCACCATATGGAAAACTAACGTCACATACTCCATTCAATTTCTGCTGGAAAAGATCAGATGTATCTGTACTGGATGAGAGAAAAGAGGCCACTCTGCTGCCAGCTCTTCTCTGCAGAGCAGCATGGTCTGCATTAGAGAGAAGATGGTCTGAGAGAATGCAAGTAGGCCCAGCTAGGCTGTGCTCAGACCGCTGGCACACAGAAACTATGGAGCAGTAAATGCACATTGTTTTAAGCAACTAGACTGGTGGTAAATTTTTATACAGAATCCCTGTCAATTTTTACAGATATAATCCAAAACAACTGACCACCCAACTTAAAAGAAGGAAGATTTATTTATTCACGGTGTTTTGGGAGATTTGGGATTCAGTCCATGTGAGACCAGGGTCTGCAGCTAGGGCCATGATGACGAGTAGCAGGTCAAGGCAGAGCACAGGCTCTGCACTCACATTGTGGAGGCTGGAAACAGAATAAGAAGGTGGAGAAGGAAGGATATATAATCCCTAAAGCTACAACCCCAGCGACCCTCAGCAACCAAGCTCTATAAATCCGAACCACTATACTGTGCTCTGGTCCCATAGGTTTCATGGCCACCTTACAATGAAAAAAAATGCATTAGTCCATTTCCAAGAGTTCCCATATTCTTAACAGTTCAAGTATCACTCAAAAGCCCCATAGTCCAAAGTCTTCAGACTCAAGGTAAACTCTTGGCCATAAGCCCCTGTAAAAACAAAAACCAAGTTACATACATTCATATACAATGCCACAGAGTAAAAATTAGCATTTGAAAGGGTGGAACAGAACCCCAGGGAGAAAAAAACGGGACCAAAACAGTATAAAAATCCAGGAGGGCAAACATTTACTCCCTCAGCTTCATTTCCGGCATCTGGGGCACATGGTGGTGAGATGGGATCTCCACGGGGCCTTGGCAGCCATCCTCTATGGCCTGTTTGATTGTGATTGGCAGTATACGGGCTCTTCCAGCGTGGCTGTGTGGCTTACAGCTTGCAGCCTTTCCTCGAGATCATTCTACATTTCTGGCATTTCTAAAGCTTATTATATGTGTGCACAATTCATCTGCCAGCAGGAAAGGTAGTCATGCCCTTTTCAATTAGAGCAGCTGGGCCTGTCTCCATCATGACCTTGGGTGGGCCCATCCCCATCACAGTGGAGCTGGGCCTGCCTCCAAGGCCACAGGGAGGAATCTGAGTGCCTTTCTTAAAAATGCCTGCCCTTGTTTCCATGGTTACCCACTTGACCTCATTTATTTCTTTTTTATGCAAATCTTTAACTTCCCTGAATGCATTCCTTTCTTGGTTTCTAACCAAAGTGTCTGACCTCCCTTCAGCCATCTTACTTTCTTTCACAGCACCACTTCTCTGGGACCCAGCTTTATACCTGCCTTTCTGGGTAAACTGCAAATCCATAAAGTTCTCTGCTTTGCTTTCTGCTCCTGAAATTCTATGTAAAATTTGCCAAATGAGGACATAATCCATAATCCAATGTCCACAATGCAGTTTGGATACTTTGCTGTTTTAGGATTTCCTCTGCCGCTTTACTCAGTCCTTCATCTTTAAATTCAGCCTCACATAAAGTTTCAGGACACCGGCAAAACACCAATATAATCTCTGCCAGAATTTAACACGTGTGGCCTCTACTCCATTTCCCTACGGAGCCTTCCCTCCCAAATCCCCTAGGCATTGTCTCTACCATCCGCCTTTCTAGCCACATTCTGGCCTTTCAATTTCCTCTCACAAACCAGTTCCAAAGACTCACAAAACACCTGGTCACACTTAGATGTAGCAATGACCCCACTTCTCTAGTACCAATTTCTGTCTTGTCAACATTCTCAAGGATATAATCCAAAACAACCGACCACAAAACTTAGAGAAAAAATTATTTGCTCACTTTTTTTTGGAGATTCTGGGTTTATTTCATGTAAGGCCCTGGTCTGAAGCCCAGGAAGTGGAGACAGGCAGAGCACTAAGCTATGCTTTCAAACAAACAAAACAAAACAATTAGGGGAAGGAGGAAGCCTATATAATCCCCAGGACCACACCCCAGGAGCCCCTCCTCAGCGACCAAGCTCTGTCTCCAACACTGCCACCCGTCTTCTATAAGGGCTGGGAAGACATTCTAATTCCAAGCCATCCTATACAGCAACAGTCAGCAGTTGATACAAATACTAAAAAGACATGTTCAATTAGAACTGGGCCGGCATGGACTTCTAACCAGTATTCTTCCTCACCTTGCCACCTCTCCTCCAAAAGAGAGTCCCACAGAACTCACTTCATGAGGTTCCTGGAAAGTGTGTGCCTACCAGAAAATAGTCCCAGGATGTTAGGGCGACATTCAGCACTGCCCCTCGTCAAAATCACAGAGTAGTCACTAGCACTAAAGTGCTGCAGGATTGGAGCAGGCCCTGTCTTTGCAGCATCTGCTCACCTTCTTCAATATGCTCTTCCAGGGAAGCTCTGCTGGGAACTTCTTCTCCAGAAAGTAGCAGAGCAGGGGAGAGAGCCACCCCAAGTTCAGATGTTGACCACACTGGTCACTAGCTGGATTACCCCTGAAGCAAGCTCCATAGTGCTTCTCCATCCCAGTAGTCACATCTGAGAAAAAATACAATAATTTTGTATTGCAATGACATATATTGAGAAAAATATAAAGTTTCAATATAATGGAAATCTACAATGCTAGGTTTCTAATAAAAACAGTTAATATTGCACATGGTTGTCCTTGATCTTTAAAAACTCCTATGAGTCATGATTAGAGCAGTCAACACAAATTTTATGGTTGCTCATCCTGCCAATATTTTGAGGTATATATCCAGTCTTTGCTGAAGCAGGTTTGGGTAGAAAGATGTCTGGGTGGGTGGATGGATGGATGGATGGATGGATGGATGGATGGATGGATGGACAAACGAATAGATCAAGTGATTCATCAGTGGACTGCAATGTGCCTTTCTACATTTCTTATTCAGGGCTCCAGACTTTCTGAGGACAGATGCCAGTGGGGTGGTAGGGTGAGCCCACTTGAGCTGGCCTGGTGGGGAACAGGCACCTCGGAAAGGGCAGATTTGAGGAGCATGGCTTGGTCCAACACAGGACTCTCAGAGGGGAGTGGATGTTCTGGGAACAGGTCCATGGCCTTGTGGACTTGTGCTCACATCCTTGGGATAGAGACATAGCAACAGCATTGACATTTGAAGGACAGTTTCCTGACCCCCAGGAAGCTGGACACAGGACCACTGCTCCAGCCTGGGAACACAGGCCCCCACTCCCCTGTCTCTGCTGCCATGTTGGATGACTCGAGGGGAACCTCGAGAGCCACTGGATGGCCCCAAAGCCAGGGGCCTCAGAGACCTGGGAAGTCAGCCCCAACCAGCACCTTCCAGGAAAAGACAAATCCTTGGCCCTGGACTAGGTCAGATAATGAGGAACAGAGGCAGAGAGGGACAGCCTGCTCCACTCCACTGGAGGAATGTGGTTCCAGCACAAGGATTTGGGACCACCCTGGAGCCAGAGGGAGGGCTCGGCCGGCCACATTGCAGGGCGCGCTGGAGCTCCTCTCTCTCCGTCCATCCTTCTCCTTCCCCCGCCTCACATTTCCTGCCTTCCTGGGACAGCGTGTGCGCGGTGGCTGCCCAGCCGGCTCCCTCTGACAAAGAACAGTGACAGGGTCAAGCCCTCGGGGATGGGAGTAGGGTGTGGGGGAGCGAGACCGCAGATCCAGGATGGGGGACGTCCACACAGTTCAGAGCAGATTGGATTCTGGTCTGTGTGCTTGCTGGGATGGTGGGGGCGACAGGGACACGAAACTTGAGCTCATTTTTAAAAGATCTTAGGGTAGAAATAAATAATCTTTTAATTAAAATTTTGCTGAATTTTGACTTGAATTTCCCCATCTGCTTCCCTAATTATGCTTAACCCTAAGCTAACTCCGAGCCATCTGTGTTCTTATCTCACGATGCTGGGGCTATTCATATGTTTGTCCAATTCCTGTAGGAAACAGCAAGTCCCGTGCAGGGAGGGACCGAGTCTGGGCTTCCTGGATCTTCAGAACCAAACAGACGCCGGTTCAAGGGGGTCTCAGGAAGGGCTTGCGGCCCACACGCTCTGCCGGCAGGTCCAGGACGGGTGGACAGGTGTGGTGAGTGTAGAAGCCAGTGGACCCCCAGCTCCCTGGTCACTCCCATTTTGCTGTGACTTTGAAGGTGAAGTCCAAGGAGAAAGTGTGCAGAAGGAAAGGGTCTCTTCTCAGACACACCTGTTTGTGAGTCTCGTGCAGATTTCCTTAAGCGCTGGCCTCTCAGGAGCCACAGCAGGCTGTTTGCTCAGGCTGAGTCCGCTCCGAGGTGAGCCCTGCGGGGCGCCGGGCTTAGCCGCAGCTGCTGTGGTTGAGGCACAGAGACACCGTGAAGCTGAGAAGCGCTTCATATTTACAAATATGACCCCCGCACCTGCCGAGGCGGCCGGAGCCAGGCTCCTGGGACAGAGTAAGCGGTGTTTACCTCGGCCACTCGCCGCCTGGGGGCTGTGTGCAAGCAGCTCAGCCTGCTCCTCCTGGAAGGCCCGATCCTCGCTGGTCCATGGGTCACCCGGAGGACCGCAGGTGTGAAGGTGTGTAGTGTTCCGCACTAAGGGCAGTAAGTGCTCAGGGCAGGGGCCCACGGCCAGTGTGACCATGTGCAACCCGCAGCATTTCCCAGGGGAGGGAGCAGGCCAGAGATCCGATTTGCCACGATTACTACTGGTCTTGCTAACCCTGCATTTTCTATCCATGGCTGCAAGACAAAAGTGGGTGTGCAGGTCCTCGGCACTCACCCTGTGCTGCGGATTACCTGCCATGGTCCTAACTTTTGGTGTTGGTCAGAGCTAACAGTGACCCTGTGCATGGGTGATGCCGACCTCACAGGAACCCCCAAAGGGGCTGACCTGGTGGAGAAACTGGTCCTGTTCCGTGTGAGCCCCGTACACTCTGGGCCCATGATGGAGAGAGCACTTGTGTGGACCTCACAGCCACAAGACCTCCGTGGGCCTGTGCCTATTTTGAGAAAACCAATGTCAAAGCCGAGCGTGGTTGCACACGCTTGTCTCCCCAGTGCTTGGGAGGCCGAGGCGGGAGGATTCCAGGATCAAGGAGAGCCTCAGAAACTTAGTGAGGCCTCTGCAACTTCATGAGACTCTTTCAAAAAGAAAAGAATAAAATCAGGCCAGGAGTTGGAAGTGGTGGCGCACACTTGTAATTCTAGTACCTGGGAGGCTTAGACAGGAGGATCGCGCAGGTTTCAAGCCAGACTCAACTACTTAGTGAGGCTCTCAGCAACTTAGTGATAGCCTGTTCCCAAATAAAACATAAAATAGGTCTGGGAGTATAGCCTGGAGGTAGAAAAGCCCTGGTTTCCACCCCCAGTACCACACACAAAAAAAAATCAGGCTGGGAGTATAGCTTGGAGATAGAATGTCCCTGGGTTCCATCCTTAGTACCACAAGAAGGAAGGAAGGAAGGAAGGAAGGAAGGAAGGAAGGAAGGAAGGAAGGAAGGGAGGGAAGAAGGGAGGGAAGAAAGGAAAGAAGGAGGAAGGTGAGAGAAAGGGAAGGAGGGAAGGAGAAAAAACATATATCAACTAGGAATGAGATATTCCCTGAAATGCTGCAGACAGCGTCCCCAGCCGCGGGAGGCTAAGCACAGTTGGCCTCAGGAACTCAGCCTGGACAATCTACTGCTCTTGGAGACTATTTGTTATGTTATATGCCATTGTGTTTGAAGCCACCCAATCTGTGTGCAGGAGGGCTGGGGGAGAAGGACAGGGTGTGGGGTCCACCCCTGGGTGGATGGGGGAGAAGGACAGGGTGTGGGGTCCACCCCTGGGTGGATGGGGGAGAAGGACAGGGTGTAGGGTCCACTCCTGGGTGGATGGGGGAGAAGTACAGGGTGTGGGGTCCACCCTGGTGGATGGGGGAGAAGGACAGGGTGTGGGGTCCACCCCTGGGTGAATGGGGGAGAAGGACAGGGTGTGGGGTCCACCCCTGGTGGATGGGGAAGAAGGACAGGGTGTGGGGTCCACCCCTGGTGGATGGGGGAGGACAGGGTGTGGGGTCCACCCCTGGGTGAATGGGGGAGAAAGACAGGGTGTAGGGTCCACCCCTGGTGGATGGGGGAGAAGGACAGGGTGTGGGGTCCACCCCTGGTGGATGGGGGAGGACAGGGTGTGGGGTCCACCCCTGGGTGGATGGGGCACCCAGCAACCAGAGGCCGCCTGGCCTCGCTCTGCTCCTCTAGGCAGCGGCTCCAAGGTCCCTGCATATGCGCCTTCAGATGTGGAGAATTAGCTCCCGTGGGCGTGCATGCACACACAAGTGTGTACTCACCACAAGCCGGGCCCTCACAGACACAATGTGCCCACGGAGCCCGGCACAGTGTGGGCTCTGCTTCCTGGAGGAACAAAAGGGAAAGAGTGGAGACTGAAAAGGCGCCTGCGTGGAGCAGCTACTCGGGGTCCCCGCCGCCCTGCCGCACGCCAGAGCCACAGCTGCAGACACACCGTGCCCCGTGCACGCCCTGGCACACACCTGCGAATCTGGAAAACTAACTCAGGTTTGGGGGCAGGCGATAAAAGATCACCTTTACCTTGAACTTGCGTCAACACATAGGAGTATTTTAACTGCAGTAAAAAGATGTCATTCCAGAATAAAAGTCGGGTCTCTAAAGTCAACTACTTTTTTTATTTTTTTTTTCAGGTCTGGGGATAGAACCCAGGGACATTTGACCTCTGAGGTACACCCCCTACCCTATTTTGTACTTTTTTTTTTTTTTTGTAGTACTGGGGTTCCTGGAAACCCTTCTACCTTCGGGCCACACTCCCAGACCTATTTTTATACTTTTTTATTTGGAAACAGGGTCTCTTAAGCCAGCATGGCTTAAGACAGTGACCTGTGCGATCCTCCGGTCTCCACCTCCCAAGCGCAGGGATTACAAGCGTGCGCCACCATGCCGGGCAGTACTTTTATTTTGAAACAGGGTCTCACTAAGTTGCAGAGAGCCTCACTAAGTAGCTGGGGCTGTCAGCAAACTGTGATCCTCTGGTCTCAGCCTCCGGAATGCTGGGATTAGAAGTGTGCGCCACCACGCCCAGCAAAGGTCAACCACTTCTTAAAGTGTCCTATCCTGCCTGCGTTCCAGCTCCCGGGCTCTGGGGCCCTGTGGATGCGGGAGACGGCCCAGGCACAGGAGGGGCACTGGAGCAGAAGGCAGGATCAGGCGGAGACTCCCAGCTGGGAGAGGGCGGCCAGGGAGCAGGCAGGGACGGGGCAGTGCCCCTGAGCCTGGGGCTCCCCAGGATCCAGGGTAGAGCCCCAGGAGAGGGAGAGGTGGAGTCCAGATTCACCAGTGAACAGTGGAGGGAGCTCCCTGAGCCCTGACCTGGAGGGCACAGTAGTGTGGCTGCCGGGAGCCCAGCGTGGAGTGCCACGCAAGGCACAGGGCTGCTCACCACCATCCCTGCCTCTGAGGAACCAAGGTAGTGCAGGTGATAACCAGAAACCCTCTTGCCAGGGGCGAGGGGAGCTGCTGCTCACAGCAGGAGCCGTGTGTACTTCTTTGCCTGAAGGCATTTCTAAACATGGGTAATATAAAAATCATTGCCCCTTGACCCAGTGTGGGAGCCACACGGTTCGTGCCTCTTCCACCTTGCTGCAGAAACCCCATCTTCTCTCCATTGAAAGCAGGTGGGGGCAGCTCTCCTTCCAACAGCAGAGACCAGGAACTGGGCCTCACCCCATCACAACACAGCCAGCGCCCCAGCTTTAGGGCCTGGTAGGTCCCGAGAGGTGACCGCGCCCTCCTGAGGCTTCTGGCCTGGCAGCTCTGCCCACGTCCCTGGCTTCCTCTGAGGCTGAAGCTCAGCTGCCCTGCCGTCATCTTTCTTCCTTCCTTCCTTCCTTCCTTCCTTCCTTCCTTCCTTCCTTCCTTTCTCTTTCTTCTTCTTTTTCTTTTTCTTCTTCTTTTTCTTTTTCTTTTCTTTCTTTCTTTGTGGTACTGGGGGTGGAACCCAGGGGCTTTTCTACCTCCGGGCTATACTCCCAGACCTATTTTATACTTTATTTGGAAACAGGGTCTCACTAAGTTGCTGAGAGCCTCACTCAGTAGCTGAGGCTGGCTTCGAACCTGTGCAATCTCCTGTCTTTGCCTCCCAAGGGCTGGGATTACAAGCCACCACGCCCGGCTAACCTTTATATTCCTTTTTTTCCCTTATGATACTGGGGGTTGAACATAAGGGCATTCTACCTCTGAGCTATACCCCCAGACCTACTTTGTTTTTAATTTGGAAACAGGGTCTCACTAAGTCTCAAGAAAGCCTTGGCTAAGTTGAGGAGGCTGGCCTTGAACCTGCAATCCTCCTGTCTCAATCTCCCAAGTACTGGGATCACAGGTGTGCACCACCACGCCTGGCTGTCACTTTTCTTGTGACATCTGCCAGGGCCCCTCTGTGGCTTTTGTGCAGGGTACCCACCTGAAGTTGTGAAGACTTTTGCACACTACAGGTAGACCAGCAAGAGAAACCCCGTGAGCAGCCTCCACCCGGCCCTTCCTGCCAGGGCGGGAGCTTCCAAGCCACGGTGAGGAAGTGAAGCCTTCTGCAGGTGGAGACACCGGTGAGCGGCAAGGCCTGGACCCTCCTCGCCTTCCTCCCGGAGCCCCGCCAGGCAGGGCGGCCGCCTCCCTCCTGGGTCATCTTGGGCATGCCCTGCTTCTGCCTCTGGCTTCCTCTTCTCTCTTCTAATAAACTTTGCTGATGCCGTATAATCTTACAACATAGTGAGGTTCAAAGTGACACGGACAGACAGACCAGCGCTTGGTGTCTGGTCCCACCCGCCCTCACCCAGCGCAGGCAGCGAGCCTGGTGGGGGCGTCGCACAGGGACACAGCATGGCGGGACTGGGCTCCACCTACGCTCCCCATGTCCCATGCTCTTGCACTTGTGCATAAGTTTAGAAATACTGTTTGTAACTATTGACGGGAACGCCAGAACCTCCTCTCTCCATAGCTTTCTAATTAACGACAACACAAAACTTCTCTGAGCTATTTTTTTTTTTACGCAAAACAAGTCTAAGCTGATGGCGCTGCGCCTCTCCCGACTCCCCGCCTCTCACTGATGTGGGCTGGCTCTTGGAAGCCCCTGTCCCAGCCAGGTCCGGAGACGTGGGGGCTTTGTTTCCCGGCTCCAGTATCAGCAATGCCAGTGTCCCTCGGGCTCCTGGGGCATGCCTTCAGAAAAAATGGTTTGATGGTGACCACATGAGAACTGCACCCGTGGTTCTTGGCTTTTGCCCCTGGACACCATCCTCAGGGCACCTCGGGATCTCACTGGATCCCTCCGGACTGCCTCGCAATGCCCCACCTTTCATTCTGGGGATGGGCGCTGGTGTGCACGGTTGGGTGGTGGCCTGGGCTGGGGAGCCATTCATCACATGCAGCTCAGCAGGCCCTCTGAGGCGGGCTAGTCTCAGGAATATGGCTGTCGCACCATGGCTCCCTGCCCCGGGATCCCCGCCCTCCCTTTGCAGCCTTAGTTATTTCTCCCACTCCTGAAAGCCTCCAGGCTCCCGGGCCCCGGGCCCGGGGACTTCCTCCAGGGCCACTGCCTTTGCCCCTGCCCTGGGCACTTCCAGACCGCACCCCGTCCTTTACATGTTGGCTCCTCTCACTGCTGGAGTCCATTGTCCACGCTTATCTTGGTTTCACTCCTGGAGAGGTCGGCCTGGGCATGTCGTGGGGAGTTTCCTGCTGTCTAGGGCTGCTCCGCAGGACCGGAGAACTCACCAGGCCCCTTCCGGTGCTGGGCGGCCCTTCGAGATGCTCGCACATTTCTCTTATGAAAAATTATGCCCTTCCTAAAAAACTGGCTTGTCAAAGAAACATTTGGGTTGCTAGTGGTAGGCTCCAATTCCCTGCTTTTTTCTTCCCTTCCTTTTAAGGAAAAACATTTTTTATCCAAAACACACTCTCTCTCTCTCTCTCTCTCTCTCTCTCTCTCTCTCTCTCTCTCTCTCTCTCTCTTTCCCCCTCCCTCCCTCCCTCCGTCCCTCCCTCTCTCTCTTTCTCTCTCCCTCCCCCTCTTCCTCCCTCCCCCTCCTCCCTCTCTCCCGCTCCCTCTCTCTCTCTCTCCCTCTCCCTCTCTCCCTCCCTCTCTCCCTCTCTCTCCCTCCCCCTCTTCCTCCCTCCCTCCTTCCCTCTCTCTCCCTCCCCCTCCCCCCCTCTCTCTGGTACCCTTCTTATCGGGTTCAGCCACCATTTTCCTGTACACGCTCAGCACCCTGCCGACAGTGTCCTGTACACAGAGAATGTTGGTGTGGTGGGGCCGGCCAGGGTGGCCGTGGCCCATCCCCACACGTTCCACCCTGGCTGGAGATGGCGTCCTGTCTCTCATCTCTTCCACCACCCGAGCCCCCAGGTTGACCAGTCAAATCCAGCTGGGGGCTCCGGCCCCACCTGTGGGTCTCTCTGGACCCGGTGGCTGCAGCTGAGGGGCGGGCACGAAGGCTGACCTGGATCTTCAGCTGCTTGTCCCCAGAGCCCCGGTGGGCAGACCTCATCAGTGACGACTGTCTGATCAGAACACATGCAGCCTCAACCAGACAGGGGGGCCGCCCCCACTGCAGGGAGAGGACACACGGGCGCCCGGGCCCGCTGGCCACGCACTGCTCTGGCAGGCTCACGAGGGCATGTTTTGAGCCACGGGTTTCTCTCTAAGGACGCCTGCTGGAGGACACATGCCAGGGCTACAGCATGCCGGAGGGGCTTCACCGCCTGCTCTGCTCATGCCAGGTCCTCATTGGCCCCGGTCATGTCAGCGTTGAAGATGACCACTAAGGACTCATGCCTCTGCAGACACCAGCGCCAGGTCAGTCCTGTGGGGCACCTGGAATACTGCGGCGAGGTGGCACCGAATGCCACGCCAGCGCTGGGCCACACGGTGCATTCGTGGCAGGAACAGCCACGTAATCATCGCTAAGAAGGGGCTAGGTCCCGGGAGGATGAGGGGTCCAGGTCACGCTTGTAAGCACTTTCTAACACAGTATGAACAATACGTCTGCTGACACGGAGATTGTCAGGGAAACAAATTCACTTAAAGCATTACATAGCCTCACCATGGTTACCACTTGGCACAACTACTAAGCATTTTATATCAACAGGATAAAGTTCAAATAATCACTGCAAATGTGCATTTCACTTAGAGGAAGCCGTTCAAAACACTCGATTGATCCGGCAGGTGGGGGAGGTTCTCCCAGGAGCCCATGATCTAACGGAGTCAACAGTTATTTATAATGCGTCGAAGGAGCTCGCCCTTCGCAGGCCTCCAGCTTCATGCTCAGTAAAGAACTGAAAAGTCAAAGGAAGCCACTCCTGGGCAGGCTGGTCTGTGACACGGCCATACATCACGCTGGGCCGGCGCGAATGCCTGCTCCCTGCAGCAGTCCCACCGTGGACGCACCACGCCCAGCCTGACGGGACCACAGGGCACGGGTTCTGGGAAGAGCAAGGCAGCCTTTTTTTTTTTTTTATTAATTGCGGGTCTGGGGTTGGAACCCAGGGGCATTCTACCTCCAAGCTACACCACCAGCTCTATTTTTTATTCTTTATTTTGAAACAGGGTCTCACTGAGTTCCAAAGGGCCTCACTAAGTAGTAGCTGAGGCTGGCCCTGAACCGCAATCCTCCCATCTCAGCCTCCCAAATGCTGGGCTGACAAGCGTGCTCCCCCACGCCCAGCTAGGCAGCCTTTCTTCCTGCAGATGTATGGACCCAGGCCCAGGCCAGCCAGCCGACGGCATAGGCCCCATCCTTCCGGGAGTATCTGTGCTGGTGTGGGAAACCAGAAGACCGCGGTGCCAGGGCCAAGCCACCCCTCAGGGGGAGGAAAGCCAAGCAGGAGCCCAAGGGGGACACGCAGCAGGACGTGGCAGCCTGTCCAGGGCCACTGCTGGCAGAAGGGCTGAGGCTGGACACGGGTGACAGGATGTCCAGGTGCTGGGTGGGAGGGGCGGGGACAGGCAGCAGCCGGCACCAAACCAGCCATGGTTGTTGAGTGAGATGACCTGGTTGGGGCTTCACAAAGTCTTAGGGAAGAAGAGTATGGACGCTCCCCCCATATTAAACGGAATTACCGTTTGACTTGTAATTTTACTTCTGAGAGTGTGCCCAAGACAATGGAAAGACGGAGCTCAAATAGTTATTAACATAGCCAGATTCACAGCAGCCTTGTCCACAATTGCTGAGAGGCGGAAGCCATCCAAGTGCCCATCGACAAATGAACAATAGGTAAAATGTGGCACACGCACGCGATGGAATATTATTCAGCCTTAAAAAAGAAAAGAATTCTGATCCATGCAACAAGTTGGATAAACACAGGACATTGTGCTGAGTAGAATAAGCCAGACACAAAGGGGCAAAACTGTTTGAGTCCAGTTACCCAGAGGGGACTTCCGGGAAGATGGCGACCGAGAAAAGCGGGGCTTAAGAGCCCCGCTAACAACAAATCTCCATTACCACAAAATCAGCGCCTTTCAAAGCCAGAAAACAACATCACCAGAGAAACAAAAAAAATCACCAGGCTCCAGAGAGAAAGCGGACTGAGAACAGAGCCACAGAGGAGATCCTCACGCCCGAGGACGCGGCTTCACGCCCGAGGACGCGGCAGCAGCGCCATACTGCTGGCGGCACTGGCGAATTCACAGGACGGCCACAGCAAGCCGAGGGGAGCCGCTGCGAAACAGCCAGGCGGGATTTCTCGGCGCAGAGGGCATCTAAAGCTCCCAGTGGCTGAGCTCAGCACACGCTGCAGGGATTCAGAGTGGAAATCAAAACCAAGAAAAAAAAAACGCCAGCCCCATAGCCAAGGGCATAGCAGTGGCGCCATATTGCCACCAGCGGCAACAGCACCAAATTCACCGAATTCAGTACAGCTACATCTGCGTACTCAAGAACAGTGAGTCAAATTGTGGGCCACAGCGGAGAAATTCCAGTACTGTACTCACTGGGACTTGACCCAGTGGGAAAGGGGCGGTGGCAGAGATATCACACCATAGGAGAACATGCAACCTGGCACCCCCCACAGTCTAAAGCAGCCTCTATCGACTCTCTGGGTCGGAGACTCTGTGATACAACCCAGTAAAGGAGTAGTGGGGTCTGAGATACTACTGACTCGAGATCCAGAACACCTTAAGTGAAGTCATAGTGACCCAAGGGAAGAACCCAGAGAAGGCACAAACTTCCGAAATCATGGGAAAGAGGAATAATACTGGAGCAATGAATGCTCACAACCCCACAACATCAGAACCCGATAAAACAGAAAATCAGAGATTTCTAGAAGATCAAATCAGGAAAATAACTGTAGAAATAATAGAGGTGTTTCAAAAAGAACTCAGAGAGAGCCAAAAAGAGATAAAGGATGCAATTAATGAAGTAAAGGCCTCAATTCAAAGCACAAACAACCGATTAGAACACATGGAGAACAGAATCTCGCTCTTAGAAGATGATCATTCCAAAAATGAACGCATAGTTTCTAATCTAGGAAAAAATATCCGACAGCAGGAATCTGATATTGAAGAAATATGGGCCCATTTTAAGAGAGCTAACCTAAGAATAATTGGAATAGAGGAGGGAAAAGAAAGTGAAACCAAAGGGATCAACAATCTCTTCAAGGAAGTAATAGCAGAAAAATTTCCAGACATAGAGCAAGAGGTCGATACACAGGTCCAGGAAACGTATAGAACTCCCTTTAGACAGGATCGGAGAAGAGGATCCCCACGCCACATAATTGTCAAAATGACCAATGTGAAAGCCAAGCAGAGAATCTTAAAGGCAACAAAAACAAAGGGCCAAGTGACATTCAGAGGCAAACCAATTAGAATCACTCCAGACTTCCCAAACCAAGTCATGAGAGCCAGAAGGGCTTGGAGTAACATTCCAAACTCTGAAAGAAAACAACTTCCAGCCAAAAATTTCCTACCCAGCAAAACTTTCTATCAAATTAGATGGAGAAATAAGAAGCTTCCATGACAAACAGAAACTGAAGGAATTTATGTCTTCAAAACCAGCACTAGAGAAAATACTCAAAGAGATTAACTATAAAGAAGAAATAGGTAACACACACCAGAACCAGAGAAACAAGATTTTCCATCCAACAGACAACTAAGATTGGTTATCTGTGGAGATTCATTACTTATGTTAGTCTTTTACCTATCTGTAAAGGGTATTGTTTGCCTTTATTGTTGTTAATTTTTAGGATTTCTAGTTGGAATATTAATATACCTTCAGATATAGCATTTGGAAATATTTTATCCCATTCTATTAGTAACTGTTAACTCTGTTTACATTGTCTTTGGATATACAATATGCTTTTTATTTTTTAGGGAGTTTGTATACTCTTCTGTTGCCTGTGCCATTGAAATCATAACCAAGAAATCACTGCCAATTTCAATGTTGTGAGGTTTTATGACCCAGATTTTCTCCTAAAAGTTTATAGTCTTAAGATTTATATTTAGGTCTTTTATCTATTTTGAGTTAATATTTGTATATGGGATTAGGTAAGGGTCCAATTTTAGTCTTTTTCATGTAATTATTATTTTTCAACAATATTTAGTTAAAAGATTAGTATTTCCTCCACCAAATGTTCGTGGAAACCTTGTCAAAAATAACTTGACAATATAGGGAAGAATTTAGCTCTAGGCTTTTATTTAACTCCAATGGTTTATATGTCTGCCTTTAGAATAGTACTACACTGTTTCAATTATTGTAGCTTTATATGGTTTGAAATCAGAAAATATACATCTTCTAGCTTTGTTCTTTTTCAAGATCGTTGTGGGTACCTAGAGTCCATATTCCATATTAGGATAGATTTTTTTTTCTGAAAAATAAATATATAAATATATGATAGTTTCACCTAAAAAAATAGAAAAAATAGATTCTCTGGTAAGAAAGAAAGCAAAAAGAAATATTGAAATGTTATCTTTAAGTCATCAAAAGCTTGGTATCAGACAAATGAAACTGTTATGTGAGATTATCATTTTTAATTTTTGATAAATTGCTATAATACTAGATGTCAATCACTAAGCCAAGCATGGGAGGGAGGGATAGGGAGAGAATGGGGTGGGGATCGGGTGGGGGCTGACTGGGCAATGTGTGCATGTATGTCTACAAAAGTATGTATCCCACTATGATGTATGAATACAGTGCACCAATTAAAAAAAAAATAAGTTACCCAGAGCAGCTGGACCCATAGGAGCAGGAAGGAGAAGGGTGGGAGCCAGGGGCTGGTGGGGGAAGTCAGTGTTTAATAGGGACAGAGGTTCGGTTTGGGGAATCAGAGATTTCTAGACATGGGCAAAGATGGTGGTGGCTGCCCAGCAATACAAGTATACTTAACATCACTAAAGCATACACTAAAAACATGGTTAAGATGGTAAATTTTATGTTATATGTGTTTTACCACAACTTTAAAAGCTTCAGTTAAGTCAGGCATGGTGGTGCACGTCGTAATCCCAGGACTCAGGAGGCTGACACAGGAGGATAGAGGTTCGCAGACAGCCTCAGCTACTTAGCAAGGCCCTTTGCAACTCAGTGAGACCCTGATTCAAAATAAAGTGTAAAAGCCAGGTGTGGCGGTGCACGCTTGTAATCCCAGCACTCGGGAGGCTGAGACCAGAGGATCACGGTTCACAGACAGCCTCAGCTACTTAGTGAGGTCCTCCGCAACTCAGTGAGAGCTGGTTTCAAAATAAAGAATAAAAAATAGGGCAGGGGGTGTAACGCTAAGGTCGAATGCCCCTGGGTTTCGTCCCCAGACCCGTAAAAAAATAAATAAATAAAAATAAAAATAAAGAGTAAAACATAGGGACTGGGGTGTAGCTCAGAAGTAGAATGCCTTGGGTTCCATCCCCAGTACTGCAAAAATAAATAAATAAATAAAATTCAGTTAAAGAAGAACTCAAACTACTGAGCGAATGATGTATTGTAGAGAGGAAACGGGGTGGGGAGAAGACAAGCTGGGGTGTCCACAACTGGCTAAACAAGAGGTGTGGGGCTGAGGCAGGCCACGGTGGGCAGGTGGCAGCTTGCCTTTGCAAGTCATGATGGACTGGGGTCGGAGGCAGAGAAGGACGGACAGGTGAAGCCACAGTGCTGGGCACCTACCACCCATCAGAGGGGCCCCCGATGTGGGAGGTGCTGGCCGAGAGCCGGGGGGGGGGGGAAGCTCCCTGGGCTCGCGCTGGCCCTGCGCTGCCCACGGGGTCTCCAAAGAGAGCTGGCAAGGGTCCAGGCCGCTGCAGGCCGCTCTCCACAGTTGGTTTTCCCAGGACACGCACTGGGGTGGCTCGGAATGCCAGCCTCCTCTCGGGAACTGGGAGCATCATAACTGAGAAGAAAAATGTAGCGGGCAAGTATTTACACAGCACTCCAACTAACAGGTAGATGGAGATGCTATTTTAAGACATGATGGACTGCCCAGAACGGCGGAAATGTGTCTAGCACGTAGAAAAAGAAGCAGGGCTCAGCTTCCATTATCCCGGTGCTTGGGAGGCTGAGGCAGGAGGGTCACGGGATGGAGGCCATCGAAGGTACCTTGGCAAGAACCTAAGATCCTTAGCCACATAGCAAGACTGTTCCAAAATGAAAAGGAAGCCGGGCGTGGGCGCAAACTTGTGATTCCCGCATTCGGGAGGCTGAGACCCGAGGATCGCGGTTCGCGGACAGCCTCAGCTGCTTAGTGAGGCCCTTGGCAACTCAGTGAGACCCTGTTTCAAAATAAAGAATAAAAAATAGGGCAGAGGGTGTAACTCAGACGTAGAATGCCCCTGGGTTCCATCCCCAGTACTGAAAAAAATAAAATAAAATAAAAGGGCTGGGGGCGTAGCATAGAGGTAGAAGACCCTGGGTTCGATCCCTAGTACCACGTTTAATAATAATAATAATAATAATAACAACAACAACAACAGTAATAATTAAACAGGGCTGGGCCTAGCTCTGGGGAGGAGCCCGCACCACTCAGAGCTGCCTCGTGCATTCTCTCTCGACAGCCCCGCAGGCACTGGCTTCTTCCATCGCTGCAGCTCCAGGTCATCCCAGCGGTGGCGAGCTGAGCGCTGCGTGGCTTCTGTGGCGAGTCACGCTCCACGGCACGGGCGAACTGCAGCCTGCTTACTCAGGCATTTGCTGGTGGACTCTGGTTGTTTCCCACACTTGCTTACTGTGAATCGCACTGCTGGAACCATCATGGACAAGTGTCTAGCTTCCGTGTTCACTTCTCCTGGGTCTGTGGCTGGGAGTGGATCTGCCGGTCAAAGGGCGGCCCCGGCTGCGGCTCTGTGAGGATCTGCATGTCTCAGGCACCGGTGCAGGGGCGGCCCCGTGCTCGCCTGCCTCCTTGGGAGGAGGCCAGCCTCCAGCCTGCCACGGGAGGGGCGAGTCCAGGCGGCATGGAGAGGGCAGGGCAGGAGGGCTCCGAGGAGAACAGTCCAACCTCTGGAGATCCGACCCGGCACTTGCTTCAACTCTGAAGTCAAAGGGGATCCAGGCGCGTCTCAGTCTGACCAGGGAGGAAATACTAGTGCCGGCTCCTGCTCCAGGGCTCCAGCCGCTCCCGCTTTGAACTTGTGACAATTCCACTTAACTTGCTGGCAAGTGACCTGCTTCAACAGACCTTTCCGGCTGGACTGACTGACAGTGGCCGGGAAGCGGCTTTGTGCACACATGGGGCACACCCCCTGCTGCATGCCCGGTGACCCGCTGAGAACAGGAGCATGCACACAGTTCCCGACTCCGTGCTGACCCTCCTGAGGTGCGATCTGCGCACATCGGTGCCTCCCTCCAAAGCCTTCTCTGTCTCCCTGACGCCCTCCAAACCAAGTCAAGGCTCTAAATCAAGAGATCCCTTGGGCTGGACCCAGCTGCCTTCGCCACCCCCAAGTGCACCCAGCACACGTGGCCCCCTCCACGGCCTCCTCCGCCCTGCTGGTCCTCAGCCTGCCAAGCCCTCCCTCGTTTCAGTCTGTCCACACTACCTCCCTCCAGACCCAGCTCAATGTCGCCTCTGAGGGTCCCCGCCACCCATAGAGCAAACACCCCCCCAGCTGCAGAGGGCTTGGCCCTGGCTCACTGTCTCCTGCTCTGGCCCCACGTCCTAGCTGACCTGAACCATCTCTGGGCTGGCCTGACACCATGTCCCTGTTGACCTTGTGCTGACCTTGCTGCCTTCCTGCTGACCTGGAGCCATCTCCCGAGGACTGGGCTCCCTCCGCCACATTCAGACTCAACCTCCTGGGTCTTCTGGGCCCTGGAATCTCGGGGTGGGGGGCTGTGTTTGGGGCATCTCGGCTCACCCCACACCCTACCAGGGAGAAGGGCACGCGTGTGTGTGTGTGAGCTGATACCTTTCCCAGACAGCCGCTAGGGCCAGGCAGACAGGGGCAGCACCCTGCAGTCTCCCTGTCCATGAGGAGGTCCTTGGAAGTGGTAGTTGGGGCAGGCTCTCTCGCAGCCAGCCCCACCCCTGCCTGTATCCAGGGCTCTCTCTTGACCATGTCCAGGAAAATCCAGAGCCATTTCCCAAGTCTGCCATGAAGGAAGACCAACCAGGCCCAGCTCAGAGTCCTGAGTCCAGCCTAGGGAGCGCACATGCGCTGCCTGCTGGGGTGAGAGCTGGGGCCTCAGCCTGGGGACGCCCTGGTTGTGGGCAGCTCTGCCCGCCCTACCCCACAGGGCCTGACAACCAACCCACTCCACGGCAGCGCCGCTGCCCCCCTTGAAACCCGCCCACCAGCCATTGCCAACCTGAAGAACAATATCCCTCTCCTCCTCCTTAAAACCCACTCACGCTACAGTGAGGAGCACTCCCTGTTTCCCTGGCCCCTGTCCTGCACGGCCGGGCGGGGGCCGCACACCGCCGCGCCCCGTTCCCTCACGCTTCTGCCTGATCATGCCCCCACCGTGATCTGTCTGTCCCTCTAACATGCTAAAGGGCAGCCTGAGCCCCCTGCGCAGAGATGATAGGACATAAGAACACCCCCGCCCGAGCCCGCCGGCCGGCCGGCAACAGCTGGAAACACGGCTGCCCTCCTGAGCGCTCTTCACACTCCTGCAGGCTGCGCGCCCCTCACTTTCCGGGCTGCTGCGCCCTCTGCCCTCTCAGGCCTCTGAGCACAGTGGACTCGCGAGGACCACCCCAGTGACTGGCCACAGCGTCTCCAAGCAGCCTGAGGCGGAATGGACCTCCTCGGCTCCCCGGCTGGGAGGGACACTGGCTCTCAGACCTGGGAGACGGCTGCGGGACTCCAGGACTCCACAAAGCAGGAACCGGAACTCCACCTGGCGGGCCCTGGCACACTCTGACCCCTTAGGAAGTGATAGGTCCTCCAGGAACCCTCACTGACTGCCTCCCCGCCGGGAGGGCCCCCTCCATTCTCTGGGATTTCAGAGGTCCGCACTTGGCCTGATGGAGAGTAGATGTCATGTCACACCAGAGCATCGTTTCCCACGCCACCTGCTCCAGGAAACGGGAAGCGCCTCAGACGGACTCTGCCTCCAGCCTCCCCAGCCCGGCTGCAGCCCATTTGGGCACAATCGACACAATTTCACCAGACCCGGGCTTCAGTCCTGGGATGAAGGGTGTAAAAGAACCTTGTGTGCGGGCTGCGTAGAGGGTGGAGCCTCGGCTGCCTCCCAGCGGGGCTCCAGTCCCCTGCTCTGCGCAGGTCACCCCCCACTTGCTTGCACGGTACACGTCACATACGTCCTGCGTAATTACAGGCTGCCGCGGTTCGTCTCACCCACATTTGGAAGGTCCAAAGGCAATTACCATGCAGCCTCCCTGTGCTGAGGAAGACGGCGCAATCGGGGGTAATGGCACAGCGCTGTGACCGCCTGCCGCTGCACTGTAATCACCGTGCAATTAAGTGGTCACCGCTTACCGCGTAAACATGGCTCGCACTGGATGTGTCTGGGGCTTAAACAACCCCACAAACTCATTTTAATTTCAAAATGTTGAATGGAAAACAGTTGGTCGGCGTCTAGAGAGACTGCGTGGCTCGGAGGACCCTCGGAAGGAGGACGTCATTTCAGATCTGTGTCACAGGTGTGGGCAAGCCAGAGCCACAGGAAAGAGCGGCAGTGGGGTCCCCGCGGGGGGCTGGAGCCTACACCAAGGCCCGGCGACCTGTAAGTGCCATCCAAGCACACGGAACTGCGCTGCTGCGCTGCGGTGGTCCCTTTGGGGCTCTGGTTGTAAACAGAGTACATTGCAGACCACCCAACGAAAGGTCACGAGAACTTCTTTTTCCCAGGGTAAAGAGGTAGAGTGTTGGTCATTTCAAAGCTTGCAGTGCACTCTGAAAAGCCCAGGTCCTCAGAATGGCAGGGGCTGGGAAGAGCCTGAGTCCTGACATCCCGCACCTGCCAGGACAGCAGAGCCTAAGGGCATGGTTAATTATGTGTCGACCTGGCCAGCATAGGGGCCCCAGGTAGCTGGGAAGACATCAGTGTTTATGTTTCTGGGAGAGATTCACATTTGAACTGATAAATTAAATAAAGGCGATCCACCCTCACCGATGTGGACAGACCGGAGCATCCATCTTCTGCCCTTGGACATCAGCCTTCAGACTCGGCTCGCACTATACCACTGGCCTCGCTGGGCTTGCAGGTGGCAGATGGACAGACCCCTCAATCTCCACAGCCACGTGAGCCAGTTCCCATAATTCTCATCAGAAGCAAGGTGAGGAGCAGCCCGGAAGCCCCAACCTGCAGAGGACACCAAAACTGGCCCACAGAACACGGTGTGCTCAGCGGCAAGATAGATGAGCAGCCAGATAAGGGAGCGCCGACATTTTGGAACCAAAGCCACCAAGAACAGATGGCCAGGAGGTCACAGGCAGCCCTCAGTGAAGAGCCAGGACCCCACCACTGTGCGACCAGCTCGTGTGGGAATGTCCCCAGTCCTCCCCAAATATGCCTCAACCACTTCATCGGAAACGTGTGCACAGAGGCCAGGAGGCCAGGCATTCTGAGGGCTGCTGGAGCCTGGGTCTGTACTGAGTGTCCCCCTCAGTGAGCACCTTCATGGTCCCCATCTCGTGGGGACACGCAGTGCATGAGGATTAGCTTGTAGGCAGAGTCCTGGCCCACACCTTGCCCATCAGCCTGCGGGACCATGACCCACCTGCCAGTCACTTCCTCAGCCCCTAAGGGTACCCCGAGGCTGGCTCCCTGGCCCGTGGGGCGAGAGTTGGTGGAGTGGGAAAGCTGAGGAGAGTCCTTGTTAGGAAACCCGGCCAGCGTTCCCACCCCACGCAGCGCGGCAGCGATCACTCCCCTAAAGGACGGCAGAGGGTGACTGCGCCATGCCCACTGAATGCATCTGCAGAGCCCGCACGTACCACGGAGCAGCCCCAAATGCGACTGTGTGGATGGGGCTGGGTGGGAGCAAGCCAGCTGTGCAGGGCGCGCTCTCCATCCCTACCAGGCAGGAGGGGCAGGACAGCACTCCCGAGGGACACCAAAAAGAACGCGCACGCCGGCGCTGCCGCGGGCTCACTGAACTTCCCATCCTGACCCTGCTGTCGCCCGACGGGACCTGGACACTCTGCAGAAGATTGCCGCGGCCCCCATGACCATATCGTGACCGGGTCCATCCTGCCCTGTGTGTCCTGCGTGATGGGGGCTTTGGGAGGACACCGTGCTCCACAGGACGGAGGGAAACGCCACCGAGGCTCAGAGTCAGCCATGGCAGTTCCCTTTCCAGAGCCGCAGTGACCTGGGCCACCCTCATAAACACTGGGCTGTCGATGGCACCTCATACCCCAGCACAAAGAGGGCGGCACACTTCCCGGTGGTGGCTTTGGGCCCTGCAGGGCTCTCCGCACTGGGAGGGAAGGAGCCGTCCTCTCCTGCAGATGGAGGTGTGCCGTCTCTGGCCTGGTTCCAGAGGAGGACACCCCACCACGGGGCCAGCAGCCATCGTTTACCCCACGAGCTTCTCAGGGGAGAGACAGCAGCCAGTCCCGAGGCCTTATTCCTGGGTGGGGTGAACTTGCCAGGACCCATGAGGGGCCCGGGCCCCAGGGTGGCTGCAGTGAGCTAGACACGTCCCGATCTCCCGGGACCAAGGCGCTCAGTCTCCCAGCTGCTGGTGGTACACAGGGAGCTCCTCGGTGCCAAAGCTCCCAGCCCAAGGGAGCTGCCTGCCTGACCTCGTCCCCTCCCCAGTCCACACCCCTGAAGATGAGCAGGCGCAGCAGACAGTGCTCAGGGTCTCCCAGCTCCAGAGCACCCTGGGGATGGGCAGAGGCTCAGCGGCCCGTCGGTGCATGACCCTGTCCTCAGGCCAGCCCAGTGGAGTCCTGAGAGCAACCCCGTGCTCTCTTGTGCTCCAGCTCAGGGCGCCCACGGGGCCCCCCCGCCGGGGACATACCCAAGAGCGGGCTGTGGGCTTTCTGCCCAAGCCTGATGCTTCCAGTCTTCTCCTGGAAGAAGCCCCCATCTCGGCACCAACTCAATTCCACCTTTCTCTCACACCAGCACCTGACCTAGGACCAAACATCCTCAGATCCCACTTCAGACCCTATTCAGAACAGGTCAGAGCTCCTCCTCTGCAGCGAAGGGCTCTCCTCGGGACTGCTTGGGAGGCTCCCAACTGGCCACAATCCTACCCTACACACACACACACACACACACACACACACACTCTTCCCATAGTAATTCTTTGTGTGTGTGTGTGTGTGTGTGTGTGTGTGTGTGGTACTAGGGGTGGAACCCAGGGCCTTTTCTACCTCTGGGCTATACTCCCAGACCTATTTTATACTTTATTTGGAAACAGGGTCTCACTAAGTTGCTGAGAGCCTCACTAAGTAGCTGACTCTGGCTTCGAACCTGTGCGATCCTCCTGTCTCAGCCTCCCAAGCGCGGGGATTACAAGCGTGCGCCACCACGCCCGGCTCTTCCCATAGTAATTTAAGTGGATGTTTTAGCACACACATCAGATCACGTGACCTACATCAGACTTGGGGGAGAAGCCTTCGAAATTCCACCATGGGCCGGGCGTGGTGGCGCACACTTGTAATCCCCGCGCTTGGGAGACAGAGACAAGAAGATCGTGCAGGTTCGAAGCCAGCAGCGCTGGCTTAAGAAACCCTGTTTCTTTTTTTTCTTTTTTTTTTTTTATTGGTGCATTATATTCATACAACTTATTGGGGTAAAAAAAAACTTGTGTGTACAAACATGTACTCATCGCTGATTTAACCCCTACCCAATTCCCACCCCATTCCCTCCCCGTCCCTCCTTCCCTTGCTTGGCTTAGTGATTGACTTCGATATGTTTAAGTACATTGTGTGCTTTAGAGATTTTCCTCTTCCCCCATCCTTTCTCCTCCTTTAGCTTGTCTTGTTTGCTCCTCTATAGGATTTCCTCTTTCTAGAGTTCCTCTTATGACCCATTTCTCCCTAACTCTCACATATTAGGGAAAGCATCTGATTTCTTATTTTTTGTGACTGACTAATCTCACTTAGCATAATGTCCTCCAGTCCCATCCATTTCCCTGAAAATGATGTAATTGAGTTTTTTTGATGGCTGAGTAAAATTCCATTGTGTACATATCCCACAGTTTTGTAATCCATTCATCTGTTGATGGACATCTTGGCTGGTTCCATAGTTTGGCTATGGTGAATTGTGCAGCTATGAACATAGATACACATGCAATAGTTTGGTAGTTTGGTCTCCTTTCTCCAGAACTGGTATTGCTGGATCAAATGGTAGGTTTGTTCCCATTCTTCTGAGGATTCTCCATACTGTTTTCCAAAGTGGTTGCACTAAATAAAAAAGTATAAAATAGGTCTGGGAGTGTAGCCCGGAGGAGAAGGGTTTCCAGGAAACCCAGTGCCACCAAAAAAAAAAAAAAAGAAAAGAAAAGAAAAGAAATTCCACCATGGGCCTCTGCTCCTCTCCAGCCTCCTCCTGCCTCCGGCCTCACCCAGCCATTCCCGTGTGTGGAAGGCTCGTTCCGCAGATGTGCATGGTTCCTCTGCCCCTCTTCTGGGTCCTAGCTCTAGCACCCCTCCCCCAGGAGGCCTGCCCCGCCAGCTGCCCCGTCACTCTGCACGCCATCAGCCTGCTGGGTTTAGTACACCCACCCTTCCGCAGACTGTGGCCCTACACCGCCTCTCCTGGGGCATGTCAGAGCTGAGCCCCGGGGCGAGCAGGTCCTCCCTGCCCAGGCTCAGATGATGTCATTGTGTGGATTTAAAGTGTCCCCCGGGGCCAGGTGTGGTGGCACACGCTTGTAATTGCAGTACTTGGGAGGCTGAGACAGGAGGATTGAAGGTTCGTGGCCAGCTTCAGCTACTTAGTGAGGCCTTCTGCAGCTTAATGAAACCCTGTTTCAAAATAAAAAAAAATTAAAGATAGGGCTGGGGGTGAAGCTCAGAGGTAGAATGCCATTGGGCCCCATCCTTTGTATCACCAAAAAAAAACAGTTCCCAGGCCTCCTGTGGTCGGCAAGGTGGAAGGGGTCTCTGGGCACTAGCCGGGAACAGTGTTTTTCTCTCCCCTGGCCATGAGCTGATAACAAGCCCTCTCCTTCTCTCTGCTCCCCGCCATTCTGCCCTGAAGACCTGCAGCCCCGGCTCCTGCTTGGAAACTGTCCCAACACCGATTGAACTGTAAGCAGACGAGCCTTCTTCTTGAGTTTTGCATGCCAGGTGCTTGGGCTGCAACCACGAGTGCACTCACTGAAGCAGATGGTGAATAGGCCACAAACTGCGTGCCCAGAGACCTGCGTGTGCTGAGCGGGCCCTGAAGGGGCTGGGCGGCCCGGCTGCCCTGGGACAGGAGACGGGCCTCGCAGGAGCTGCCCTGTGGCTCTGGGTCCCTGAGAGCCCTCGGAGCCCACCAGGCACGCCCCCCACCCCGTTCACAGGAGCAGTCTAGGCTGATCTGTGTATGCTAATTCAAGGGGCACCCCTCTCCTGAGGCCCCAGAGGCTCAGTCAACCTACCCAAGAGCACCCGCAGTGGTCAGCAGCAGCACCGGCAGCAATGGGCCAGCCGCTCCAAGAGCAAGCAGGAGCTCCTCCTGGCTGGGCTCAGAGCCGCAAGGTGGACACCCCACGGAGGGCACGTCCTCCTGCTGTGTGTCCCTGGGGCTCCCGCCCTCCCTGAAGGGGCCTCACACTGAAGATGGCTGCCCCGAGCCCCGTGGTAGGAGCCCTCGGTTCCAGCCCGATGGTAAAGAGCCCGTTTAGAAAGATGACCTATTTTTAGTTGAATCTTCTGCTGGTTGCTAAATATCTGTTTAAATACATGAATTAACACATCTGTCAACAGTACTTAGAGTGGGGATAAAACACACCCTCACGGCGGAAGGTAATTTAAAACAAGACCCGCAGCATAATGAGCAGCTGGGGCCGCCTGGGAGCCGCCCGCCCGCGCTGGTCCTCGGAGCCCAGAGGCCATGCCCAAGGCAGCCCACAGGGCCCTTGAGGGGCACCCCAGACAGGACAAAAGGGAGCCGGAGGGGGAGCAGAGGGGGTGCGGGGACCGGCCCTGGGCAGCTGTGTGGGCGCAGCTGAGCCACGGCCCGCCACTAGCAGCATCCCCACGTCCAGTCACCTGCCCCACGGCGACCGCTGAATGGAGACAGCGTGTTATACATCAGCTGTCAGGAGCGCTGCTGTGTGCGGGAGTCCAAGCACTAACCACACCCCGTGGCCAGCCTCAGACTCAGATGGGGATCCTCAGAAGAACCTGCAGAGAGAAGGAGGGACGAGAAGTGGGCGAGAGGGCCCTCGGGGCGCGCCGGCCGCAGTCCTCTCCAGGCCTGCTCAGTGGCCAAAGCTGGCCCGGCCATGGCAGCCTGGCCAGCCCCCCGCAATGAGCAGTGGGTGCCCAGCTCCACAGGGAGGCCCTGCCCGGTCCTGCTCTGAAATGAATGCTGGGAACCCTGAGGATCAGGGATCAGGGTTCCTGACGCAGCCTGGCCACTGGCGGTCACGCGGCATTGAAAAGGTCGCCTGTCCCGCTGAGCTGGGTTTCCTCTGGGCCGGGCGTGTGGGTGGAGGGGCTCCGCCTCTCTCACCCACTGTCTCCTCGATCAGAGTAATGAACGCAGGGTGGGCCAACTTGCTGTATCAGACCCCCTGCAAGAGACATAAGAAGCCTGCCAGCTCGCCCTTGCAGGGCCTCAATTTTCCTCCACGGATAATGCAGACAGGGAATAGAAAAGATGGAGGCCACGGGAGGCAGATGGTTATAAGAGAAACCCTTGGGCCCTGGTGAGAAAAACAAAACCCAGAAAAAGAAATGAAGATGGCCCTGTTTCTCACAATGGACAAGCACTCTGGCTCCTGACTGAAGGGTGGGCAGTGACCTCTATCTGCTCCTGTCGGGGACTCAGCAGCCAGCTTCAGGCCCCTGGAGACCAGGCATTTTCCCCAGAACTCAGAGCCCCGGGCTAGTTTCCTTTCTTCCCAAGGCCTTTTAACTGGGGGCTCCCAGCTCCCTGATTTTCTCTGAACAGAGAGCAGTGGCCAGGAATGTCTTTCTTCTGCTCTCAGACACCTCCGCTTTCGGCCCCACCCCCTGGGTACACCGGAGTTGGTTCTCCTCCCTGCAGGTGCTGGCCTGGAGGGCTTGGTAAGCCGGACGGGAAGGAGCCAGGCTCTGGTCAGACCACCCCAGAGGAAAGAGAGAAGGGATGGGGTCTAGGACATGTTCCCAAGGCCCAGGGCAGCTTCTGGGCACTCTCAGGCCACCGCAGACCTGAGGCACCCGGGCAGGAGGCCACCGGCCGGGTGGGTGTTCCCTGAGCCTCTGACAAGGACAGCAGAGATGCTTCTAGGGCATCCTGTGGATTAAATTAAGAGAAACTGCACTGTCTGCCAAAGCAGCACCTAGAGGCGCTCTTTGTGGTACTGAGGCTCCTGGAAACCCTTCTACTTCTGGGCTACACTCCCAGACACCTATTTTTTATACTTTTTTTTTTTTAATTTGGAAACAGAGTCTCCTAAGCCAGCATGGCTGGCTTCGAACCTGCGCGATCCTTCTGTCTCCGCCTCCCAAGCGTGAGGATTACGAGCGTGTGCCACCATGCCCATCTAGAGGCGCTCTTCGGATGCCCAAGAATGGCGGGTAGCCATCCATCGACCTTCAGCGGCTGCCAGTGTAAACAGGTGTGCTCCTCCAAGCCTCTCCTGAGGAATCGCCCCGTGGCCTCTGTCCAAGCCGTGTCCTTCACAAGAGTGGCAGGCAGCCCCTCTGTCTGCGGGCGGGGGGTCCAGAGTGGGACCCTGAGCCTAACTGAGAGAGCAGGCTGGAGGAAGAGCCGCCGTACTGGGGATCCTTGGGGCTCCAGACCAGGAAACCGGAGGACGTGCCCGTCGGACAGGACAGGAGGTGAAATCTCTTCATCCCAATGACTGAACCCTGACCTTTACCCGAGCAAGGCAAAGGCCGACAAGAGGACGCACGCGTCGTTCCAGGGTCAACCCAGGCGGCACAGATGTGCCTCTGCAACTCGTCTTCTGTCTGCTGAGGTTTAGAGCAGCTAGTAAGTCGGGGGATGGAAATGGATCGATACTCCCCATTACCCCTAAGCTCTGGAGTAATAATTCTTCCATTATTACTCTGACTGATGGAGCAAGAGGCCAGCGGGGGCTGGGGAAAGGCACCCCTGTCTTTTTACAATCACCTGCTGTTATTTCTGAACACGATAAGTAATTTCCAAATAAAGACGCTAAGTTATTATGCCAATATCCATCGCGTCCACGGGAACAAGCTCAGCTGTGGACGACTTCGGGAAGCCAAGGATAATAATAAAACTTGCAGAGAAAATCTACATATAATTTTGTCATCTAGAAAATAGGAATTACATGAGACAACGGAACGCTTTTCAAGCATTGCGCCAAACCTCTGGGACCCATAGTGAGAATCGTTAAGTCCCACTTCAGTGCGTCTGCTGCACGAATCAACCGTGAGCGAGAGGAGTCGTGTTGCAGCACCTAGCACTCAAGAAATGCTGCTATGAACACGCCTTGTCAGCCAGGCATGGTGGCACACACCTGTAACCCAAGTGCTTGGGAGGCTGAGGCAGGATGGTCTCAGGTTCGAAGCCAGCCTCAGCAACTTAGAAAGACTCAGACATTTAGCAAGATACTATGTTCAGATAAAAAATGAAGTAGGGTTGGGGGTATAGCTCAGAGTTGGAATGCCCTTGAGTTCAGTTCCTAGCAACACACACGCACACACACACACACACACACGCACACATGCACACATGCACATACATGCACGCACGCGCATGCACGCACACACGTGTGCGTGCACACACATGCGTCACCTTTTGGGGACATGATCTACATACAGACTGAGTTATTCAAGTGATGTTGTCTCTTCTGGAAACATTCTTGGAAGTCTCTCTCTGAAAATTGCCTGTGCGTCCTGCGTGCATCTGCAAACATCGGTAACAGTGAACAGCCAGCATTCCAAGACGGTGACCTGGGATTTGGGGAAGCTACCGCATTAGTTTGCTAAGGCTGCCATAACAAAGTTGCACAGAGAGGCTCACGCGCCAGAGACGCATTGCCTCACATTCTGAGGTCTGGCGGCAGCCTGGCTCCCCGAGCTCGCCACCTGCACGCTGCTGTCCTCCTGTTGTCTAGGAATCCCTCGTTCCTCTTCTTATCTGGACACCAGTCATACTGAACTGGGGAGTACCTGGAGACAGTAACTCAGTTTCGTCTTTAAAGGTCCTATCTCCAAACGCAGTCACATTCTGAAGGACTAGGGTTACATCATTCAGCACATGATTCTTGACGAGACACAGTTAGTGCATCAAAATAAATCATAATACAGTTGGTCACAGTGAATCAGCTCCAAGACTCGAGTGCACAGTGGATGATGAAGGTACCACATTTTGCCATCAGGATAGTTCTCTGTTGCTGTGGCAACCGTGCGTTAGCTGGCCAGCTGCGGCCAGTGACCAGTGGGTGCGGCCTCGCTGCTGGCTCTTCTCTTTACTGCTTTCTACTGATGGCTGCTTCCTCATTGCCAGCCAGGGGTGGCCACATCTAACCGGGATTGGCCAAGCCACTCCAGTGGTACCCACGCCTTTACTTTTTTCTACCCATTGTGCTGCTTTGGGGCACTCCTACCAAAGCCAATCAAGTGCACAACACCACCGGTTATCACTGCTGAGGCAGGAAGAAACAGCAAACGACAAATCGGACCTCGGTCATTTCACTCACAAATGAAGAGCAAGTCTCTAGGCTGTATGTAAAAAAATCAGACACAAGCCTGCAAATATCTATGGAACAAGGAAAACTCTAATGTGTGACTTGGCAGATTTTAAAGACTCAGAACTGATAGAAATAAAAAAATACTGAAAACATCTAAACTTCTACAAAAATAGTTAGTACATGCCTTTTAAAATAAAAACTGGCTGGGCATGGTGGCTCACGCTTGTGATCCCCGCGCTTGGGAGGCAGAGACAGGAGGATTGCACGGGTTCGAAGCCAGCCACGCTGGCTTAAGAGACCCTGTTTCCAAATAAAATATAAAATAGGTCTGGGAGTTTAGCCCGGAGGTAGAAGGGTTCCATACCCAGTACCACCAAAAAAATAAAATAATTTAAAACTTAATATAAAAAGCCTAATTAATAAAGGGGTGATTACCAACACACACACACACACACACACCATAAACACGGTAGGCATAGAATTAACAGACTATTAGATATAGCTGAGGAGAGAATTGGTGAACTGGAAAAGAAGAAGTTATCCACAGTGTACCACAGAGAAACAGAGATATAAAAATAATGGAGAAGTCGATTCATGAACAATGGAGTGAGAAGTCAGTCTCTAACAGAGAGTGGAGAGGGTGGCTGAGATATTAAAGAGACAGTGCCCAGGAATTAATGTGGCTGAAACCACCAATCCACAGGTTCAAAAAGCCTAAGGAAAGCGTCCAGCAAAGTCCCTAAAAATAAGCCACAATTAAACAATGCTTTAATAAAGCCTCATTTTATTAAAGACAAGAGTAAAATTTTAAAGGATGTAAGAAGAAAAAAATACCATTTATTCCAAAAAATATCAATTACTTAACTTCTTAGCAACACTAAGATCCAGGTAACAGTGGAATAAAATTGACTATGCATTGATGGGAATGTTGATCTAAAATAATCTAGTATCAGAAAATACATTTTTCAAGAACGAGAAAGACCCAGTGCTTGGGAGGCTGAGGTAAGAGGAGAATAAGTTAAAGACCAGCCTCGGAAAGTTAGTGAGGTCCTGTCTCAAAACAAAAAACATCTGAAAGGGTAGCTCAGCCGTAGAATGCCTCTAATCTCAAATTCTAGACACACACACACACACACACACACACACACACACACACGCACAATTGGCTATATGCTGGACCATAAAGCAATGGCTGAATAGCAGGGGTCAAGTTCTCTAATGGGATTAAGCTACAAAATGATAACAAAAAAGTAACCACAGATCCTCATAAGATGCTTCTGAACAGCCTATCGATTTAAAGCATTACAAGGGAAATCAGAAACCAACTGTATTGAGTAGCAACAATGCTTATAACATATTAAAACCTTGAGATTTGTGTGATCTGTATTTAAAGAAAAAAATAGAAATATATTTTTAAAGGCTAAACATTAATGAACTAACTTCTATTTCAGTACATTTGGCAAAGAATACTAAAATAAACCTAAAAAATCAAGAAAGAATACTATTAATAGGATTGTAAATAATAAAATAAATATTTACCAGGTTAGGCAAGCATGTGAGTTACTTGCGAAAATTAAGAGTGTCAATATTCTAATGAGATTCATTAAGAATAAAGGAACAATATCAAAAATAAAAAGGAGAAACTACTACAGCTCCTACAGCTATGCAAAGGTAATGAGAAGATTTGGGGTTTGGTGTGGTTTTGCTTTTGGTTCTGGGGATTGAACTCAGGGGCTGAGTCTAGTCTCAAAGCTGTGATCCTCCTGTCCCAGCCTCCCGAATACTTGGATAACAGGCATGCACCACAATGCCCAGCAGAAGAAATTGTTTTTAAAATCCAAAAAGTGTGCAAGTAAACTTGAAAGTTTATATTAAATAGAAATGTTTAAAACTTCTTGCCGGGCGTGGTGGCACACACTTGTAATCGCTGAGCTTAAGAGGCTGAGACAGGAGGATCTCACAGGTTCAAAGCCAGCCTCAGCTACTTAGTGAGGCCCTCAGCAACTTAGTGAGACCCTGTTTCCAAATAAAGTATAAAATAGGTCTGGGAGTATAATCTGGAGGTAGAAAGCCTCTGGGTTCTACCCCCAGTACCACCTTAAAAAAAATTCAAAATGTAAGAAAAAGTAGAAAGCCTAGGCCAGGCATGGTGGTGCACACTCGTAATCCCAGTACTTAGTAGGCTAAGACAGGATGATTGTAGGTTTGAAGCCTCTACAGTTTAGTGAGTCTCTCAGCAACTTATTGAAATGCTGTTCCCAAAAAATATTTTAAAAATAGGTCTAGGAGTATAGCCCGAAAGTAGAAGGCCCCTGGGTTCCATCTCCAGTACTACACACACACACACACGAGAAAGCCTATAATCACAGAAGAAATCGAATCTTTAGTAAAAATTTTCTTTCAAAGAAAACTCCAGGTTTAGAAAACTCAAATCTTCAGGTAAGGTAAATGTATAGTTAATCCCATTCAGGCATAACATACATGAAAAATCTCACAACATAAAGTAAAAGTAGCATTAGAGAAAAAAGAAAATATATCATGAAAAAATTGGATTATACCAGAAATTCAAGATAAGCTTAATATTAGGAAATTCATATCAAATAAAAGGAAAGAAAACACTTTATTATTTCAATAAATATGAGGAAATACGTATGATAAATTTCAAGAAACTAAGTATTTCAGCTGAGCATGGTAACATGCTTAAAATCTCAGCAATCTCAGCACTTGGGAAGCTGAGAAGGACTGGACATGAACAGCCAGCCTCAGCGATTTAGTGAGGCCCTCTCCAATTTGCTGAGACCTTGTTTCAAAATAAAAAATAAAATAGGGATGGGAGTGTAACTCAGAGGTAGAATGTTCTTAGATTGAATTCCCAGTATCTCTCTCTCTCTCTCTCTCTCTCTCTCTCTCTCTCTCTCTCTCTCACACACACACACACACACACACACACACACACACACACACACACCATTTTTCATTATGTTAAAAAATAGAGGGGAATTTTCTTAACCTTATAAGAGTATTTTTAAATTCTACAGGAAACTAAACACTTTTTAATCAAATAATGTCATACTGATATCCAAAACCAAGAACAAAGTAAGGATATACACTTTTATACTTCCATTTTCGTTGGATTAGAAGTGCTAACCAAAGCCGGGCGTGGTGGCGCACGCTTGTAATCCCCGCGCTTGGGAGGCGGAGACAGGAGGATCGCGCAGGTTCGAAGCCAGCCGCGCTGGCTTAAGAGACCCTGTTTCCAAATAAAAATATAAAAATAGGTCTGGGAGTGTAGCCCAGAGGTAGAAGGGCTTCCAGGAACCCCAGTACCACCAAAAAAAAAAAAAAAAGTGCTAACCAGCACAGTGACACCTCAGAAGGACCCAAAAGATATAAGAATTGAAAAAATAAAATTACCAATATTCACAGATGATATATAATAAGAGGTTAGGACGTAAGTGGATAGTAGTCAATATACAGAAATCAATTATATTAATATACAACATTCAAAACAGAATATTATATATTCTAAATGCCATATAGAGAAGCAACCAAAACTATATAATTCTCAATAATAAGCCTAACAAAAGATACATAAGACCTCTATAGAAAAAGTATAAATTTTATGAAGAAGATCCAATAAGGCCAGGCATGGTGGTATATACCTGTAATCCAGTGCTTGAGAGACTGACAGAAGAATGGCTGGCTTGAGGCCAGCCTCAGCAACATAGACCCTCAGTAGCTAGCACGATGCTTTTTCAAAAATCAAAAGGGCTGGGAGTGTAGCATGGGGGTAGAATGTCCCTGGGTTTAATCCCACATGTCAGGAAGAAGAAAGGAGGAGGGGGGGAGGAGGAGGAGGAAGAGGAGGAGGAGGAAAGAACTGTATTCATGGATTGGAAGATTCAATATGGTAAATGCAGCGATTCTTCTTGAAATGATTTATATATTCAATGTAATCTCAATCAAAATTCAAAATTGACAGGCTGATCCTCAGCTTTATATAAAAATACAAAGGGCTAGCCAGGCGTGGTGACACACACTTGTAATCCCAGCATTCGGAGGCTGAGACAGGAGGATCATGATTTGCGGACAGCCTCAACTACTTGGTGAGACCCTTTGCAACTCAGTGAGACCCTATTTCAAAATAAAGAATTTAAAAAGATAGGGATCGGGGTGTAGCTCAGAGGTTGACTGCCCCTGGGTTCCATTCTTAGAATCGCAAAAAGGAAAAAAAATACAAATGGCTAAAAAAGCTAAGACATTCTAAAATAAAAGCAAGGTGGGAAAACTAAACTCCTAGACATCAAGACCTCTATTAACCCATTAGGTTGTAGTTTTCAATTCTTCAGATATTTGAATGAAATTGGCACAGGTGCATTAAAATAGATTGGAAATCATAATCTAGACCTTATACCCTTTATATATATTTACATACTTTTTTCAAATGCTCTAATAATTCACCTATTACTTTTCTAAAAAAAAAAAAAAATACAGAACTCTATGGGAGGCTGAGACAGGAGGATCCGGGTTCACAGACAGTCTCAGCTACTACTTAGTGAGGCCCTTTGCAACTCAGTGAGATTCTGTTTCAAAATAAAGACTAAAAAATAGGGCTGGGGGTGTAGCTTGGAGGTAGAATGCTTCTGGGTTCCATCCCCAATACCGCAAAAAAATAGAGAGAGAGAGAACTCTAAATTTGTGGTACTGGGGATTGAACCCAGGGGCATTCTACCTCCAAGCTACACCCCCAGCCCTGTTTTTTATTCTTTATTTTGAAACAGGGTCTCACTGAGTTGCCGAGGGCCTCACTAAGTAGCTGAGGCTGTCGGCAAATGGCGATCCTCCTGTCTCAGCCTCCTGGATGCTAGGATTACACGCGTGCACCACCACGCCTGGCCCAAGTGTCATATTTGCTGTTCAATTTAAGTTTTTGTAGGTATCCAGCAATTGGGACGATGGGCTTAATGGGTTACAGAAACAAGACAACTAGACTTGGAAGACCAAATAGCGATAGCTGAGATGTAGTGTGTGTGTGTGTGTGTGTGTGTGTGTGTTATTTTGGAGATGGAACCTATAGGCATTCTACCTCTGAGATATACCCTAGACTTAGCCCTATTTTATTCTTTCTTTTATTTTGGAAGGGAGTCTCATTAAGTTTCAGAGAGCCTCACTAAATTTCCGAGGCTGGTCATGAACCTGCGATCCTCTTGTCTCAGCCTCCCAAGTACTGGGATTACAAGCATGCACCATTATGCCTGGCATGATGCCGCTTTTATCATATGCTAAAGTGAATAAAGAGCAAGATTTTTAATAAAAATTCCTAAGACTATTAATTATTTATTCCAGAAAAATATGAAATTGCACCCTTACCTCACACCAGATTTTTAAAAAATCAATTGCAGTTACCAATAAAATTAAATCTGTCCCACTTTGTTCAGGACTAAGAGGTCCCCAGGACTCTGAACTTTCAATTTTAGAAGCTGGGCATGGCAGCACATGCCTGTAATCCCAGTTTGGGAGACTGAGACAGCAGGATCACAGGTTCAAGGCCAGCCTCAGCAACTTAACAAGACTGTCTCAAGAAAATAAAAAATAAAAGCTACAGGCAGCCAGGCATGGTGGTGAACACCTGTAATTCTTGAACTTGGAGATTGAGGCAGAAAGATCACAGGCTCATGGCCAGCCTCAGCAACTTAGCAAGGCCCTCCACAACTTAGTGAGACCCTGTTTCAAAAACAAAATATAAAAAAGGGCTGGAGGTATAGCATAGAGGCAGAATGCACCTGGGTTCCATCTCCAGTAACACACACACACACACACACACACACACACACACACACACACACGCACACGCACACAGCTAAGGATGTAGATCAGTGGTAGAGTGCCCCAGTCTCAAAATCTTCAGTGCTGCCCAAAAAATAGATAAATAAAAATGAAAATAAATAAAACCAATAGATTTGTGGGCAAAGCAGCATGAGCTAATCACCTTAAACAGGTCAAGTTGGAAGGTAAAACAATAAAGACTTTAGAATACTTTACTATGAGGCGCAATAAAAATGGAGAATGTTCCTATGAGCCTCAATACAGGTTTAGAATATATTACTATAAGACTGTCTTCTCAAACTCTTAATAGAAAAAGATCTGGAGAGGGGTTACTGGGGATGAAACCCAGGAGCATTCTACCACTGAGCTACACCTCCAGCCCATTTTTATATTTAATTTTGAAGCAGGATATCACTAGGTTGCTGAGGCTGGTCTAGAACCTGTATATTCCTGTCTCTGCTGGAGTACTGGGATCACAGGCTTGCGCCACCACACCCATCTTAGGGAAACAAAGAAAATTCTTAAACCAGAGACAAAGAAATAACAGCCATAAAGAAAAAAATAAAAAAAAGTCCATTCTCTCCAGGTCCCGTCCCCTCGGGGCCTGCCCCTGGCCTGGGGCCTGGGGCTCTGGACTGGCTAGGGTTAGGGTGCTGGCCAGGCAACCCTCCAGGGCCTCGTCCTGCCCTCAGACGTGATTCAGGCATCAGCCTGCCCCAGACACCGAACGCTGAGGTAGCTGAGAACGAGGTCGAGGAGAAAGCCTCACCGTTAAAGCTTTGGTGAGAAAAGATACAACCTGAGAATTTCTTAACACATCCTTTACAAAAACCTTCCACTGGTCCATCCCGACAAATAAGTTTCCTCTTTACAGCTTCCTTTCAGTGAAAGACAAAATCCCTAGTGCCGGGGACCAGACTCCCATCTATACTTGGGAAATGTCCGTGTCTTATCCTGCTGTAGAATTCACATGGCTATGTGTTGAGGATAGACAATGCCCGAGTCGTACTTAGGAGCAGACTTTCTGATATAAATCGGGCTTTTCTCTATTTAGTTATCTAATGGGGAAGTCCCATAATCTTTGCACATTCTTAAAAAGAAAAAGCCCTCTGTTGCCAAGAAGTTTTCAAAAGTGGCTATTTTTGTAGGACCTCTGAAAACTCAGCATGTTTGTGCCCGTGCTGGCTCTGCAGAAGCCTTCTGCTCGCAGGCCCTATTTCCAGAGCCCACTTGCCATCTGGGCCTCGCACAGATGTTTTGGCAGGACAAGAACCCTCCACACATGAGTATTTGTTCATTGTATTAAACAAAAGCGGCCCTGTTAATTTCAGTTCCATTCAGCACTGAGTTTGAAGGGGGGGAGAGAATCAATATTTGCTAAGAGGAGAAGAACAAAATCAGTAGGGGAAAACAATTATTTGCTGGCTTTTCAGAGAATATTACAAATAATGGTGGTTCAAAACCATAAAAACTGTTCACAGAATTGCCTGACACGAGCCCTTTAATCTGCGGTTCAGTTTACCCTCTGCTTCATTCTTTCTATGAGGAACTTGAATCCATGAAAATTTTTGTAGGAATACAAACTAATTGCTATGCAAATACCAAGCTCCCCTGGTGCCGAGTGCATCCAGCTGGGTGGGCTCACGCGGCAGCCCGGCTCATCGCGACATGCTCGGGTTGGCACGAGGGCAGGAGATGCGTGCCACACAATGGTGAGGCAGAGGGGCCTGCCGCTCGGGAGGCCGAGCGTGTTTCCGATTCTCGGCATCAGGCGGTCCGGAAAATGAGCCCACCCCAGCAGACACCCCCAGGGTCAGCCAGAAATAATGTACCCTGCCCCTCTGACACCCCCACCACACGAACTCTCCTCCTGAGAGGGCTGGGAAGTAGATCGCCCATGGGAGGTGACGTATTGGCTAATCAGATGCACTCGTATAGAGGATCGCTCAGCAGAAATGAAGTTCTCCCTGGAACAAAGGATTGGGAAGCCCAAACATGAGTCACTTTATTAACCAAGGGAGTCAGACCGGCTTTCACAGGGCCAGAGGCCTGCCTGTTACGAAATGCCTTCCAGGAACCAGAGGCTTCCCAAGCGGGGAAAACCAGGAGCCTCCTGATCCGGAGTGTGATCTACGGTGTCTCTGCCGCTCCGCAGAGGGGCCCTTCTTCCAGAGTGTGGACTTGTCCGGGCTTTTAGCACATGCATTCTCTTGCTTTAAGTGATTTCCCCAAAATATGCAGCCTGGGAGAAACTGGAAGCCATTATCCCTGGCTCCCTGCGATAGACGGGAATGCGGCGGCACAGCCCATGAGAGAGCGGGACAGGAACTGAGCCCCGGCAGCCCAGAGGCCCCTTCCTGTCCTTCCTTGGGTTTTGCCCACAGAGGGCTTCAGAGGCCCGGCTTTGTTCCCTTTCTCAAGTGCCTGGCTTCCTCAGGTGACCCATGACTCCGTGCACATGTCTCCAGGTCTGAACCCCCAGCTTGGAGTAGGCCGGCACGGATCTGTGCCCCCGACTCCATGGCTCTTGTCTTTGCCTTCCTCCAATAGAAAAGAATCACGGCGGCGGTCCCCCAAGTGCGTGGGAGCATGTGCCAGCCAGTCTCTCCATCCTCGGTGAGTCATCAACCACACAGCTTCCTCAGAAGGGCAAACAGATCAGGTGGGAGCCAGGGAGGAGCGGCGCCGGCCGGGACGTGGGGTGGGCCCAGCTCCAGGTGCGCTCGGGCTGTGCTGCGCAGAGGAAAACGTAGACCCTGGCCAGGTGACAGCCCTGTAGGCGTGCGTGGTAGGCGGAGGTCCCCGCCAAGACCTTGCCCTGCACACAGCCAATGGGGGAGACCTGCGGGGCATCGCAGCCAGGGGGAAGTGACAGTGGGAAGTGGCCAGCAGGAGGCACCAACGTCAGCTCAGCACGTGAAGAAATGTCTCCAGAAGCAGGTGTGGTGGCGCACGCTTGTAATCCCAGTACTTGGGAGGCTGAGCAGGAGAATCTGGGTTTGGGGCCAGCCTCAGCTACTTAGTGAGGCCCTCCACAACTTAGTGAGACCCTGTTTCAAAATAAAAAATAAAATACTGGGCCAAGGGTATAACTCGAAAGTAGAATGCCCCTGGGTTCCATCCCTAGCACCACAAAGAAAGAAAGATGTGCTCCTTCTGTGAGCGGGAGTAGACAGCCGTGAGCCCACCTCGCAGGAGCAATGCAGCACACAGGGGTTCGGTTGTGCGTGCTTTGTTTACAGTACCGAGTTTGAACCCAGGGGCATTCTACCTCTGAGCTAGACCCCAGCCCATTTGAGTCTCAGTAAGTTGCTGGGGGCCTTAGTAAAGTGCTGAGGCTGGCCTCGAAACTGCAATCCCTCTATCTCGGCTTCCCAAGTACTGAGATTACTGCCATGCGCCACAAGCCCGCTACAACGGAGTTATTAGTTAAAATGATCGTGGCCACACGGAAGGCAGCAGGACCGCGCTTTGACACTGACACCTGGGAACAGGGTGAAATTCTCTTCAGCACTTTTTCTGCTACCACAGAGGTGCCTCTTGGCACCTGAAAGGATTTGACCTGAAGGACGGGTGGTCTGGGACTAATCTTCACTTCTTCATATGTAAGATGGGTTGACCTCCCATGCCCCTCCTGTGTGTGGGGGAGGGGGGACTGAAAAACAAGGCCCGTAAATACACCAAGCAAACTGCAAACACTCGAAAAGTGCTGGCGTGGTGGCGCACGCTTGTAATCCCAGCATTCAGGAGGCGGAAACCAGAGGATCACGGTTTGGGAACAGCCTCGGCTACTTAGCGAGGCCCTTTACAACTCAATGAGACCCTAAGTATTAAAAATAGGACTGGGGGTGTAGCTCAGAGGTACAGTGCCCTTGGGTTCCATCCCTGGTACCGCAAAAAAGGAAAAAAAAGGAAAAAAAAGTGCTGTTCTGGTTGAGTGTGGCGGCACACGCTTGTAATTCCAGTACTCGAGAGGCTGAGACAGGAGAATTGCAGGTTCATGGCCAGCCTCAGCTACTTAGTGAAACCCTGTTTCAAAATAAAGAATTAAAAAATAGGGCTGAGGGTGTATTTCAGAGGTAGAATCCCCCTGGGTCCAATCCCCAGTATTGACCAAAAAAAAAAAAAAAAAAGCGCTCTTCTGAGGAATTGCCTGAGGCCACGGTGAGGCCTTGGTAGTAATTTGGGCGTGGAAACTGCAGTAGTCAGCTTTCTGTGGCTGTAACAAAATGCCTGAGAACTGAGAACAACATCTCAAAGAAGGAAAGGTTTCTTTGGCTCACCACCTCAGAGGTTTTAGTCCTCTACCCCCGCCCCCAGGTATCTCCTGCCTCTTGGTTCTTGATTCCGGGCCTGTGGCGAGGAAGTGTATCATCACGGAGAGGAGGGTATGACGGGGGAGACCTGCTCATACCACGGTGGCCGGGAAGCAGACACACAGAGAGAAAGGGGCCACGACCAACACAGACCTTTCCAAGGTGACCCCGGGGACCTGCCTCCAATGAAGCTCACCTCCTCCAGTCTCCATCAATTCCCTTGGCCCAGCAGCAGGACCTAGCCTCTGACCCACACGCCTTCAGGAACATTCCAGATGCAAACTGTGACAGAACCTTCCAGATGCTCCAAACTGAAACACAGAGTCCAGAGTCGTCTAGAGTTCAGGCTGCCGTGGCCTTTCAGAGCCTGGAGGACGTTCGCTGGGTTCTGCCACGAGGGCGGCTCCTCCCAGGGGGAGCACGTGTTCAGGACTAAGAGAGCCCTTCCCTCCAGGGGAGGATCATGGCCTCTGTCACCGCTTCGGGCTCAAAGCTACAAAGTGGGGTACTCAGCTGGTACATGCGCCCTGCGCCCATTTCAAGATCCAGTGGAGGCCGGGCGTGATAGCACCCCCTTACGATCCTAGAACTTGGGAGGCTGAGACTGGGGGATCGCAGGTTCAAGGACAGTCTCAGCAATTTAGTGAGGCTCTCAGCAACCTAGTGAGACCCTATTTCCAAATAAGAAATAAAAAATAGGTCTGGGGATATAGCTCGGAGGTAGAATGCCCCTGGGTTCAATTCCCAGTAACACACACACACACACACACACACACACACACACACACACACACTCCAGCCAGCACTAGGCTTGTCCAAGTGCTCCGGCTCTGGTGTCTCTCATCAAGGGGGGTGGTGCCACCTCCCTTCCCCACGCCCAGGGCAGCCACGAGGCTCCTTGCCTGTAATGGAGCCCTCCGTCCAAGGCCGGGCGGGTTGACCCCAGGAATACTTCACAGCTGCAGGAAGGCCTTTCCACTTGAGCCTTTAAAAGTAGGTTGTCATCCCCCCCGGGAGGAGCAGCCAAGTGCGGTCTGTTTCTGGGTCCAACTAAAAGAAGCTTGTAGACGTTTTCTGTTTGTTTGTGCCTCTCAAGTAACTAAAGGAAGCTGGAGTCACCGCCTGGCCCTCCAGCGCCCAACTGGGGGCCCATTATGTTGTCTGCTGGGGGCGTCTCAGGTCCGTGCTGGCAAATCTCCAGCAGCCTGTGCCAGGGGAGGGAAGGCCCCCTGCCCGTGTGGTATTCAACAGTGCAGCCCCAGGGGGTCTGCCAACCTCGTTTTGTCAGCAGAAGCTTCACGGTGCCAAGATTCAGCTTCAGAGGGAGTGCAGCTGGGCAGAGTACAGGAGGGGCGTGGACTGGCTCTGTCCCCCAAATCAAAGTCAAGGGCGCGCGCGCGCGCGCGCACACACACACACACACACACACACACACACACACATGCCTGAGTGTCCCAGGCCGAAGCCAGGCCCTTCCTGCTGGTCCATGTGAACTTCACGCTCCATCCCAGCAGTGGCTTGAGAACAACACCAGGGAGTCTGCAAAACCATCCTGTCGCTGGTTCCAGGCAAAAGTCGGAGCCCACGCAGCCCTGCTGTGTCCCAGGCAAGCCCGAGGCCGAACAGGGCTGGGCAGCCCGATTCCGGGAACTGACCCTCACTCGCCCTTCTTCTCTTGGCCCTTTTACAAAAGCTGGGCAGAGGCGATGGATTTGGGGGCGAGGATATTTTTTATGTGCAGCCCCGTGATTGCCAGAGCAGCAGCTGCAGCAGAAGCAGGCAATCCTCGGCCCTGAGAACATGCTCTCCCGGCTTCCTGCCCAGCCGCGGAGGACTTCTGACTGCCAGTTCCTGGAGCCAAGGACGGCACAGGGCGCAGCCGAGACCTGGCCAGAGAAGCCGCTGGCACCGCGCACGCTGACTGGCCGGCCAGCCCTGAGCAGGGCCTGCAGTGCAGACAGGAGGGTGGAGAGCCGTGGGGACAACAGGTGGGGGGCGAGGGGCTCCACCACCACGCACTCGCCTGCAGGAGGCAGAGGGCCCAGGGCCTGGCTGTAGCTCTAGGTGTGAGGGTTCTCCAGGCCCCTGGGTCCCATCCTGTCCTGGGACTGCTTTGCAGAATGGCCCAGCATGCGGACACAGGAGGAACAGAGCCCAGATCTGTCCGTGGGCAGGTCCCTGAGTCCTCTGAGCATCGCCGGCCCCGGTGACTACATCCAGGGAGGTGGTGCTTGCCGGAAGCAGGCCCACCCCAATGAGGGCCACTGCAAAGCCCTTGAGGCCTGCGTAGGCCGCTGCACCGGTGGCCTCCTGCCCGGGGACCTCTGTGCCCTCAGAGGCCATCTCCTCTGGCTCCTTCCTTTCTTTCTTGCCACTTCTCCATCGGGACTGGCAAACTCATCCTGGAATGTCCCTCCCAGAATCCCAGAGGCCGCTGCTGGAGGCTTCCAACCAAGTCCAGATCAGCTGGCACCCCGACCCTGCCTGCCCGGGTGGGCACCTCCGGGGCGTGGCGCACACGTGCAGGTCTCAGTACGCAGCCCTCCCAGCCTGTGCTTAGAGAGCCTGGAGTTGGCCGGCAGCCCTAGGCCGGCCTCCCTGGACTCGTCCACACAGCAGGCCTCCCGGGCAGAGACGTGATAACGCAGCAATCTGAGCACAGGCAGCGCTGCGTCTCCTGAAGGCCGCGGACTGCGGCGCTCAGCACTCTGCCCCACGCAGCTGCAAATAAAAGGCTTCGGACTGTGGGTCGACTGAACCGTCTCCAAGATGGCTTGTGATTTCAGTGAGAGGAGCTTTCTTTTCTCTCCCTGTTCCTTCTCCACGGCTTTGCCTCCCTTCTCAAAAACCCAGTCGTTAAAGATGACCCCTGAGGAAATGAAACGGGCCACGCAGCGTGAAGATGTCGCTGAAGTCCTGACTTCCAAGACCCAGCTCCCCAGACAATTCTGAATTAAGCCATTAGTCCCACGTCTACGGAAACACTGGAGGTTTTCTGGAGAAATATTCAAAGTGAAATGGAGTGGCTGATAGACTCTGCCTGCTCTCCATCTGCCCAGCGCTGCTCGCACTTTGTGAAATATTTATGAATGAAAAATACTGAGATTACCAGCCACCGCAGCAACCAGCACCAGACCCCTGGGAGGAAGGGCCCGCCAAGAAGGCTCAGACTCAGCGGGAAGAGCACTAGCAGCCTAACAGTGAGCAAAAGGCTTCAAGAGATGCCTCACCAAAGAGGACAGCCAGGCAGCAGGCCCGTGAGAAGAGCCTCCAGAAGTGATGGAGAGGCGAATGGTACAGCACCACATGCCCACAGTGACGGCTAGCATTAAAAACAGATGCTGCGCACCCTTGTAATGCCAGCATTCGGGAGGCTGAGACAGGAGGATCGCGGTCACGGACAGCCTCGGCTACTTAGTGAGGCCCTCTGCAACTCAGTGAGACCCTGATTAAAATAAAGAATAAAAAATAGGGCTGGAGGTGTAGCTCAGAGGTAGAATGTCCCTGGGTTTCATCCCCAGACCCGCACAAACAAACAAATGCAAACCGGCATGGTGGTGCACACTTGCGATCCCAGTGCTTGGGAGGCTGACAGGAAGATCATGCGTTCATGGCCAGCCTCAGCTACTTAGTGGGACCCTCCACAACTTAGTGAAACCCTGTTTCAAAATAAAGAATCAAAAATGGAGCTGGGGTGTAGCTTGGAGGTAGAATGCTCCTGAGTTCAATCCCAGTACTACACACACACACACACACACACACACACACACACACACAAAGCAGATGTAACTAAGTAAACAAAACCTACCAGCACCAAGTGGGGACAGGAGGAGGCGCTACGAGAGCCCTGGGCTCTGCCCACGGGAGGAGGATGGGGCAGGTCCCGGCCACAGCTCTAGGGTCCTGTAAAGCGCACACGCATCCCCGCATGACCTAGCAGGCTGGAGACGTTAACAGTGTTGCTCACACAAAACCCTGCTCACAGGTTGACAGCAGCTCCGTTCATAAACTGCCAACATGGAAGTAACCTAAGTGAGACAGGTTTTTAAGTTCGCTTTTGCCCACATGAGCTTCCACTGATGTGGAAGAGGGGTTAAAGGTGGGCTTAGGAGACGAAAATTAGAGTCTGGGGCCTGGCAAGGGTGAGGAGCCTGGAAAACATTCCCACTCTTTAGGTAGGAACCCCAAAAATGGAGCCCTAGGAGCAGTCATATAATAATAAGCTCTTAACAACTGGCTCCCAAGACACAAAGCCATTCTGGGCGACATTTGCTAACTCACACGGTGCAAACGCTCCTATGGTGGCCGGCGAGATGACATCACGGAACACACTGCCGGGAAGGCGTGTGCACAGTCCATCTCCTGGATCCGGCACACCACTGCCTAGAAGCCGGGACACCGCAGACAGCGGCTCTGAAGACCAGCTCTGAGTCGTCAGGGAGTTTCAGAGAATCTCTCAAACGTTAAAACTGGAGTTACGTGATCCTAGGTTGCTGGTGACTGAGAGCAATGTCACAGGTGACTCGTGGATAAATGAAAAGCCCTAAAAGAAAACACACCCCCTGTGCACACCTGGAACCCCAGTACTCAGGAGGCTGAGATGGGAGGGTCGCCGGTTCAAAGCCAGCCTCAGTAACTTAGTGAGGGCCTTAGCAACTTAGTGAGACCCTGTTTCAAAAATAAAAAAGACTAAAAACTAGGACTGGGGCTGTAACTCAGAGGTATAGTGTCCCTGGGTTTTATTCCTGGTACCACAAAAATAAATAAATAAATAAATAAATAAATAAATAAAATAAAATAGGGTAGGCGATGTAGCTCAGAGGTAGCATGCCCCTGGGATAAATCCGGGGACCATAATAGCTTGATTAAGAGACACATGTGGCGATGTGAGCGAGGTCCTCCCTGCGCGGTGCTGGTGGTGACGCCAGCACTCATGGCGCAGCAACTAACTGAACTGCACTCGTGGCTTCCGCATTCCCCTCTTTATGGGATACTTCACAGGAAAAATTGAAGATCACATATCCTGCCCGAGTTGTCTTTATCCCAGGGATACAGAGGTTATTCGATATTTGAAAGATACATCAGTGTAATTCTCTATAACTGTAGGTTAATGAAAAAATAATCTCAATATTTGCTAAATAAAGGAACTTTGATGAATTAAAAGCATATGTGCATGATTGAAAACAAAAGTCTTAGGAAACGAAGAGTGAAAGAAAAATGTATCTACTTGATAAAGACCATTTACTTGATTTTTTTTAAAAGAAGCCGCAGCAATGGCCATATTTAATGGTGTAATAACAGAAGTGTTTTCATTAAAATCAGAAAGAAAGTCATACATGCCCATTGTCTTCCCTACCAGGAAGCCTTTTGCCAGAAATTTCAGACAATACAATGGTAAGAGAAAGAAATCTGAACAATGAAATTGAAACAGAAGAGAAAAAAGTTATTCTTTGCAGATATACGATTAGCAGCATAGAAAAATTCAAGTGACCCACAGGGCTCTGCCTAGATGTGCACCCGTGGGCTTTGCCTTCCTACAAAACGCGGCTGCCAAACAGGGGCAGGAGCCTCCAAAGGCCCAGGTCTAGAAGCCTGGCTCCCTGGATGGTGCCGGTGCGAGGGCAGAGGTCCAGCGAGGGCCCTGGGGTCGCTAGGGGCCTGGCCTTGGAGGGGCGGAGGACCCTGGCGCTTGCTTCTCTCTCTCTCTCTCTCTCTCTCTCTCTCTCTCTCTCTCTCTCTCTCTCTCTCTCTCTCTCCTTCTCTCTCTCTCCCCTTCGCTCTCGCTCTCTCTCTCTCTCTGTGCCCCCTGCCTCGTGATGTAAGCGGTTTGTTCCACCACACAATTCTGCCATGATTCACCACCCTGCCAGAAGCCCAAACAAAAGGGCTGCCTCATCTTGCACTGGAGCCTCCAGAGTCCTGACTAAACAGCACTGCTCTCTTTCTACGCGGACTGCCTCTAGCACGCAGGCGGTGCTCCCCGGGTCCTGTAGCACAGGGTCTCTGACCAGCCAGCCAACTCAGAGCTCGTAAGAATTCAGCAGGAAGACCAGAGTGCGGACTACATAGACTCCACATGTGCCCCCAGTTTCCACACTAAAGCCTGCCCAGCGTGTGGGCGTTTGGAGGCGATTAGGTCTTCAGGACGAGCTCTAGTGCGCAAGACTAGTGCTCTGTGATAAAAGGACCGCCGGAGAGCTCCCTCCCTCCTCACCGTGTGAGGACACAGAGGGGAGACAGCCGTCGGTAAGCACACATCCCTCACCACACACCTGGACCCTGGACTTCCAGACTCCACTACGAGGAAGAGGAATAACAAGGCGTGCGGTTTTTAAGACCAGTTTATACTATGTTTGTTATAGCGACCCAAACATAGCGTCCCAACCCACAGTACATTCAGCGGCTTTCCTATACAACACCAACACCCAGGCAGAAAACGAGCCCTTGCCGCCCACACCTGTAACCCCGGTACTTGGGAAGCGGAGGCCAGAGGGTTGAAGGTTCAAGGCCAGCCTCAACGACTTAGAGAGACCTTTAGCAACTTAGTGAAACCTTGTTTTAACATAAAAAATAAAAAGGGCTGGGGATGTAGCTCAGAGGTAGAATGTCCCTGGGTTCAGTCCCTAGTAGTACAAGAAAGAAAGAAAGAAAGAAAGAAAGAAAGAAAGAAAAGAAAGAAAGGAAGGAAGAAAAGAGTAAGCTGGGCATAATGGCACCCGCTTGTAATCCCAGCATTTGAGAGGCTGAGACAGGAAGATCGTGGTTTGTGGACAGCCTCAGCTTCTTAGTGAGGCCCTTTGCAACTCAGTGAGACCCTGTTTCAAAACAAAGAATAAAAATAGGGCTGGGGGTGTCACTCAGAGGTAGAATGTTCCTGGGTTCCCTCCCTAGTACCACACCAAAAAAAAAAAAAAAAAAAGCAAAAAACATGGTGGGCACACTTGTAATCTCAGTACCTAGGAGGCTGAGATGGGAGATTCTCAGGTTCCCAGCCAGCCTCAGCTACTTAGTGCAGTTCAAAGGTAGAACATCCCTGGGTTCTGCTCCGAGTTCCTCAAAAAAAGAAAGAAAGAAAATAGAAGAAAAATACCACTTCATTGATGAGAAGATTCCAAACAGACCTCACCTCTCTTCCTAATCAGTCTCTAAATTCAGTGAGATTCTAACTTAAATTCCAGCAAGATTTCTCACGAACTCTGACAATCATTCTGAAGCTCAAATGGAAGTATAAGGCCCGTTAAGAGTTCAGACGAAGCCGGGCGTGGTGGGCGCGCTCGTCATCCCCGCACTTGGGAGGCGGAGGCAGGAGGATCGCGCAGGTTCGAAGCCAGCCGCGCTGGCTTAAGAGACCCTGTTTCCAAAAATAAAATAGGTCTGGGAGTGTAGCCCAGAGGTAGAAGGGCTTCCAGGAACCCCAGTACCACCAAAAAAAAAAAAGAGTTCAGATGACGTGAAAAAATGCCCAGCGTGGGGTGCTGGACGGACAGCGATGGCAATCCACACTAAACCCACCCCGTGAGGCGGGGGATCGGGGGGACGGACACGCGGCTGCTCCGCTGCTCAGGGTGGGGAGCAGGCAAGACCCCTGGCCAGCCGTGGCCGGCCTCAGGGGACCCTCTGGTCCGAGTGAAGGCAGGGTGGGAACATGGCGGGCTTTGGGGAAGCGTCTCCCATAATTTGAGGAGGCCCCACCCAGTGTGGAAACCATACGCACTCACCTACCAGCTCGTAAAGAGAAAGTAAGACGTGCGGCCCCGCCCAGGAGATGGAGATTTTATTAATTATTATGTAACCTTTTCGCATAACCATGAGAATTTTCTGGATTTTGTTTTACAAGTACTTATTTTGTTACTTTTAGCACGGCAAAATATACTTACTTATAACGTCACCACTTGAACGCATAAGTGCGCGTTCCAGTGGTCGGTAGCACTTCACAGTGTGCGGTGCTCACCTGCACCCATCTGCGGGACTGTCCCATCTGTCCCCATGAAACACCGGCTCCCACCCCAGCCCCAGCCCCTGACTCGCCCACGTTACCTTCTGTCCCTGTGAATTCGATTTCTCCAGGGACCGCATACAAATGCAATCAGACGGTCCTCAAAGTTCATCCATGCTGTAGCCTGGGTCAGATTTTCCTTTTTCCTTTTTTATTTTTATTTTTATTTTTTATTTTATTTTATTTTTTGCGGTACTAGGGATTGAACCCCAGAGCATTCGACCTCTGAGCTACACCCCCAGCCCTATTTTTTGTTCTTTATTTTGAAACCTGGTCTCACTGAGTTGCGAAGGGCCTCAGTAAGTAGCCGAGGCTGTCCTTGAATAGCAAGCCTCCTGTCTCAGCCTCCCAACTGCTGGGATTACCAGCGTGCTCCCCATGCCCGGCTTTCCTTCTTTTTTAAGGCTGAATCATATTCCACGGTACGGATGGACCAGTTGTTACTCATTCAGCTGTCGACAGGCACGGGTCGCTCCCCTGTGGGCTGTGGTGGGGGTGCGCTGTGGACACGCGTGTGCCGGTGCCTCTAATCTCCCTCCGGTTCTCTCGGTGTGCACCCACGAGCAGGCTGGCTGGATCATACGGCATTACCTGGTCGTATATGGTAGCATATGGATCGTGTGGGGAATGTTCTGTGGAACACTTCAGTTTTTAAATTGCATTGTTGATCCACCAAGTGTGCTAGTTCTACCTAAAGAACGCACAACTTAGGATGTGAAAACCCACAAAGCCCATGAATGGCTTGGGAAAGGAGCACTGTTTTCAGGGAAGCGAGCACGTAGTCGTCTACAAATGGCTTCTAGCTTTCCGGGGAGTCCAGACCTCCAGCCCCTCCGGAGGCTGTGTGAGCGGTGCCGCGGGCTGCTGAGGCCCCAGGCCAGGAGCAGCTGCGCGGCCTCAGGCCGGGCGCTGGCCGCAGGGTCCCCCACGCAGCCACATGCCAGGGTCAGCGGGTCTCGGCGCTCAGGCCGCAGCCTGCGTGGCGCCTCTCCGACCCAGGAGCAGCAGCCTGGTGGTCCGTGGTCCCACTGCCGGGGCAGAAAGAAGACGCTTGCGCTGTCCTCCCTGGCAGCGCCGGCCCAGGGAAGGGCCTGGTGTGCCGCCGCTTCCCATGGAATCCTCTGAGCCAACCGCGAATCAAGAGTTAAGGGGAATTTTTAAAATTAAATCCCAAACCACAGGATATGTACAAGAGGGCGATGATTATGCCTGGGAGTTTTATCAGCCACAGCTGTTCCATTATGTTTGTTTACTTTAGGGTAGAAATGGTCCTTTGAAATACACGACCAAAATAAACACCCGGGCAGCTGTAGTCGGCGCAGCCAGCGGGCCAGGCGCACAGCGGCCCGGGAGGTCGCCGGTCACAGGCGCCGCACCAGCGGGGACACGGGATCCTGACCACTGGTGACCAAGCCCGAAGACGGGCGCCTTCCGTGAAAAACCCTCTCGGAATCTAGGAACGATACAGTTTCACGGAAAGCTCCAATTCAGGCAAAAGCCAGAGGGTTTTTTTTTTTTAAATACTGAATGTGGAATTAGGCACGGTGCTGGGAGAAGTTCCCATGGTAGTACTGTGCATTTATAACACCAATAATTAGCCCACTCGAGTGTTCGGTCAGGGCTTACTGTGTGCCAAGGATCCAGAGTTAAGATTCCTCTCTCAAGGACCAAAACTGGCACACAAAATATAGATAAATAATAGCCAGGTGTGAAGGCACACGCTTGTAATCCAAGTATTTGGGAGGCTGAGTCAGGAGGATCGCAGGTTTGCAGCCAGCCTCAGCAACTTAGTAAGACCTTGTTTTAAAATGAAAAGTAAAATAGAGGTAGGCAGAATGTCCCTGGGTTTAGCCCCCAGTACCACAAAAAAGAAGATAAATACTCTAACCTCCTGTGATGATTAACAGCTATAAATTTTCAGTAACAATTAATATACTTCAACTATTAAGCCTTGATGGTCATACATAAATAAATGCATTTTCTTTGAATTCGTGTCAATAAATTTTATATTTTTATAAACCCACAGTCACCTCTAACCAAAAATCAACAGAGAAAAACAAAAGCAAAGGAAGCCATAGGGCCTGGCGTTCCGTTCAGACGCACGTAGACATCGGCAGAGTTGAACTCACAACCTTTCGCTTCCTCTACACAAACCGTTTACAAACCTAGGAAGTTTTCAGATATAAAAAATTCTTATTTCAAGAGAAAAAAATGCTTAAAACGACTGAATGTGAAAGGTTGGCATCTGGGCCCCAGATAACGAACTGACGGTTCCTAGCAGCGTTTTCCTTTGCGGGGTAATCGAAACCGCTCTACAAATGAGGAGCTACTTTGAAGGCATGTTGTATTAGAGTATCTGCTGCTCAGATCTTGGGAGCTCAGTGGAACAATTGTTCTCCGAGGTAATGACCCAGAAAAAGCGGACAGACTCGCGCTTGCCTATCATCCCTGCAACGTGGTGCGTACGGAGGGGAGAAGATCACAACCGCTGGGCAGAAAGACTGTGGGGGACTACCCTCTGACCTTAGCTCCCAGCCCGTGGGGGGGCTGCCCTCTGACCTTTGCTCCCAGACTGGTCTGATTTTTCCTGGCTGGCACAGGAAGCAGTGCTCAGATGATCCAGCTGAAGACCCAGTGGGAGAGGAAGGTACCACGCCGCCAGGTTGCCGCGGCTCCTGAACACTGTCTTCAGGGGCTTGGAGGATTACTAACAACAGACACCCAGTGCTAGCATCACTTCCTCCAAAGGCCTGTTCTTCAGAAGGCCAGCTCCCTCCTCCTTGGTCCTCAGGGCTGAATTGGTTTCCATCTGAAGACAGCCTTACCACAGCTGACCTCTGCACTAGGCCAAACACACCAGCACTTTCTCCATCACAGAGGCCTAAATGATCCCACACGGTCCGTTACCTGCCATGCAGACCCCTCCCCACACTCTCATGCTTGACCCATCCAGACCCCGTGTGACCTTATTGGAGGTGTTCTGTCCGCAGACTGTCGCCACCCTGATGGGACCACCCTGTGCACACACCACAGAATGTTTTTTGTTTCTTAACCTTTGAATGTTCCAATAACAACATCTGCTCTCCCTCCCTCCTTCCCAGCCCTGCATAACTGTTAGTTGACCTTGTCCTGCTATTGGTCTGTAACGGCTACACCCACACCATGGTGGGTGGGGTGAAGTTCTGCTCAGACCCCATCCCCACCCCCACTTCTGTGTCACTGAATAAACTTCCTCTTGCTTGGACCCTTGGTCTGCCTCCCTGCCTGCACCATCACCATCCCTGAACCTGACATTTTTGGTGACTATGGATATATACATATAAAATTTTACTTTAAGTTACACTTTCCACCAAATAGGAGTGCTTTAGGCTGCAAGTAACAGATTGCCAAGCCTCAGCAGTTGAAATTCATCAGAAATTATTTTTCCTGTACAAAAAAATGTTTGGAGATGGACAGCCCGAGGGTGCCACAGCCACTCATTGGCGCCATCCAGGAACCGAGGCTCCTCTGGGTTTTCTGCTCCAGGATCCATGGCCCTCTTCACGCTTGGCAGGCTGCTGCACCTCCAGGGTCATGCCCATGTTCCAGCTGAGAACATATATAAACACAGGGGAGAGCAAAGGGGAAGAGTCCTGGCATTCAAGTCTGTCCTTTTCTGTCCAGAAAGCAAAGGCATCCCTGACAGCAGCTCCCGCTATGGCTTCACCGTCAGAATTCCAAGTCCTGGCTCCTCCTACACTGCTCACTGGCCAAGAGAGATGAGATCACCACCGACAGGTTAGAACAGTCATGACTGGAACATTACACTGAGCTGAGCGTCAACTGTTCCCACCGTCTGGAGACCAGCATCAGAGCTGCACAGCTGGCATTCTGCTAACTGAGCGGCCGGGGCGGGGCCGGGGAGGCTGGCAGCAGCGCCTGCCTTTGTCTTCTCAGCAACCTAGGGGAGGTTCCTGTTCTTTTGAAACAACTATGATGCTATTCAGAGGGGATGGACTCTCAAGCAGGAGCTATCAGTGGTACTGGGCTTCATTCATGGCTGCAAAACTATTTCCAAAGGAGGTCACTGTATGGTACCCCTCACCCAGTATTCACCAAGTCCCCCGGGGATCCCAAATCAAAAGGTGCTGGAGCAGGGTGAGGTGGTGCACACTTGTGATCCCAGCACGCGGGAGGCTGAGACCGGAGGATCCTGGCTCGTGGACAGCCTCAGCTACTTAGTGAGGCCCTCTGCAACTCAGTGAGATCCTGTTTCAAAATAAGAAATTAAAAAAAAATAGTTGGGGGTGTGTGGCTCAGAGGTAGAATGCCCCTGGGTTCCACCATAGTACCAAAATTTAAAAAGTTGTTGGTATCCCCTCCCCGCCCCCCTGGCTGGGCTGCACAGACGGGGGCACAGGAAGCCTCGGCACAGGCACCTGCTCACAGTGAGCAGGCCAGCCTGGGCTCCATGTGTGCCCTGCTCCCTGGCCGTGCCCCACCATGTGACGTCCTCCCGCTCCTGGACAACTTGGTGTCCTCCAGAGAGGAGATCTCTGGCCTGTCTCTAAACTACTTGTCTCACCAGGCGTGATGGTTCACGCTTGTCATCCAGAGCTTGAGAGGCTGAGACAGGAGGATCACAGGCTGTAAGACAGCATCAGCAACTTAGCAAGACCCTGTTTCATTTATTTTTTATTTTATTTTATTTTTTTGGTGGTGCTGGGGTTCCTGGAAGCCCTTCTACCTCCGGGCTACACTCTCAGACCTACTTTTTTACATTTTTACTTGGAAACAGGGTCTCATAAGCCAGCGCGCGCCGCTGGCTTCGAACCTGCGCGATCCTCCTGTCTCTGCCTCCCAAGCACGGGGATTACAAGCGTGCGCCACCACGCCCGGCCTGCAAGACCCTGTTTTAAAATAATAATAATGCCGGGTGTGGTGGCGCACGCTTGTAATCCCTGCACTTGGGAGGCAGACAGGAGGATCGCGTAGGTTTGAAGCCAGCCATGCTGGCTTAAGAGACCCTGTTTCCAAATAAAAATATATAAAAATAGGTCTGGGAGTGTAGCCCAGAGGTAGAAGGGTTTCCAGGAACCCTAGTACCACCAAGAAAAAAATAATAATAATAATTTTTAAGTGGGGCTGAAGTATGCCGTTCCGAAGTAGAATGCCCCTGAGTTCACTCCCCAGTACTAGGAAAATAAAACAAAACGCCATGTTTTGTAGAAGCATCTTCTCCCGCTAGACCTGTTTCTATCTCACAGATGTTTAGATCACTATCATTTTTAACACCTACAGAAGTCATTTGGACCTGGTTGGATCCCTGTCTCCGGCTCAGTCTCCAGCCTCCTCCTCATCCCTGCCCGCTCCCTCGCCCTGGGTCTGGCCCTGGGGACTGGCACCTGGCAGCTGCCAGTCCTGCTCACCTGCACGCAGTGGACGCTCTGGGGTTTGCACGCGGCCATGCTCAGCCTGCACCCCAGGGTGGCACAAGCTTTACCCATCTGATTAAGCACACAGCTGCCCCATCTGGACCCTGGTTGGCTCCCGGTGCAGGAGCCCTGGCTGGCCTTGGAGGGATGCTGAGTTTCTAGGGTTTTCTAGGGTTTCCTAGTTGCTTGTTGCATACCTCCTCAAGAGTCCCCTGGAGACTCAAGCCCTGGCAGGGCAGATGGCTGCCCGCGGAGTCCCTTGGTGACCGGGCCAGACTCTTACCAGCCCCTGAAGCTCATCGGGAGGGGCGGGGGCAGAGCGGTAGTGTCAGGAGGCGGGGGCAGGCCAGAGGCAGGTGGCAGCGGCGCCCACCCGCGGACGGCTCCCCTCTCCAGGGGAGGAGCAGCAGGGTGCAGTGGACAGGGTCCAGGTGCCAGCTGAGCTCAAAGCAGGATTCCAGAGTTCGAAGCAGCTCAGGCTGCTACAAGGAATGCCACGACTCGCCAGCTTAACAACAGACACTGGTTTCTAGCACCTGTAAGGTGAGGGTGGAGCCATGGTAGATCCGGTGTCCGGCACAGGCAGCTTCCTGGCTCCTAGACAGCGCCTCCTCGCCATGTGCTCCGGAGCCAGCCAGCTCCCCGGGCCACCTTTAGACGGACACTAACCCCATTCCTGACAGCTCTGCCCTCGTGGCCCCCGGAGCCTGCCTTCCCAAAGGCCTCGCCCCCTAACACCGTCATCTCGGAGGTGAAGACTTGAACATGCAGCCGGGCGTGGTGGGCACACTTGTAATCCCCGCACTTGGGAGGCTGAGACAGGAGGATTGCACAGGTTCAAAGCCAGCCTCAGCTACTTAGTGAGGCTCTCAGCAACTTAGTGAGACCCTGTTTCCAATTAAAGTAAAAAATAGGTCTGGGAGTATAGCCTGGAGGTAGAAAGCCCCTGTGTTCCACCCCCAGTATCACCAAAAAAAAAAAAAAATTTAAACACGTGGATTTTGGAGGACACAAAGACCCTGCACCCTGCCCATGTGTTTACATATGTGTGCACCCATGTGCAGACCCATGAGCACACACCTCTGCGTGTCTATGCTGAGCCTCTTTTCCTGTTTGACTGTATCTCCTCCCTCCTCTCTCTCTCTCTCTCTCTCTCTCTCTCTCTCTCTCTCTCTCCCTCTCCCTCTCCCTCTCCCTCTCCCTCTCCCTCTCCCTCTCTCTGCATTTGTTCTTCTCAGGGTGACAGTCTTCGCAAAACTCTGGGAGCATTTTAACTGAGTACTTTTCTTTCCCACAGTTGCTCGTGTTCTTGTTGTCTGCGGCCAACAGCCTAAAGGCCAGTCCACCAGACGCGGTCACTGTAGATCACACCAAACCTTCCCTCGAGTTCATCTCTGTGTGTGCTGGCCAAGCATCTGGGAGCGCACTTCGCCAAAACTCGAGCGTATCCTGTAGAGAGCGTGGCAAGTCACACTCCTACTCCCTGACTATATTCTGAATTCTCCAGGAAAAGCCTACTGGAAGAAAGAGAAGCTTTTTTTTTTGGTGGTACTGGGGTTCCTGGAAACACTTCCAGCGTGGCTGGCTTTGAACCAGCACGATCCTCCTGTCTCCGCCTCCCAAGCGCGGGGATTACAAGCATGCGCCACCACGCCCGGCTGAAAGAGAAGCTTTAACATTGAATCTGTGTTAAACCAGAAAGTCCATTGTTAACACAAAAAAATAACCTCTGACTTGAAGTCCACATCCCCACATGCTCTTTGGGCAGAGCACGGTTGGCCTGCCTGGATCTGGTGTTGTGTCCCTAGGGGCCTCATTTTCCACCCGCTGGGGGCGCCAGGGGAGGCCAAGGAGCCCACAGGTAGCGGGACCACCCAGGCCTGCAGTCATGAGCTGTGTGACTTAGGGGAGCTGCTCAGGGCCTCTGCATATTTAGTTTTCCTCTTGAAAAATAGGAATGAAGCCGGCCGTGGTGGCGCACGCTTGCAATCCCAGCATTCGGGAGGCTGAGACAGGAGGATCGTGGTTCGCAGACAGCCTCAGCTACTTAGTGAGGCCCTCCACAACTCAGTGAGACCCTGTTCCAAAATAAAGAATAAAAAATAAGACTGGGGGTATAGCTCGGAGGTAGAATGCCCCTGGGTTCCATCTCCAGTACCTAAAAAAAAAGAAAAAGAAACGAAAAGAAAAGAAAAAGAAAAAAGACAAAGTGCCGCGAGGTCAGGAATGACGGCTATCGGAGGCCAGAGGAGGCCCAGAGTCCACCTGCACAGGAGCAGAGGCCTGTGCAGCGCTGGGAGAGGCAGCGATTCTGAAGGAGGGGTCACCTGGGGCTGGGCCGCCCTGTGGCAGGTGACCAGAGGCCTCAGGACCGGAGTTGCAGTTGTGTTTGAGCAGGGTACTGGCTGCCTGGGACACCTGGCTGCACTCCTGGCCCCTCAGCCAGCCCTGTCCATCCCATTTCTGCCCAGACCCGGTGCCCCCTTCGCTTTGGACAAGTGTTCCAGCTGCAGCTGACCTCCGGAGCTCACTATGGGCAGGCCCAGTTCCTTCATGGCCTTGCGCACACTTCACAGAAACCCAAAGGGGCCTCCTGGCTGGCTGGCCACTTGGCATAGCTGTTTGCAATCTTGGCTGCCCATTTGATAGCTTGAGGAGCTGGGTGTGGTGGTGCACACCTATAATCCTAGTACTTGGGAGGCTGAGACAAGGAGGACTGCAGATTCGAGGTCAGCCTTAGCAACTTAACAAGACACTCAACAACTTAGTAAGACCCTGTTTCAAAATAAAAATAAAACAGAAAATAGGGCTGGGGTAGAGCTGAGAGGTAGAACGTCCCTAGTTCCTTCCCAGTAAAACACACACACACACACACACACACACACACACACACACACACACACACACACACAGCTAGATAGCTTGAGGGGCTTTTAACAAGCCTCATTCCTGGGCCTGCCTTCAGAGCTTTGTGTGAACCCCAGGTTGGGAGCAAACAGTCACTGCAGGGCTGGAGCTGCCTGGCGGTAAGAAAGCAAGTCCACGTCCCGGAAGCAGCGAGGACAAGGCTTTTTTCTGGCTGGAAACAGAGGGCATCTCTACCTGCCCTTTAGTGTGAGCAGCGCGGGGCACATGTTTCTATACCTCCTCTCTCTCTCTCCCTCCCTCCCTCCCTCCCTCCCTCCCTCCACTCATAGTAGGACTGTGATTTAGTTTTCTCAAGCCAACAGCATCCATGTCTTTTGACCACATCAGCTCCTCGGGGGATAAGCTGCCCGCTCTGTGCATTTGACTGCCTAGGACATTCAGAGTCAGCTCTGAAATACGTGCCTATTAATTGATTCCAAAACCTAAGGGCCGTCATGGCCGCGCCTGAGGGCCAAAGCGCACCCACGGGTCCACGGCCCCCAGGGCCTCAGCCTCAGGCCCTGTGTGCACAGACGCTCACACCGAGCGTCCTCCCCGCATGTGGCTGGGATTCCTCTGGTGCAGGTGCACTGGAAGGGGCGAGGCCCAGCCCGCCGCTGCCCACCACTCGCCCACTGCTCTCCTCTGCTGAATCCACCCAGGGGCTGTGCCGCCGACCCAGGCAGCAGATGCATTGCGCTCCCCGGAGGCTGGCACCACGGTGCCACCGAACCCTGGCCACTCGCTTCACCTCTGTTCCCGATACCCCGTCACAGCCAGAGTGCTGACATGAAACGCAGCCATGTCTCGGCTGCCTCCTCGCCCCATCCACAACAATAACCCTTGTAGAGTGCCATGACTTTGCATGGCAGTTGGCTTGCATTTCTAAGCAGTAATTGGCCATCCAGTTCCTATGATTCTGTTTCCAGAATAAAAGAATTCAAAAGATCAAGGTTCGTGCTGGGAGCTGGGCCTTGTCTTTCTTTCTGCCCCGTGTCTTGAAGAGCGCTCTCTGGGAATGAGCTGTCACGGGGTGCGCATGAAGGGGAGGTTCAAGGGCAGCAGACAAAACACACAGTGTTTCAGGAAAGAGCGAGGACTTAGAGGCAAAACGCAGCTATTCTCAGACTCTTCGATAGAGATATACAACCTGAACAAAAGGTAAGTATTTCACTCAGTCTGTGAAAGCCTGGGAAATTTATTTTTTGCAAGCTTTTACAGTCCATGGCCTTCCCATTCAATCTTGAATAATAGCGCTGAATTGAGCTGTAAAAGCTTCCGAAGTTTGAAGCCTTTTGACAAGTTAATTTAGCAGTATGGTAAAAAGTTTTTCCCCAAGACAGAATAAAGCCATCATATCATGACTGTAGCAGTCATCCTGAGGAAAGAAAACACCATTAGGATTAGAAATGATGTGCTTTATGGAGATAGTTTGTGGTTTCGTGTAATCTACTATCAATATTTCAGGAGAAAGATGTTCCACTCGTCAGTCAGCGGGAAGTCAATATCCCCACTTAAAGCCAACGCCAGGGGCCGGATCGCGCACATCTTTATTGGAAAAATTACATTCTCTATGCAGCCTTCTCTTCTACAGTTCTTGAGATTCTGATTGTGTGTGTGTGTGTGAGAGTGTGTGCTACAAAAAGGCTTTCTTTTTCTAGTAATAAACAAGAGCGAGAAAGCAGCAATCTTTTTTCTGTCCCCTACAGGCATCTCTCCTGCCCGCACTGCCCCAGCCCCTGAGTGTAGGGAGTTTTCTTTCCCATTGAAAGTGAAGCCAAATCAGGTCATGTTCCTCCTTCAGACAAAGCAAAAGCCAGTTGAGGGTATTTTGTTGTTGGTGGTGGTGGTTGGTTGGTGGTTGTTTGTTTTTAAAAATTAAAATCGGTAACTCAGAGTACCTGGCTACTATTTTAGAATAGCAGGGCATGAAAGGAAACAGAATTTCCCACCAGCAGCAGCAGCAGGTTCGTGGTTATTGCTGAGAATCTACAGGAAAGAGAAATAATCACCTATAAATAGGACAAGTGGTGAAGATTCAGCTTTGTCATGATGGGGGAAAAAAGCCAAGAAAAATTAATTATATTTAACAAAGAAATGCTTCGTATGCCATTTGGTCCTGTGCCCTGAATACAAATCTCCAAATGTTTCTCACTCGAATCGTTTAGTGGGAAAAATAAAATTAAAATTAAACAACAGATGCCTCATTGTCACGTTTGTGTGTAACTGCACAGGTCGCTGGCGCGCCCCAAGGTGGTCAGCGGCTCAGCGGGGTCCAGGGTCTGAGCCTTGAGCCGCTGGACAGAACGTGTCTTGTCTAAGAAAACATTTCCTGTAATGAAGGCGCCACGCGGCTCTCCTGAGGACAGACCAGAGCCTTGCACAGAGGAGGGAGCTGCTTTGAAATGACTCTTACCTTTAGTGTTACGAGGCAGAGGGTGGCTTTCATTTTAATAAAGGGAAGATTTTAATTAGTTCTGTGCTACTGAAACATTATAGGAAGAAAATGTCCAATGGGCTGGGACCAGAGGAAGAAATAACACAATTTATGAACTGGATTAAAAACATACGATTATCCAGGGGCAGTGGTGCACACCAGTATCCCAGGGCTTGGGAGGCTGAGACAGGAGGATCACAGATTTGAGGCCAGCAGCTCACTGAAATCCCCAACTACTTAGACCGCGTCTCAGAATAAAAAATAAAATTACAAGGGCTAAGAAGGTAGCTTGGAGGGAGATGTCCCTGGGTTCAGCCTCAGGCCTCCTCCCCCAAAAATACACACACACACACACACACACACACACACACACACACACTTTATTTATTTATTTATTTATCTATTTATTTATTTATTTATTTATTTATTTATTTATTTGTGGTACTGGGGGAAGAACCCAGGGCTTTTCTACCTCTGGGCTATACTCCCAGAGCTTTATATATATGTGTACTTTATTTGGAAACAGGGTCTCACTGAGTTGCTGAGAGCCTCACTAAGTAGCTGAGGCTGGCTTCGAACCTGTGCCATCCTCCTGTCTCAGCCTCCCAAGCACGGGGATTACAAGCGTGCCCCCCATGCCCGGCGTCGCACACACACTTTGGCACCAGCCACATCTAGGTCCAGACCCAGCCCTGCCCTTACCAGATGTCCCCGACTGATTTGGCCAGCAGATTCCGCTGAAGGCTTGTTGACTGCGTTATATGCTGAGCACAAGGCCACAGCAGTGCATATGGGACCAGTCTTCCTCCTTTCCCCCAGGCTCCTGTCCTGGTCAGTACGGTGTGCCCCAGAGCACCTGTCTCTCAGGTGGCCATCAGGGCTGAATGAGGAAAGATCTATCTCCAGCTCATCCCAGTGCCTTTGCACGTAACAATGGCTCAGATGCTCAAGTTATGATCAGGTGAGGCTTTCAGTCAGTTTAAATCATAAGCTTAAAGGGGCCAGATACTAAAAAGAGTGTTTCTGCTTAAAAATAAAATCCCAATGAAGCACTGCTTCTTATAGTAAGTTTTTTTCCCTTCTAAACAAAAATAATTCAAAACCTTGTGGTCAGTGAAAAAGTAAAGCAGCTATTTAGCTGTTTGTTCATGCATTTTCATTTGAATTATCATTATAATAATTAGGGATTTCTTTTGCGTTATTGCAACCACTTGTCGGTGAAAGTGTAATTTTCTTTTCATATAGAAATAACTGACTTCAGGCATATCTATAGAATTGAATTCTTACGGCTGACACCCAGTGACATTTTGTGAGTTTCACTTATGCAACTGGAAATGTTTTTACACATGACAAAGAAATAGCACCCAATTCTTGTCTTTTCTGGATCACAGAAATGGCGTTGGGCATCCAGCATGCATTTGCTGAGGCTCGCGAGCTGTGTGAGGAGGAGGGCACCCAAGAGCAAGAGGGCAAGTTCTAGAGCCTCCGACCCCACGTGAAAGGCAGGCACTGGATGCAGACCACGGTGGTTAAGTACGGACATCTGGACAGAGGAAGCTTCTGCTCCTTGGACGGCCCTCCGCCGTTCATGATGTGGGCCTAATGCACTTTGTTTTGCAGGTCAGCGTTAAGTAGTTGGAGCTTACAGAAAATCAGGACATGCACGCGTGCGGGTGTGTGTGGCCAGAGCCACCGTCCCTCTTTGAAGCTGTGTCGTCTTCTGCTGAACAGAGATGCCGGTCTTTGTTCCGTCCACTCGGCTGTTCCAAGGCCTCTGGGTTGTTTCTGCTTGGCAGCTATTATGAATGGAGCTGCTAGAGACACGTGTGGAGAGGTTTTCGTGGGAGCAGAGGTTCACGTCTCCCCAGGGAGAACACTGAGCTGCAGGGTGGCTGGGCGTTAGGAGTCGGGCGTGCCCCTGACCTGCGGGCTGCCCCACGCGGTACTCGGCGCGTCCTCGGCCTGGCGCCGAGCTGCTGCTTTGCTCTGGCCACTCGAGTGTGGAGCGGCAGCCGACTGTGGCTTCAGTGTGCCTTTCCCTCGTGGATAATGAGGTTGACAAGTGTTTTTCTTTTTTGCTGCATGTTTCTTTGTGTTCTAGATAAGAGATTCTTCCAGACATCGTAGACGATGCCTTCCCGCATGGCCTTCTAGAACTCTACAGCCTTACTTTTCTCATGCGGATTGTTTTTCTGCCAAGTTGATGTGTTTGGTAGGAGCGGGTGCTTTTCTTACTCATTTCAGCAGGGGTGAGCCTTGTCCAGGCAGCAGCGGCTTGGCACGCCTTCCCCACCGCTCTGTCGTCACAGCCCGGCTCTGCACAGGAGCGTGTGTGACCACTGCTCCGTTCGTCCATCCCGGCGCCAGCACTTATGATCAAATTCCTAGAGCTCAGGGTGGGTCTTGACGTCCAGGAAAGGCACCGTTCCATGTGACTCACTTACTTAAGCTGCCCAGCCTGTCTTCAGCTCTGGTTATACATGATTTCCAGAGTCAAAAATTGCATTGAAGTTTCAAAATGCAGAGAGAAGAGCCACTCGTGGGACTTACTGGACACGATTTCCATCCACGGACACAGTCTAGTATTCATTTACTTGTACCCAGGATGCCCACCAAGTAAAAGATACACTGTATCTCATGCTTTGAGGTAAGAAAATTGCTGCCAACCAACCTGTGGTGCAAAGGGAAGAAACAGTTTCACATCATATCTGACTTCTGGGATGTTAAAAATGTTAAAAAAAAAAAAGACATTTCAGAATTGATGGAATTTGGTACATATCTGTAGGTATTTAGGGTGTGTGTGTGTGTGTGTGTGTGTGTGTGTGTGTGTGTGTGTTTTATAGAGACTGAACTTAGAGACGTTCTACCTCCAAGCTATACCCCCAGCTCTTTTTATTTTCCACTTATTTTTTTGAAATAGAGTCTCACCAGGTTGTGGAGAGTCTTGCTACATTGCTGAGGCTGTCCTCAAAACTGCATTCCTCCTGCCTCAACCTCCCAAGTACTGGGATCACAGACTTGTGCAACCACACCCAGCTTATCTGGGTCTTTTTTGTGTTTGTGGCGGTACTGGGGTTCCTGGAAATCCTTCTACCTCCGGGCTGCACTCCCAGGCCTATTTTATATATACATATATATTTTTTGGAAACAGAGTCTCTTAGCCAGCGAGGCTGGCTTCGAACCTGCGTGATCCTCCTGTCTCCGCCTCCCAAGTGCGGGGATTACAGGCGTGTGCCACCACGCCCGGCTATCTGGATCTTTTAAAAGTGTCTTTCAATAAAGTTTCATAACTGTCTCCATAAATATAAATGTCAGATCTATTCCTATTAGGAAGTTTTGCATTGTAAATGGAAAAGTATTTTTAAATTCTGAGTGTCCCTAAAGGGTGTATAGGAACATGGTAAGTTTCCACAAGTGAATTGTATGTCCAGACATCTTTCTGAGCTTATTAGTTCTAATAATTTTCCCATAGTTCCCTGGGCTCCCTCTGGTAACTGATTTCGGTAAAGAAGTGGCCTTTATGATGTTGATTCTCTGCAATGAGATTTGCTCCTACTGTAGTCACAGCTGGTGTTTAGAGGTATTCTATATATATTTGAAAAGAACGCTTCCTAATTTAGGATTCTAGAAGTGTGGGGCTCTTGCAACATGTGAACTTTAGTATAAGTTGTTGATTTTATTCTTCAAATTTTTTATATTCTTTTATGAAAAGAATTGTATTCTCCAGTACTGTGAGTTTATAAATTTCTCCTTGAAACTTAAAAAAAAAATGTTTGCTTTATACTACTTTGAGGCTAAATTAGTAAATGTAAAATGTTTGAATTGTTGCCTCTTCCTGAGAATTGACCTTACCATTATGTAATGGTTACCTCTATCTCTAAGAATATTTTCTTTCTTTAGAAGGCTGGGTATGGTGGCACACACTTGTAGTCCCAGTGATTGGGAGGCTGAGACAGGAGGATCACAGATTTAAGGCCAGTGCCTGGTAACTTAGTGAGACCTTGTTTCAAAATAAAAGATGAAATAGGGCTGGGGTATAGCTCAGTGGTAGAATGCCTCTGGGCTCAATTTCCAGTACTACAAAAACAAAAAAAATTTTTTTACTCACTCTATAAAAGCAATCTTCTTTTGATTAGTGTTATCATAAACATCATTTTGTCCTCTTAAGACCATCAGCTTTCAGTGTCCTCCTATGGTGCTGTCACTTATAAGCAGAAGAGAGATGGTTTATTTTTAAAACCAACCTGGCAAATTATCTTCAACTGGCAAATTTGGTCTGTTTATATTCATTGTAATAAATTGACATAAATATATGCTTCTGATCTGGAATTATTTTCTAATCTCAGCGTGGACTTTCTGCTTGTCCTACATTTTCTGCTTTTCTCCCCCACTGTCCTTGGGACTGATGGATTTCCTCCCTTTATTTCCCACCCTCCTCTCCTCCTCTGGAAGTTGTATATTCTATTGCAAGTTTAGAGTGTTTTCTTTAAAAACGTACTTTTTGCTTAATAAAACACAAAGGCAAGCCTCCCGACAGTACTAGGAACTTAAGTGCTTAGTCCTCCCCGCCCCTCATGCCTTAAGCCCTTTCTGTTGTAAACCAGAAAGTCTCTGCCCCTGCTTTATGTGATGGTGTGCATGTTTCGGGGCTCGCGAGAATAGCATAATCTGAGAGTAAGCAATTGCCAGGGCACGCTCACTCTCTTGCACGCGCGCTCACTCTGCACACACACTCACTCACCTTCCACGTTTGCCTGCCACGCTTGAGGAAGCACGGGGCCCTCGCCAAGTCGATGCAGCTGCCAGCTCAGAACTCTGAGTGAGATAAACCTCTTTTCTGAATAGATTTTTCATTCTCAGGTATCGTTTTCTAGCAACAGAAAACAGAAGAAGACATACTAGGCAAGTCAGATAAGAAGATGCACCAGCACCTCCGTGCCATCCCCCGAGAGGCCGGGTCGCCAGGGGGCTGCACGCACCGAGGCCCGGGCGAGTGGACTGGGGATTCCACATGCTCCAAGATTCCTGCCGGTGGGGGAGGGGCAGGGTCTGTGAGTAGTTGGGCCATCACTCCCGGGATTTTATGTTACTACGGGTGGCAAAATGTCCCTCTACCCTCCCAGGTTTCCATCAAGGCTTGCAAATTCATTTGGCATAAGACAGGTGAACAGGAGAAAAACATCCAGGTTTATTTAACAGAGGATTTACGTAACATGGGCGTTCTCATTAGAAAATAAAGGCCCTCAAGCTGGGCATGGTGGCACATACCTGTAATTCCAGTATTTGGGAGACTGAGACAGGGGAATCACAGGTTCGAGACCAGCCTCAGGAACTTAGTGAGACTCTGAGGAGTCTAGTGAAACCCTGTTTCAAAACAAAAGGCGTCTGGGGTGTAGCCCAGAGGCAGGACGTCCCTGGGTTCAAGCCCTAGTACCACAATCAATCAAGAGCTCAAACTGGTAAAACATAGTGTTTTGTTTTAACTAATCTGAGTAAAGAGGCAATTGAAGGAAATTAACTAAAGTATGTGGGGAGGCTAAAGGGAGAAAGGACGACTCTAACAAGAGCTGTTTGAATTCCCAGTCACACAAGCTTCATGTCCTGCTCCCCTGCGAGGACCCGCTCACATGGGCGATACCGTCTCCTGTTTCCAGGAAGAAACAGGGATCCGAATGCCCTGTCCTCTGCTCGCTTCCAAGGGCCTTTAGCCCCAAACGGCCCTCTGTCAAAGCGGCCACTTAGGGGTGGCATGTCCTGTTCTCCTTCCTTCTGTGTGACACACGGCAGCTGCCAGAGCACTTCATGATCAGTAGACTCTGAGTTAATAGAAAGGGAGCCTGGTCCTGAGTAGGCCTGCCCTCATCAGGTGAGCTCTTGAGAAGCCCTAGAGATGCCGAGCTGGAGGGAATCCTAGCTGGCCTTTGAGTTTCCTCCACTTTGTTATGGAGGGACAGTGGCAGAGAACGGACAGTGGCCTCCAGGAGCTCAGAAAGGCCCCAGCTGACAGCCAATCAGTCACGCAGCAGGACTTCAGTCCTCCAACCACAGAACAGAACTGTGATGCAAACTAGTGGAATGAGAAGAGGACCCAAGGCTCGGGTGAGGCTGCGGTCCTGGCCAAGCCTCATCCATCCCGGGTCCAGACTCCTGACCCATAGAAGCTGGGCCTCGTCCCGAGGCCGGCCCTCCCTGTGCCCTCCCTGTCCCCAGGCGGCCGCCTGAGCCTGGGGCAGAGCTGCCTGCTGCCTCCGGCTGTCATGGAGGCCTTCGCTGCACAGGGTGCCCTCCCCACTTCCTGCAGCCAGTCTTTTCCTGGTGGAGTCTCCCAGTGTTTACCTGAAAATGCCGGGGTTCCTTGTCCTGGTTGAGTGGGAATTCCAGGCCAACCAGGAGGAAGCATGGTGGTATGTGGCTGCGGCTTCTATAAGCAGGAAGCTGTAAGCAGTCTGTGGCCAGTCATCTGTCCTTCCTGGGGAGGTGGCCAGGTCATCTCAGTTGCTTTCAGGAGACTTTCTCATAGGACTCTCAAAAGTGCTTTTAGATATCTCTCTCTCTCTCTCTCTCTCTCTCTCTCTCTCTCTCCTCTCTCCCTCTCTCCCTCTCTCCCTCCCTCCCTTTCTTTTTATGTATTTATGTATTTATTTTTGCCATACTGGGGATTTAACCCACGGGCATTCTACCTCTGAGCTATATCCTCAAACCTATTTTTGATTATTTATTTAGAAATAGGGTCTCACTAAGTTGCAGAAGACCTAAGTAGCTGAGGCTGACCACAAACCTGCAGTCCTCCTGTCTCAGCCTCCCAATCCTCCACTGGGATTATAAGCAAAGCCCACCACGCCCAGCGTTCATTCTTTCTTTTGTACTGGGGACTGAACCCAGTGGCATCTGCCACTGAGCTACATCCCCAGCCCTAGAAGATTTTTTTTTTAAGTTTTGAAGCAGATTCTCACTAAGTTACTGAGGGCCTTGCTAAGTTGCTGAGGCTGGCCTTGAATGATCCTCCTGCCTCAGCCTCCCAAGCACTGGATTCCAGGTGTGGGCCACCGGCTTCCCAACTCTGAAGAGCTCGCCCTTCAATAACTAAGGTGTACTGGGTGTGGTGGTGCATTCTTGTAATCCCAGCACTCAGGAGGTGGAGACTGGAGGATGGTGGCTCACGGACAGCCTCAGCTATTTAGCGAGGCCTTTTGCAACTCAGTGAGACCCTGTTTCAAAAAAAGTAAATGACTAGAAATTGGGGTGGGAGTGTAGCTCAGAGGTAAAATGCCCCTGGGTTCTATCTCCAGTGCTGAAAAAAAAAAACAACCAAGGCGTCCCCCGTTCTTCTTCTTCTCTCTCGCTTCCCTCCTGCGAGCCTGGTTTTAGATCAGACGCCTTAGAAGCCACTCTGAGGTGTACATTCTGTGCAAGTGATTTATGGAGAGGTGTGCCCAGGAGTGACCTCTGAGGATGTGAGGACAGAGGCGGGCCAGGAGCTGAGCAGGGCTGTGGTCCTGGGTCACACTGAGGCTCAGCCCGACCCAGGGGAGCTCTGGAGCTGGACCTGCGCCCGGAGAACCAGGCTTCCCTGTCCCTACCAGCCAGACAGTGGTCTCTGGGACTCCCTGCCTGGGAGGGGAGAGGCATCCGGAGCATTGCCAGGGGACGTGACTCCCGTGGACCAAGGACAGCTCGAGCACTGCCCAAGCCCCTTCAGCTGGGGCTGCACGCACTGGCCGGGCGAGGCCTACCCGGGCGCTGGGCGAGGCCTACCTGGCGCCCGGCGAGGCCTACCCGGGCGCTGGGCGAGGCCTACCCGGGCGCTGGGCGAGGCCTACCTGGCGCCCGGCGAGGCCTACCTGGGCGCCGTGTGCCTCCTCCTCTCGCCAAGTAAATGGATGGTTCCATCTCTTCGACTTTCTCTCTGGTCTGCATTTGGATAATTTCCTACAATCTGTCTTCTAATTGCTAATAACACTTTCTAATATGCCTTTTATCTTCCCCACTGAATTTTTAATTTTAATGACTACATTCTTCATGTCTAGAAGTTTTGTCTTGGTTCTTTTAATAAGTCAACTGTTCTTTCTTTTAGTGTCTTATTCATTTGTCATATATCCAGTGTTGCTTCCTTGACTTCTTTAGTTATTTCTAACATTTTTTTTTTCTGGCACTGGGGATGGAACCCAGGGGCATTCTACCTCCAAGCTACACCCCAGCCCTATTTTTAATTCTTTATTTTGAAACAGGGTCTCACTGAGTTGAGAAGGGCTTCACTAAGTAGCTGAGACTGGCAGCAAAACCTGATCCTCCTGTCTCAGCCTCCCAAGTGCTGGGATTACAAGCGTGTGCTCACCATGCCTGGCTCTAACATTTATTTTTAAACTCTTTTCTATTACCTCAGTATCTTGGGGATAAATTATTATTATTTATTTTTTTAATATGATAGTGAAATCAAACCCAGGGGCATTCTACCTTTGAGCTGTACCCTCAACCTTATTTTACTTTAAATTTTGAAACAAGGTCTAAGTTCCTGAGGCTGACTTCAAATCTACAATCCTCCTGTCTCAGCCTCCCAAGTACTGGGATTCCAGGCCTGTGCCACCACGCCCAACTTATACAAGTTCTTTACAGACCTCCACCTCCCCAAAATACCCAACCTGTGGCCATCCACACGCGCTGGCACTGGCTCCTCGTGATGCTTTCGCATCCCTGTTGGGCTGTCTGGTGGTACCCACTGAGGTGCCTGGCTCGTGGTAAGCACGTTCAGTGTTGGTCTTGTCTGCATCAGTCTCCCTCCTTCTGTGGCCTGTGAGCATCTGTTGTCCTCCACGCCCTGTCCCCACCTGCAGACACCTCTCGGGCTGCGCCCCTCCCCTTGGAAGCCCTCCCTGCCCTGAGATAGTTCTGCCTGGCTTCTCAGAACCTCTCTGAGGCCTTGGTCTGCCCCCCTGCCGGCCCTCTCCAGTACACCATTCCCCTGGTGGGAAGGGTCCCGGGTGAGTGGGGCTCCTCTGGGGCCCCTGCTCCTCCTTCCAGAATGTGTCCAGGGGCCTGGGGCCCAGGACTCCATGTCCACGTGGCCTGATGCCATTTCCAGACCTCCTCCTTCTCTGGTCCACCCCGTGGGCAGGCCACACCACAGGCTGCCAGACCTTAGGTCTGAGTGTGGGCCGTGGGTGCTCTCTGGAGCCTGGGTGGCCTGGGCATCTGGGGGGCCATGGAAAGACAGTTCTTTGAGGTGCAAGGTGGGGCGAGTGTGGGGAGGAGGAAGGGCCCAGCCAGTGCCGGGGCCTCCACTCTGGAGCAGAGGTCCAGGCCAACCACGGGGGAGGCATGCAGCTTGGGTTCAACAGGCGCTGACTTACACCTCGGCTCCCACCTGGTCCAAGGTCAGGGATGGGCCTGTGCTTCCGTCTCAGCTCCCACACGCACCCCCCCCCCCAGGCCATCTTGTGGCCATGACCAATGCCCTTCCTCCACAGTCTGCTCACCAAGAAGGTAAAACCCCACTCCAGGTTTTCTGGGGGGGTTGCCTGTCTCCTCCCTTCACAGGCTGGAGGACCCTCTGTCATCAAAACAGAGCCCTCCGAGCCTGCAGGGGGCGCTGCAATCCCATCACGGGAGGGGTGCACGGGCCTGGGCGCTGGACCTGCCGCCCCTCGCCTCATCCCAGATACTGCAGATGCTTACCGGGGCTGTGATGGCTGCCATCTCTGATGCTCCCGGCCAGGCTTGGGGGGGAACCCTCGGAACTCGGGTGGGCCTCCTCAACCACAGGACCGGCCTTGACTCAAGATCAAGGCTCCCTGTCCTTCCTGAGGACAGACAGCCTGGCTGGCCGTGCCATGTGGCCAGAGCTGGCTTCCCTTCCCTGCCTGTTCTGGAACCTCCTTTGGAGGTTCGGGGACTCAGGTCTCCAGCCTCCCTGACCTGGGCGCCCTTCCGAGAGGTCCCTGTTATCCTTATGCTGGACTATTCCCTACCCTGGCTTCAGTTCCTCCACGACTGTGGCTACTTCCTGTATGCTGACAATCCCATGTTATCTCAAAAACCACACCAAACTAAAAGAAACACAGCTTTCAGCTGGATCCTGCCCAGTCCGGGTCTGCCAAGTGGTTGACGCTGGAAGCCTGGCAAGAGGAGGCAGCGGAGGCTCTGTGAGCCGACTGCTCTGTGTCCCCCTCCGAGGGCTCATGCCCAGGGCCTGGTTGAGCCAGCCGTGTCTGGAGTGGTCTGGGGAAGGAGCCTCAGCAGATTGAGAACGCAGATGGGGCAGAGAGAACTAAGGCTTCGGCGAGGCGGAGCTCACTGCTGCCTGCCAAACCGGCCTCCATCCCCCCACCTGCAGTTCATGGAGCACCTGACTCGGTCAGCTGCTTACCCTGAAGTTTCTTAAGCTAATGTACCTCCTCCTCCTGCTTCCTCGCCTCCTTTTTTTCTTCTTGTGCAAGGGATTGAACCCATTCTACCTCTGAGCTACATCCCCAGCCCTTTTTTGTTTGGAAATAGGGTCTTGCTAAGTTCCTGAGAGCCTCACTAAGATGCTGAGGCTGGCCCCAATCCTGCGACCTTCCTGTCTCAGCCTCCCAAGTACTGGGGTTACAGCCACCATGCTCGGCTCTCTTCTGAAATATTTTAAAGGTAATACATGCTTACTGTAGAATTTAGAAAATTGAGATGAGCCAATCAAAACAGTAATCGTTCATCTTCTAAAGTACTCAGAAGAAACCAATGGGAGCTTTTGATCATTTTATTTACATCTTTGCTTGTCTTCTTAAAAATCTATAAATGTTTTTATTTATAAAATTATATCACATTATAATGATGTATATAGTCTTATTTTTTCCTTGTTACTAAAAAGTGAATTTCCTTCCATGACATAAATCCCCCACTTCTATTTTCCTTCCAATCAATTTTTGTGAACCTTCTAGCCAAATGTTTATCAACATCTCTCTCTGCTTATTTATTAGTATAAAGTTCTAGAATTGAAATCACTTCGTGAAAAAATATGCAAACTTTGAAGGTTTTGTGTCTGTAGTTAAGCAGCTAAGTTCTCTTCAGCTGCCACCTGTGAACATGCCATCGTGTTTATTTCCTCAGTCTGCCCTTCTCAGGTGGAGGGAGCCTGTGTCTCTCCTGTCACTGGGGAAGAGAACATCCTGTCATGCTGACTGGGCGCTCCTTCTTCTGTGTTTTCTTGTCCTTGTCTGCCTGTTCTGCTTTTGGAATGCACACCTTTCTCAGCTTTGAAAACCTTCCTGAAAGAGATTAGCCTTTATGAAACACGGTGTAAACACTTTCTCACTTGTAATTTTACCTGTCTTCTGATGCATAAATAGTTCTCCTTCCTCTCCAAAGCAGGGCAGCTACTGCCTCCATTTTTTTTTAAGGTTAAAACCTCCCTTCAGAAGGTACAGTTCTTATATTCAGTGCATTCGGATAGGTGTTTACCCTTGTGCAACCCACATCTCAGTCCACACGTGCACAGCTCCTTTATTCCAGAAGGTTCTCAGGGCCCTCCCAGTCAGTCCTCTGCCCACTGCCATGCAGAGGACCATGTCTGGTTTCTCTGTGTGGACATTGGCTGGCTGCTGAGTGTCATGTCAACGGAGTCCTGGAGGGCACATTCTTTTACTTATGATGCTGACATTCATTCACTCGTAAGGGGACATTCTTTTTTATTGCTTAGTATTTTATTTTATTCCAAAATTAGGGGTTATCTATTTTCCTGTTGATTGTACACAACATTTTTATTAACATAGTTAAATTATCAGTATTTCCCTCTATGGTTATTGATGGTATTGTTCTCTATTCCATAACCCTGTACAAATGTCCACAATCAATTTTTCCTTAGCACTTGTGTGTGTATGTGTGGTACCGAAGATTGAACCCATGGACGCTCTACCACTGAGCTACACCCCTCAACACTTTTTATATATTGTTCTGAAACAGGGTCTCATTAAGCTGCCCAGGCTGGCCTCGAGTCTGTGATCTTCCTGTCCCAGCTTCCCAAGGACCAGCATTCCATGTGCACAGCTGTGCTGGGCATCTTAGCACTTTTGTTATTTTGTTATTGGGGATTGACTTGAGGGGCATTCTACCTCTGAGCTATGCTCCCAGCCCCATTTTATTTTTTATAACGACAGAGTCTCACTATGTTACAGAGGGCCTTGCTGATTTGCTGAGGCTGGCCTTGAACCTGTGCTCCTCCTGTCTCAGCCTCCCAAATGTTGGGATTACAAGCATGTACCACCGTGCCTAGCTAGTAGGTTTTTTTTTTTACACTTAAAGCTTTATTTTATTTATTTTTTAATTTATTTTTTATTGGTGCAATGTATTCATACATCATAATGGTATAAAGAAAATACTTTGTAGACATACATGCACACATCGCCCAGTTAGCCCCTACCCGATCCCCACCCCGTTCCCTCTCCATCACTCCTTCCCATGCTTGGCTTAGTGGTTGACATCTAGTTTTATAGCAATTTATCCAATATTAACGATGATAATCTCACACAACAGTTTCATTTGTCTGATACCAAGCTTTTGATGACTTAAAGATAACATTTCAGTATTTCTTTTTGCTTTCTTTCTTACCAGAGAATATTTTTTCTTTTTTTTTTTTTAGGTGAAACTAACATACATTTATTTATTTATTTTTCAGAAAAAATCTATCCTGATATGGAATATGGACTCTAGATACCCAAAACAATCTCGAAGAAGAACAAAGCTAGAAGATGTATATTTTCTGATTTCAAACCATATAAAGCTACAATAATTGAAACAGTGTAGTACTGTTCTAAAGGCAGATATATAAACCATTTGAGTTAAAAAAAAAGCCTAGAGATAAATTCTTCCATATATTGTCAAGTTATTTTTGACAAGGTTTCCACGAACATTTGGTGGAGGAAATACTAATCTTTTAACTAAATATTGTTGAAAAATAATAATTACATGAAAAAGAATAAAATTGGACCCTTACCTACCACCATATACAAATATTAACTCAAAATAGATAAAAGACTTAAATATAAATCTTAAGACTATAAACTTTTAGAAGAAAATCTGGGTCATAAAACCTCACAACATTGAAATTGGCAGTGATTTCTTGGATATGATTTCAATGGCACAGGCAACAAAAGGGTAAATAAACTCCCTAAAAAAAATATTGTATATCCAAAGACAATGTAAACAGAGTTAAAAGTTACTGATAGAAGGGGATAAAATATTTTCAAATGTTATATCTGAAGATATATTAATATTCCAACTAGAAATCCTAAAAATTAGCAACATAAAAGCAAACAATACAATTTAGAGATAGGTAAAAGACTAACATAAGTAATGAATCTCCACAGATAACCAATCTTAGTTGTCTGTTGGATGGAAACTCTTGTTTCTCTGGTTCTGGTGTGTGTTACCTATTTCTTCTTTGTAGTTAATCTCTTTGAGTATTTTCTCTAGCGCTGGTTTTGAAGACATAAATTCCTTCAGTTTCTGTTTGTCGTGGAAGCTTCTTATTTCTCCATCTAATTTGATAGAAAGTTTTGCTGGGTAGGAAATTTTTGGTTGGAAGTTGTTTTCTTTCAGAGTTTGGAATATGTTACTCCAAGCCCTTCTGGCTCTCATGACTTGGTTTGGGAAGTCTGGAGTGATTCTAATTGGTTTGCCTCTGAATGTCACTTGGCCCTTTGTTTTTGTTGCCTTTAAGATTCTCTGCTTGGCTTTCACATTGGTCATTTTGACAATTATGTGGCGTGGGGATCCTCTTCTGTGATCCTCTCTAAAGGGAGTTCTATAAGTTTCCTAGACCTGTGTATCAACCTCTTACTCTATGTTTGGAAAATTTTCTGCTATTACTTCCTTGAAGAGATTGTTGATCCCTTTGGTTTCACCTTCTTTTCCCTCCTCTATTCCAATTATTCTTAGGTTAGCTCTCTTAAAATGGGCCCATATTTCTTCAATGTCAGATTCCTGCTGTCAAATTTTTTTTTCTAGATTAGAAACTATGCATTCATTTTTGGAGTGATCATCTTCTAGGAGCGAGATTCTATTCTCCATGTGGTCTAATCTGTTGTTTGTACTTTGAACTGAGGACTTTACTTCATTAATTGCATCCTTTATCTCTCTTTGGCTCTCTCTGAATTCTTTTCGAAATACCTCTATTATTTCTACAGTTATTTTCCTGATTTGATCTTCTAGAAATCTCTGGATTTCTGTGTTATCAGGTTCTGATGTTGTGGGGTTGTGGGCATTCATTGCTCCATTGTTATTCCTCTTTCCCATGATTTCAGAAGTTTGTGCCTTCTCTGGGTTCTTCCCTTGGGTCACTACAAATTCACTTAAGGTGCTCTGGATCTCGAGTCTGTGGTATCTCAGACCCCACTACTCCTTTACTGGGTTGTATCGCAGAGTCTCAGACCCTGGGAGTCAATTGAGGCTTCCTTAGACCATGGGGGGTGCCAGGTTGGGCGTTCTCCTATGGTGTGATATCTCTGCCACCGCCACTCCCCCACTGGGTCAAGTCCCTGGGAGTACAGTACTGAGATTTCTCCTCTAGGGGCCACAATTTGACTCACTGTTATTGAGTGCGCAGATGGAGCTGTCGTGGACTCGGTGAATTTTTTGCTGCTGCTGCCGGTAGCAATATGGTGCCGCTGTCACGCCCTCGGCCGTGAGGCTGGCGTATTTCTTTTCTGTTTTTGAGCTCCAAGCTTTATTTTATTTGATGGTGTAGACTTTCAGTATTACTTTCTCACCAAATGATGAACTGGTACCCTCCTCTATGGTGTTCTCACTGACTTCAAAGACATTTTTAAGTGCTTATGGGGTGATTTAAAAATAGTTAGCAACTGGTGCAGCACTGGCCCTGGCCAGCCTGGAAGGCTGCCCAACAGCAGCGGGACAGTGCCCAGCACATGCCTGCTGGCGCCCAGCCCGGAGTGCTGCTATGTGCTTGGGGATGTTTCTATCACTTTCCATCGTCAGGGCCAGTACTGCCTTTTTGTTTCATTTTTCTAGATAATGTTTATTTTCTGGGAGCACAGTTCTTCCTGCCCAACTCTTCCTTTTCACTGTTCTCCAAATAAAACAATGACTTTAATTTTCAAGTTCTACTGGGACTTGGAGTTACTTTTAGGTATTTAAGGTGTTCTCTGGCTAATGTGGCTGGGGATTTTTTTTATCGTGTGTTCTAATGCATATAAAGCGCTTAACCCAAATGCCTACCACATTTCCAACACTCAATGAATATTTGTTGACTATTATTAGTGTATCTGTTCGTTTTTGTTTACTTGGTATTGGAGGTCAGACACAGGGCATTCTGCCCACACATCTTTTAAACTGGGCACAGGGTCTCCCTAAGGAGCTGAGGCTGGCCTTGCACCTGCAATCCTGTCTCAGCCTTGCAAGAAATGGAATTCCAGGCATGGCCACCATGCCTGGCTTGTTAGTGTACTCGAAAGTCACTGTTTTTGTGTACTTACTTCATAACCAGTCACTTCCCGGGATTTCGCCTAACTCTAGACTTTGGGTCTTAGGGCGGTCTTCCCTTCTGATCTCTACTGGTTTCTTTCCCCACAGGGAATCGCTTTTTGAGGCTGGGATTCTCTGTGAAGATCCTGTATGAAGCCCCAGGTGGACGCTCTCTTTCCTATTAGGCTCTGTAGGCAGCGCCAAGACACCTTCCTTTTGTTGTATAGAACTGTGCTGCACTGACCGGCAGAACTGACTGTGGACAGGTATTCTTCTAATTGGCCTCCAAGTTTCTCTTCTCCAGAAAAAGTAATTTCTTGGATCTATTCACCTGACACTGACCAGGTTTCTCTGTCTCCTGGAAGGCTCAGAGGACTGACTCCACCTGAGTCAAACTGGCACCCAGCGACGGGGCTACTCAGTTCTCTAAATTTAAATCTACTTTTTTTCTTTTTGTGGTACTGGGGATTGAACCCGGAGCTGTTCTACCCCTCACCCCAGCCCTATTTATTTTGAAACAGGGTCTCACTAACTTGCTGAGGGCATAAGTAGCTGAGGCTGGCTGCGAACCTGCGATCCTCCTGTCTCAACCTCCCAAGTACTAGGATTACAATGTGCGCCACCACACCTGGCTTGAAATCTGCCTTTTAAAAATTACTTCCCCAGGGTTATATTCCAGAGCCTTCTGATGTGAGTTTGTTCAAGAGTGCTCTCCCATTTCGTCCTTGTAAAACTAGTATTAGTGGATTTATATGCGGGATTTTACACTGATTACTGCACGTTTTAAAGGATCCCGTTTAAATTACTTTGAACCTTGATTTCTATCACGTAAACACTAGCTGATGACTGATCCTGTGTTTTTACGAAGATTGACAGTGAACCTTTTCCATCAGCAGCCATCTCTAGCACTCCAGAATTGTGGTCATTTTCTTAAGCTCTCTTCTGTTTTAGAAATTTTACAGTGCATTCCTTGGCTACAAAGTTAAGCTATTCAAAGAGTACACATTTCTTAAAATGAATAAAGTTCCCATTTATTATCTCGACATGTTAAATACAAACTTGCAAATTTCATTTTGCAAACTATGTTCGAACCTCCACACTACAGATTCCCCCAGGTGCCTAACAAGAATGCTTAAGGAGCCAAGCCTGGTGGCGCATATGTGTAATCCCAGCATTTGGGAGGCTGAAACAGGAGGATCACGGTTTGCAGACAGCCTCAGGTACTTCGTGAGGCCCTGTTTCAAAATAAAGAATAAAAATAGGGCGGGGCGGGGGTGTAGCTCAGAGGTAGAATGCCCCTGGGTTCCAGCCCCAGCACCGGAAAAAAAAAAAAAAATTCTGAATGACATTGGAGGTACTGTCTGCTCCCAACTGGGAAGGCAGGCCTGCGCGCCGCGCAAACCCGCGGGCCAGCACCCGGCACACCCGGAGCCGCAGCGGCCGCCGCCCGGCGCCCCTCACCGGAGCGGGGGCTCCGGACTGCGGCGGTCAGCGCCACGATCCTGATGGGTCGGCGGGCTGCGGCGGACGGAACGTGGCCCCGACCGAGCCTCGGCGCTCCACAGGGCAACCGCGGCACTCGCCGGGCCTGCAGGAGCCCCGCCCTGCGGCCTCGCAGCGCGCTCCCGGCACGAGGGGCCGCGACCCCGCGAGGCCACCCAGCGCCCGGCCGGCCCGGCCAGGCGCCCCAGCCGCACCCGGGCCGCGCGCCCGCCGCGGGGCAGGGCGGGGCCCGCGCCTGCGCACTCGCCCGGCGCCTGCGTCCCCAGCACGCAGCCCACGTGACCCGTGCCGGTGCCCAAGATGGAGGCTGCGGCCCGGCCCGCCCGGCCCCCCGCCTCAACCCGCGCGCCTCTGCGGCCTCAGCGAGCGCGAGCCCGGCGTGGGGGCACGCGGTGCTGAGCGGTGGCGGCGTCCCGGGCAGCCCAGCGGCGCCGGTCACGGCCGGAGCCGGGATCCCAGGCTGTACGCGACCCAGCTCCCTGCGCTTTCTCCACCGCGAAGCGTCCGGCGCTAGCGCCTGGAGCGTCCTCCGGTACGCCCCGCCCCTAATTGACGGCGCTGGGAGCCAATGGGGTCGCGGATGTGTGAGGGAAGGCGGGCGGAGGTGGAGCCTCTATGCTGCGCCCCGGGCGTCGGGCCGGAGGTTGGGCGGACTCGGGGCGGGCGCAGGCACCACGGACCAATGGAAGGGCAGCAGGGCGCCCTGGAGGCGGGCACAGGCGGGGCCGAGCCGTAATTGACGCGCTCTTCATTAGAAGCTGGGGGGCGGGGCACGCTAGGGGAGGTGACGCAAGGCCGCTGCGGCCAATGGCTGGCGGGCCGCCGGCTGGGGGGCGGGGCAAGGACGCCTGACGGACGTCCGGCGCGGCCAATCCCCGTGCGGCTTGGCACCGGAGGGGGGAGCAGCATCATGGTTCAACGTGGGTCAATTTTTTGTGAATGAGGAGGGGAGGTTGTGGGGCCGCCGCCGCGGAGCACCGTCCCCGCCGCCGCCCGAGCCCGAGCCCGCGCGCCCGCCCGCCCGCCCGCTGCCTCACGCCCGGCCCGCTCCGCGCGCCCGCGTCGCCGTCGCCGCCGAGCAGCCCGCCCGCCCGCCCGCCCGCGGCGGTGGCGGCGCAGGCAGAGGAGATGCGGCTCGCAGCGCCCGAGCGCGGCTAGCGCGGCCGCCGCCGGTAAGCAGCGCCGCGCCCCCGGCCGCGGCAGGTGGACGCCGCCCGCTCGGCCGGGCCCCGGGCGCCGGGCGGGGACGGCCTGCCTGCGCGGCCCGGCGGGCGCAGGTGGGCGCGGGCGGCGGGCGGGGGCGCCGGCCCAGCCGTTTATGTAACTTTGTCAGACAGACGTGTGAGTTTGCAGAAAACGCCCTCCGCGGCTGGGGCGGGGGCCGCGGCCCGGCGATGCTGCGCGACCCGCGGCGTTGCGAAACGGCGCCGCCGCCGGTGTTTACCCGCGCGCGGGGCTGCGCGACTCGGCGGAAAGGCCGGGTGCGACCGCTGGACTCATTCTGTGCACGTCGGAAAGCTGTAATAACTTGCAGCAGCTGATAGGAGCGTTTTCTTTATTGCATGCTGTAAATTGACCTGCTGTGACACAATTTTCAAATAAGGCGTTGCAGAAATTAAACTTAAGTTATTTTAGAACTAATGACTTTCTTAACTAAATCCTAATTGCATTACTGTAGAGACTTACCTAATTGCCTGCTAAGAGCAGCTCCGCCTGCTCGGGGAGGGAGGAAAGGCCTGTGTAGTCACTTTGCCTCCCCGCTTTTCTCCAGTCAGGCTTTTCCACGCGTCCCCACAAACCACCTAAGCTTTTAAGGCCTGGGAGTAAACCTGTGAGCAGCGGGGCCCTGCACCCCGCGGCCGGGGTGGGGGATGCTGGCGGCTTACACCTTGACCTGGTTTCGCTTTTTCCTCGGTAATAGGATCGGGTTGCCTGGAGTTTTAATTGCTTCTGATGATTCCGTGCATTATTTTAGGGACGGCCTAATGAAAGTGGTGTGGTGGTTTCAGAATCCAGCCAGGAAAGGTGGTGGTGGTGGTGGTGGTGGTGGTGGTGGTGGTGGTGGTGGTGGTGGTGGTTGGGGAGGAGGAGGGAGGGTGAATTAAGAAAACTCAGCTGCTTGTACACAAATATACACACAGCAGTTACAAGGCAACAAAAGTTATTGCAGAATTCCGCAGTCACTATGGCAACACAATTACTCTATTATAATTGGAAATGCAAAATGCCACCCAGTCAGAAGTTTCATTAGAATGGAGTTTGGGATATAAAAGAATTATGTGCGGTTTGATTTTTTTTCAGGTAGCTCTTGTGAATTTTAGTCTGTGTTCAGTTATCTATTTTTAAGACGGATCAGCTTTCCCAGATATTCTACTCCCAGGGATCCGTGGCATCTTTCCCCAGAAGAACTCTGGTTTGTGTGGGAGGGAAGTATTTTCATGCCTTAAAAACACACACCCGACACATTGTAAGACTTCTATAGCTTTCTGGGTTCTGGGCTTTTCTTTTAAAGATCAAATACCTTCCTAAAGAGAGCAGTAATCAATCAGAAAAGAGGCAGGATTTGTTGGGCTGGCAGATGTAGCGCAGCCATCCCTGGGGTCCCTGCTCCTCCTGCGAGGGGACTTGGTGGCAGAGTGCCCTTAGGGCAGTCGGGTGGGGGTTCTGGAGGGAAGATGACTGTGGGCTGCGCAGAGAGAGGCCTGGAAGGCTTGGGACCAAGGACAGATGTGACGGAAGCGGCTGGAGCCAGAGAGAATGTTCTGTGGCTAGCAGCTCCTCAGCTGTGCAAAATAAAAAGCCCCATGCCACGTTCTCAGAGGCCTGGGGCTGTTGCTGTGGGAGGTGAGGGGGACAACACAACATGGCACCCCGGTGGTGTGCAGTCCTGAGGCCAGGCTTGTGAGCGGTCAGAGAAACCTGTCTCTCCAGGATGCCCCTCTGTCTGTCGGGAGCACTCTAGTGCTAGAAGTTTCCACACATTGTGGGGCTGCTGCAGTTTAATTTTGTTATAACTCTTTCCTTTTAACTACTGCATATTTATGCCCAGTAATCGACTTCCATTTTCCAGCTTCATTGTGAGGTTTCAGTGCAGCATGAATGGCTTTGAATCCGATCCTTTGATGTTGGGGTGGCACCAAAGGAAAGGCGACTTTGTGCCGTTCTAATTGCCAGAGCAGAAGATTTCATCACTCCTGGAGAGCTCGTCCATACCGTTCTCTATTGAAAACGGCTGGGCGTTCAGAGCTCCGAGGCTGCCGTGAGTGGTGTATTAATACCTGATGTAGGGAGTGCCGGGGTGCCGCGCGGGAGCGACAACTGGGGCCGTGCTGGGCGGGCGGCGCCTGGAGTCCAGGGCTAGCTGGGGGCTCGGCAGGCCCAGAGCCCCCGCCCTGTCCCTGCTGTGTGGCCAGGGGCCAGTCCGTCCTGGGGCGGGGGGGGGCAGCGATAGATCCTGGAGGGAGTTTTGTCTGGATCTCTGGTGGCCTATGGCGTGGGCCCTTCTGTGTAGCAGGCTCTGGGCGTCTGGCCTTGGCCTGGGGGAGGCCAGGCGCCTCCTGGTGCAGGTCGGATGCGGGTGTTGCTGCTGCCTTCGAAAGACCGAGCTCGTTCTTACGGAGTGTCTTTTGGGGCCGGTGTCACGTATTCCCTGGGGAGGTCTGTCTCCTCTTGGGCTCCTGTGAGGCGGGTGGGCCGTGGCGTCTGGCCACTCATGTTCTTGCTGCCTCCCTGCCTGGCCACGTCCTCTCGGGCAGGGCAGGTCCAGGTAGCACACGATTGCTCCCACCAGCCCCTCCGTCTAATGCGGCCCAGGCCGTCGCCTCTGTTGGAGTAGGAGTGGTTGCACCCTGGGGCCTTGTGCTGGTGGGCTAAGCACTTGGCTGCGTGGTGTCTCCTTGCCCGCCACGGTGCCCAGTTGGAGAGCAGGAACCCGAGGGAGGAGGAGTGACATGCTTGGCACTCCGCTTGTCAAGTCCCCAGGTCGGCTCCCGCCCTGCCCTGCCTCTGGGCCAGATGGTCTTGAAGGTCGGTGGGGTGCTGTGGGGCACCGGCCAGGTGTGGCGCAGCGTTGCGCGGACTGTCCCCGCAGCCGTCCCTGTGTCAGAGGGTTTGGGAAGTGAGTTTGGTGTCTTGCATTGTCTTTGGTTACACGTGTGACATCGTGGAACTGGGAGCTGTATTAAGAGATGTGGGCTGGCTGTGTGGCTCAGTAGTGGAGTGCTCTCTAGTGTGTGCACGGCCCGGGTCTGTCCTCGGCACGGCACCAGGGACAAGGCAGGCTGAGCCAGAGGTCTTTGCCTTGCGTTTCCTGCTCGGGTCTTCAGGGAGCCCCAGGGTGTCAGAGGTGGGGGGGTGGCGAAGGCAGCTGCCACTGCGCATGCCTTTCAGCCAGACCAGCTTAGTGTTCCTGTTTGTCAGGTCTGCCAGTTATTTTGGAAGATTTTATTAGAAGACACATTTGAGGCCAGGTGTGGTGGGCACTCTTGTAATCCCAGCATTCGGGAGGCTGAGGCAGGAGGAGCGTGGTTCACGGACAGCCTCAGCTACTTAGGCCCTTTGCAACTCAGTGAGACCCTGTTTCAAAATAGAGAATAAAAAATAGGCTGGGGGTGTAGCTCAGAGGTAGAATGCCCCTGGGTCCTATCCCCAGTACTGCAAAAAAAAAAAAAAAAAAAAGAGTAGAAAAAGACCCCACTGCATTAACCTATTTTTATTCTAACACCAAACTAGAAGCCTTAAGAGAAAATATTGGCAGATTTAACAATATCGGAATAAAAAAAAGCCCACCTAGTCTGGCAGAGCTGGGGTGGGGCTCAGTGGTAGACACCTGCAAGCCTGTGCAAGGCCCTGCGTTTGCTCCTCAGCACTGCAAAAACAAAACAAACCATGGCCAAAGACTCCATGAGCAGAGGTAATGTGAGCAAAGCATCGACAACCTATTAGGCCTTTGTGAGGATGATAGTATATAAGAGCGTTTGCAGACCAGCATCCTTGTTGCTGGATGGCCGATAGACAACCTGCGGATATCTATTAACGCTAGTCGGGCGAGGACGAGAGAGGAGCCTGGCGACCCGCTGCCCTGAAGGGCGCTCGCCTTTGTGCTCATCACCACCCCTCACGGCGGACAGTGATGCGTCCTCAGGGCCTGAAAACGGTCTAAGTAAAGAGCATATGAATGCTGCTTAGAGTAGGCCTAACATAGTAGAGACCAGTGTACGTCACTACGAATAACAGTTGCTTAGCTGCTCTCTGGAAAAGTTTTATGCCACAGTTTTAAATGGTCATTCTCCTGTTGCAGCAGTTCTACATCTTGGAATTTATTCTAATGGAAGAATATGTTAAGAGCGTCGACGTTGGGTAGGTGCAGCCCTTAGGCTGGGTCATTTAAACCAGCAGTGCTTCCTCAGTTCCCGGGTGCCGCTGTACGTGGAGGCACCCTTGGCAGACGGGCAGGAGTGTGCAGGTGGCGAGTGGGCACGCGGCCTCCAGCTTTTATGTCCACAGGTCCTTGGAGTGATAGGGTGGCTGGCGGGGGTATCAGGGAAATGGGTCATTAGGGACTTTTGCTATCTTTTTGTAATGTTGGTATTATATATACAATATTACAATAAGCATGTGTTACTTTTTTTTGCTTTTTACAGTGTTGGGGATGGAACCCAGGGGCATTCTACTTCTGAGCTATACCCCTAGCCCTATTTATTTTTTATTCTTTATTTTGAAACAGGGTCTCACTGAGTTGCAAAGGACCTCACTAAGTAGCTGAGGCTGTCTGCAAACCACGATCCTCCTGTCTCAGCCTCCCGAATGCTGGGATTACAAGCGCGCGCCACCACACCCGGCTTTATGTATTACTTGTTAATAGTAATAGTTTAGAAAATTGCTATTTCATTGGGGTGAGTACTCTTTGACTATTTTTACAAAGGAGAAGAGCCAAGTGCCTGGGAGCCTGGTAAGTACGCTTAGCACAAGGAGAGTCCTGAGGGTGTCTGTTGCTCTGAGTCTGTCGGTAGCCCTTCGAGGGGGCTGGCTGCTCTGGTGCGGTCAGCGCAGGCCACTCTGAGTGGCTGTCACCCTGAGCAGGTCCGCACCTCCTGTTTCTCATAAGTATTTGTGTCAAGGCTCCTTGTTCTTGGAACCCTGAGGACCCCAGGAGACCTGCCCGGCTCTACCCTGCCCACCAGCCTCATCTGCCCACTGGCTTGTTCACCACTTCGGCCCCGCCTGCCATGCTTCCTCGTCCCATCTCAGTCCTCTTTGACCCCCGGGCCTCTGCACGCACGACTCTGTCTTCTTGAACTACCTTTCTTCACCTCCGTCTCCCACAGCCTCTCAAGTATGCTCTTGGTCGGTCTGTTCAGCTGGGGCTAGCATCCTCCTCGCCCTCCCCACAGGATCCAGTTGTGCAATCTCAGCAGCTCATTGTGACACGGGTGGTTTCATACCATTTCTCTTGCTAGTTGGGTGCTGTGGAGTCAGGAGCCTCTTGCCTGCTTTGTACCAGTGCCTGCTGGTCTAGTACTGGGGTGCACGTCCTGCAGCGTGGGCTGGAGGAGCAGAGCACAGGAGGCGCTCTCCTGCCCGCAGCGCCTCCGTGGGCTTCTGCCTGGGCTTTGGAATCGCTCTTTCCTAACCTCTCCCTCCCCTGCGTCTGGGAACTTCCTGGTCCTGATTTTAGAGATTACACGCGCTTAAGTGGATGCCATAAATACAAGGGAAGTGCATTCTGAGATGCAGGAGGAGCGAGGGCGAGGAGGGCTTGTGCACAGCTGTCTGGTGGCTAGTGGGCCTGCCGTGCAGGCCGAGGCGCCGCGTGCGGCTTGTCCTTGGAGGCTGGCGGCTGGCCGGCTGGCCGCGGCGCTCAGTGTGGTGAACTGCTGCTCCTGTTAGAGGCATTTCCACATTTGTCCTAATTAATGCCATTATTTAATCAGTTCTTATTTAACCTCGTGACTTTAATGTGATACCTTAATATGGCCGTGTATGTTCCGCTTTGGAACCTGCTGTTTCAGAATGTGCGTGTCAGGCTTTGTTAGTTCACTCTTGTTCATGAAGCATCTGGCTGTGTGAGCCAAGTGCTTTTGTTGGGTTGATGTTTAAGCTTGAAACAATAAATCATTTCTTACGGTCGGAACCAGAAATCCAAGTGGGAGTGTTGTGCAGCCTGACGGCGGTGGCTTCCCTCGGGAGTGGTCGTCAGCGCCGGTGGGCTGCCGCTGGCTGGGCGGTTCTTTTGAAACAAGTTCCTGTGATCCCCTGACCTAGCCTCCTCTTCGTGTGGAGTGGGGGTCCTGGGGGGCGAGTTTCTAACTCTTTCTCATTGATCAGCTGCTGTCATTAAGTACTAATCTGCACCCAAGGCCGGTGCCATGTTTCACGTGAGATGGGCTTACCTGAATGCCTGCTTTGTGGTCTGCACAGTGGCAGGGCCAGGGACCCAGGCTCCATCAGAAGGATGCCATCTCTTCCTGCGAGAGGCCAGGCGTTGGTGAGCACGGAGGAAGGAGAGGAAACACACACACACACACACACACACACACACACACACACACACACGGTGAGGTTGCTGTCTTGAGAACTGCCTGTGGAAGCCCAAGGCCCTGGCGGATGAGGGCCTGGCCCGATGCGGGTGGAAGGAGGCAGTTTGGGGGCGTGGGCATGTGCCTTCTAAGTCAGAGCCTCAGTGGCGGGCTGTGGCGGGGGGGGGGAGGCCTTTGTGGACAGCTCCAAGGACTCCAGGACTGGCCGGCTGGTGGGAGGGCTCGCCCCAGCCCTGTGCGGGACGGGTAGGCCAGGTTTTGAACTCACCCACGACAGCTCTCTCTGTTTTGAGTGTCGGTGCCTGGCTGCACTGGGTGATGTACTTCATCTGACTGTCCAGGGAGCACCACCAGAGGTCCCCCGTGGCCCCTGGTGTGGCTGAACTTTCCCCAGTGCATGCTGGAATTGTGATACCACCAGGCAGGGGTTGCTTATAAAGCAGGGCCACTCCTCTGAGGGGACAGAGGGCCCCGATGGCTCTTATCTTCCTTTCAGCTGCTTTTGGTGGGAGCGTCCTCTGTGGCTGCTCTGGGAGGCCTTCGAGCACCCTTTCAGAGCTGTAGCCCCCTTGGAGCCAGCAGCCAGGCCAGCTTGTGCACCCTAGTCCTGGGGTGCTTCGCGCGGGGCCTGGGGCCCTTGGGACTCACTCACCTCAGCTCACATTCGAGTCCTTCAGCCCCTAGTCCCCAGGCTGCGGACCCCCAGGGGGAGGTGAGGTTGGCCAGAGCATCTGTGGGTCACATGGTGGGACAAGTTCTTCAGTAGCTAACAACCATGCTCTTGAGGCTTGGGCCTTGGCCCCATGGTCTTTTAAAGGAAGCCAGGAAGAAAAGAGGTGGGAAGTACTGCCCTGGGTTAACCTCCACTCGAGTAGGGTGAGGACGGAGGCGAGGCCCAGAGGGTGCTGGCGAGCGGCACCCCTCCCTGGCATGCCCCATGCCACGTGCTCAGTCTTCCCTTTGCTGGCAGATCTCTGGTAGGAACGGGGAGCACGGTGTGTCATCTTCTGGGGGGCATCATGCACTGGGGCTTCAACTGCTCGGCAGGACAGCTCTGGATCTGCTGGGGCCGTGGTGGGGGAGGCTCCCTGTGGGGTCCTCCTTCCCTTTGAGAGCAGAGTCCTGCCTTTGTTCTTCGTGGACTTTTTTGTTGCATGCAGAGGTCAGGAGTGTGAACACTTCTTGTGACACGCCATCAGTGGCTGGGACCCTGAGGGGCCACGGAAGTGCCCGATGGCCATTTCATGCTAGGCCCCTGCCGCCCCTGTGCCTCCTAGTGCTGTAGAGGAGGCAGCTGCTCCACCACAGTCCAGCTGCCCCCGTGGGAGCTTTCCTCCTGTTCCTCACGGTGCCCATTAGCATGAGCAGGCCCCCGATGCCAGTGCACACTAGCCTGGATGAGAGTGTGCACTAGCCTGATGTGAGTGCACACCTAGCCCGGATGAGAGTGCACACCTAGCCCGGATATGAGTACGCACCTAGCCTGGATGTGACTGCACGCCTACCCTGGATGAGAGCGCATGCCTAGCCCGGATGAGAGCGCACGCCTACCCTGGATGTGACTGCATACTTAGCCCAGATGTGAGTGCACGCCTAGCCTGGATGAAGATGAGAGTGCATGCCTAGTCTGGATGAGAGTGCTAGCCTAGCCTGGATTGGACTGCACGCCTAGTCCGGATGGGACTGCACGCCTAGCCTGGATGTGAGTGCATACTTAGCCCAGATGTGATTGCACGCCTAGCCCGGATGAGAGTGCACGCCTAGCCTGGATGAGAATGCATGCCTAGCCCGGATGTTAGTGCAAGCCTAGCCTGGATGGGACTGCACACCTAGCCCGGATGAGAGTGCACACCTAGCCTGCATGCGAGTGTACACCTAGTCCAGATGAGGGTGCACGCCTAGTCCGAATGCCAGTGCACACCTAGCCCGGATGAAAGTGCATACCTAGCTCAGATGTGAGTGCACACTTAGCCCAGATGCCAGTGCACATATAGTCCGGATGAGAGTGTACACCTAGTGTAGATGAGAGTGTACACCTAGCCCAGATGATAGTGTACACCTAGCCTGGATGTGAGTGCACTCCTATCCTGGATGTGAATGTACACCTACCTGGGATGTCAGTGTACAGCTAGCCCAGATGTGAGTGCACACCTAGCCTGGATGCCAGTGTGCAGCAAGCCTGGATGTGAGTGCACACCTAGCCTGGATGAGAGTGTACACCTAGCCTGGATGCCAGTGCACACATAACCGGGATGTGAGTGTACACACCTAGCCTGGATGCCAGTGCACACCTAGCCAGGATGCGAGTGTACACCTAGCTTGGATGCCAGTGCACACCTAGCTGGGATGTGAGTGTACACACCTAGCCTGGATGCCAGTGCACAGCTAGCCAGGATGCGAGTGTACACCTAGCTTGGATGCCAGTGCATACCTAGCCGGGATGTGAGTGTACACCTAGCCCGAATGCCAGTGCATACCTAGGTTGGATGTCAGTGCACACCTAGCCAGGATGCGAGTGTACACCTAGCCTGGATGCCAGTGCACACCTAGCCGGGATATGAGTGTATACCTAGCCTGGATGCCAGTGTACACCTAGCCAGGATGCGAGTGTACACCTAGCCTGGATGCCAGTGCACACCTAGCCGGGATATGAGTGTATACCTAGCCTGGATGCCAGTGTACACCTAGCCTGGATGCCAGTGCACACCTAAGACAGATGTGAGTGCACACCTAAGACAGATGTGAGTGCACACCTAGCCCAGATGGCAGTTCACACCTAGTCTGGGTGCCAGTGCACACCTAGCCTGGATGCCAGTGTACACCTAGCCCGGATGCCAGTTCACACCTAGCCAATGTCAGTGTATACTTATCCCGGATGTGAGTGCACACCTACCCTGATGCTAGTGTACACATAGCCTGGATGCCAGTGTGTACTTAGCCCAGATTTGAGTGCACACCTAGCTTGGATGCCTGTGTACACCTAGCCCAGATTCCAGTGCTCACCTAGCTCAGATGTAAGTTCACACCTAGGCTGGATATCAGTGCACATCTAACTAGGATGCCAGTGGACACCTAGTCTGGATGAGAGTACACACCTAGCCCAGATGCCAGTGCGTACCTAACTTGTATGTCAGTGTGTACTTAACCCAGATGCTAGTGCACACCTAGCCTGTATCCTAGTGCATGCTTAGCTTGTATCCTGGTGCACATCTAATCCAGATGCCAGTGTCCTTGCTTGTATTCTAATGTGTATTCAGCCTTTGTACAAATGCACACTTAGCCTGTATCCCAGTGCACTCTTAGCATAGATGCCAGTGCACACCTAACCTAGATGCCAACCTAGCCTGTATCACAGTGTGTACCTAGCCTAAATGCCTGTGCACACCTAGCCTGGATGCTAGTGTGTACCTAGCCTGTGTCCCAGTGCACACCTAGCCTGTTTCTCAGTGTAGACCTAGCCTTGTCCCAGAGCTCACCTAGCCCAGATACCAGAGTGTGCCTAGCCTGTATCCCAGTGCGTATTTATCCTGGGTGCCAGTGTGTGCCTACCCTGTAACTCAGTGCGTACCTAATCTGTGTCCCGGTGTACAACTAGCCTGTATCTCAGTGCACACTGAGCCCATGTCCCAGTGCACACCTAGCCTGGATGCTGGTATACACCTAGTTGGTGTCCCAGTTCACACCAAGCCCGTGTCCCAGTGCACACCTAGCCCATGTCCCAGAACACACCTAGCCCTGGCCCCAGTTCACACCTAGCCTGTGTCCCAGTGTACAGTCCTAGTGTACACCTAGCCCGGATGCCTGTGTACACCTAGCATGTGTCCCAGTGTACACATAGCTGGGGGTGCCTATGCACATCTAGCCTGTGTCCCATGTATACCTAGCCTTTATCCCAGTGTGTACCTAGCCTATATCCATGTGTGTATCTCACCTGTATCACAGTGTACACCTAGCCTTTATCTCAGTGTGTGCCTAGCCTGTGTCCCAGTGCACACCTAGCCTGAGTCCCAGTGCATACCTAGCATGTGTCCCAGTGTACACATAGCTAGGGGTGCCTGTGCACATCTAGCCCCTGTCCCAGTGTACACCTAGCCTGAGTCCCATGTGTACCTAGCCTTTATCCCAGTATGTACCTAGCCTATATCCATGTGTGTACATGGCCTGTATCACAGTGCACACCTCGCCTGTGTCCCAGTGCACACCTAGCCTTTATCTCAGTAGGTACCTAGCCTGTGTCCAAGTGTACACCTAGCCTGTATTCCAGTGCACACCAAGCCGGTATCCCAGTATGTACCTAGCCTGTGATCCAGTGCACACCTAGGCTGTATCCCAGTGCATACCTAGTGTCCCAGTGCATACCTAGCCTGTGTTCAGTGCACACCTAGCTCGTGTGCCTGTGCACACCTTGCCTCCCTGTTGTGTGCATGGCAGCGTGGCCTGTGGGAAGCATCCTGGGTGTGGGTTCTGCAGCCTCTTGTGGCATGGTGGGGGCAGTGACCCCATGCGACCCCTTCGCAGGTGGAGCTGCCCATGTTGCAGGGCCAGGTGCCCTGGGGAGTAGGGGAGCATGAGTGCGGGGCCAGAGGATGTGCCCAGGACTACGGGGAAGGCACTCGGGACTTCCTGAGGGTCGCTCTGAGCATTGAGCAGGGAGAGATTTCTGGTAGCCTTCCATCAGATGTCCCATCTCTGTGCCAGTACAGAGGACACTGCACTGCGGGGCCTGACTGGCCCACTCTCCCAGAGCCAGGCCGGGCGTGGCCCACTGCTCCGTCGTGTCCGCACAGTCTCCTTCCTGCCCTCTATTGGGAAGCCCTGCCAGCTGCTCTCAGGCCGTTGCCTGCTGGTCCCTGCAGGTCAGGACAGCTCGTTCCTGTCACTGTTAGGTCTGGTTTCTGTTGCACAGCCTCCCATGAGCCAGTCTGCACAGGGCACCGCTCGCGCCGCGAGGCTCAGCCTACGCACTGGCGCTGGGCTGTCTCTCCTGGAAGCCGGCTGGGGAAGCTGACGGGGAATCGGCCTCCCTCGTGTGGGAATACTGCTGTCTGGAAGGATGGCGACGGGAAGGCATGCCGAGGAGGGAGGCGGCTGCCAGCAGCCTCTGCAGAGCTCCTTGCTTCCTGATGCTTGGTGGCAGATCCGAGCAGCCCTGTGAACTCTGTGTGCACACGCACCATCCTGGGTGCTGATAGACCTGTCCCTGCCCAGGAGAGAAAGCTCCTACCCACCAGGCAGAGGCTCAGCAAGGGCTCTTGGCACTGATCTGCCACACACTGGCCTCCGTGTCTCTGCCACGGCGGGTGGATCCTGCCTCAGGCCAGCTGCAGAGACAGAGGCCATGGAAGCTCCTGGGGGGAGCCTCCACTTCCACCTCTCCTGGCACACCTTGGGGAGTGGCCTGGGCTTTGTGCGGGGCTGGGATCCCCTTCCGTGGGATGGGGAGGCTGTGGCATGGAGTCCACACTGGCCGCAGCCCAGGGAGGTGCAGGGCTGGGGTCTGAGGAAGCAGAGTGGGAGATGGGCCATGGCTCCCAGGGTGAGGCTCCCCACCAGCAGCTGCACTCCCAGGCAGCAGTGTCAGTCATCTGAGAAGACACTGGGCTTGCTGGCTCTCCTGACTTCCCTGGACAGAGGCTGGTAGCAGATGAGATGAGAGTCTTGAGAAGGAAGAATGTGAGCGCAGCTCTGGCCCAGCCTGTTCTGGACGCTGTGCCCAGCTCTGCCTCCCTGTGGGTGAGAGTTGCATCGGAAGGAATCCATGTCTGGATGAGACGAAGGCTTCGAGTCCAGAGCAGCAGGCCTCCAGGCGTGGCAGCACAGAGGTTCTCGTGCAGCCTCCGAGCCTTGGTCGGCTCCTCTGCAGAGTGCTTGTGGGGATTTCTCTCTTGGAGGATTGTCGTCAGGATCAAGTGAAACACGGTGGCCAGCAGCCCAGATGCAGCCTCAGATGAGCATGCGTTGCTGCCCTAGCCGCGCACTGCAAGCCCCATGTCCTGCCGCAATTCCTCTGTCTCCTGTGTGCCGGGCCCTGTGCTGTCCACCAGCTGCCTGTTAGCCCTGTGCTGGGTGCTGGCCCCCTCTGATCACAGGCCCGGGTCCCCACTGGCATCTGCTCCGACCCTCTGCCTTTTTCTCCTGCGCATGAGCTGGGATGCTCAGTAGAACTGTGCCCTATGTGCAGGGCAGGCCCATTCGGGGGCATACCTCTGAGTCAGAAAAGTCCAGTGGTGAGGGGCTTGGCATTTTAGAAGTGGGCTGGGTGTGAGCCCGTGCAGCACATGGGGTTTCGTTGGCATTTACCCAGCCTCTCCAACCTCAGTTTGTTACTGTCCGCATAATTAGAATGGCAGGACCCTGCCCTGGCTGAGCTGTGTGCAGAGCAAGTATCATCCCCACTTAGCTCTGGGAATACAGTCCTCTCCTCCACATGTGCACAAACATATGCACAGACATTCCACTTGTGCACATGCGCCTACACATGCACACAAGATCGTGGGCATATCTGCCATGGGCACTGATGTGCACACCTTCCTGTGTGCTGGAGTGCATGTGCAGTGTGCAGTTCACTCCTCTGGTGGGGTTCCTGGTGGCTGAGTCAGTTGTGCCACTTATGGGGAGTGGAGGCATCTTTAGAAGTGGGGTGTACCTGATGGCGGTCAGGGTGACAGTCCTCGGGGGTGGAGTATGGTTCTCGCACAGTCCCCTGTGCACAGTGACCCTGTTTTAACCCTTAGAAGCTGTGGCTGCTCGGGCAGCCTTCTCGTGGGTGACAGTTCAGAGTGTCATCTTGTTGAAAGTCCGGGGTGCAGGTGGGCCACGGCACCTGAAGCCGCCCTGGGCCCTGGGTCCAGGTCTTGTTCTAGATGGTGCCCGCGTTCTCCAGGTGAGTCACGTGGGTGCTCCTAGGGCTGGTGCTGATGGGTTTCCTTAACGTGTTGGTTTTCGTGGCTTTCCAGGCCGTTGAGTCCGACCCAGACATGGCCTGAGGCTTGTCCCCAGTAGCTGGTGCTGTGGCAGGGCATCCACGTGGAGGGCTCCACCCTCAGTGTTCCTGTGGTGCCAGCCTGCCGTCAGCTGGAGTCGTCCAGGCCCCAGGCCTTGCCCTGGCCGGCCACCTGTGTGCTGTGGCCTCCCTGTGGCTCGTGATCTTGGGAAAGTGGCTTTGAACCCGTATCATTTGGGTCATCCTGTGGTCAGCTTTATTTTCTTATTAACCATTTCCTCACGAGAAAGGTAAACTCAAAAGTGCCATTTTGCATAGAATTTAAGGGTGACTGTGGACCTTAGTAACCGTCAGGCATCCTAGGTTCAAGCCCAATGTGTGCCGGTGTGGGTGTGTCAGTGTTGGCGCCGGGCCTTGGCAGAGCAGGTGAGGGTGTTCACGGAGCCCCCTTCTTGGTGTCCAGGGAGGCTCCCATTGGAGGGGAGAGCACATTCCTCCGTTAGCTGCAGTGGGCCTCCAGGAGAAGGGTCAGGTGGCAGTGCTTGCGTGCTCCCCAGCCCTGCGCACAAAGGCTGTCTCTCAGGTGCTTTCTCTGACGTATGGCCTGTGTTTCAGGCACTTCTCACCTGAGGAGAAGGCTGTGCTGGGCAATCTGCAGGATTGGGAACCCTGCTGTCTTTTTTTTTTTTTTTTATACTGGGCATGGAACCCAGGGACATCCTACCTCTGAATTATACCCCAAGGCCAATTTTTTATTTTTTGTTTTGAAACAGGGTCTCACAAAGTTGTGGAGGGCCTCCCTAAGTAGTTGAGGCTGGCCACAAACCTGCAATCCTCCTGTCTCAGCCTCACAAGTACTGGGATGACAAGCGTGTGGCACCGCGCTGGGCTACCCCGTCTTCATCCTTATATCTGCTTGGTGCCCGTTTCTCTCATTCTTGTGGTGTCTGGGATCAGCCCCCTGCACTGCCCATCCCTGGGTGTGCCCCATGCTGCACTGGGGTGTGGGCTTCTGGCCTGCTGGCCACCCACCAGGCACCTGCTTTTGCGGGTAGCATTTCAGCCTCAGAGCTGCTGGCCTCGGGGGCTTTCTTTACCTGAAACAGGGAGGGCTCAGTTGTAATTGGTGGATCCGGCCGCTTTTCAGCCTGGTGGACTTGATCCTCAGAGGACCCGTGTGTGAGGCACCTGATTTGGCCACGTGGTTCAGAAACGGCTGCCCTCCGGAGAGCTTGGCAGATCCGCGTCCGGCCTCGCTCATTCTCCTGACGGGTGCACTTTTAGTCAGCATTTGGATTCCTAACTCCTGGTTTGCTCACAAATTGTCAGACCTCAGACTGAAGGTTGTGACCGATAGGGGAGATGCGGGGTGTGGAGCAGGGCCAGGGCCTTCATGCTGGGGGGCATCGTGGCGGGCCAGCAGTGCTGTGCCAACTTCCTGTGCACCTGCTGCCTGAGCTGGAGTGGGGGAGGGTCCTGGGTGCGGCATGGAAGCTTGGTCAGCGAGTGGGCGGCTGGGTAAGGTGCTGAGTGGAAACCCAGCGTGTCCATGTTGTCTGAGGTCAGGTCCGAGCTGGCGAAGCCCCCATGCTGCTCACCTGGGAAGCCCTGGGTACTTGGGGAGGAGCTGGAGAGACCCCAGAGGGGGCGAGGGCTGCAGTGCCCGGCTGTGCCCTCCCTGCGGTGTGCCCATCTAGGTCACATGACCAGAAGGGCGTGTAAGGAAGTCTCATCTTTGTTGCCTGAGTATTTTCTGTTGAAGCATTTCCAGTATTATTAATATTAAGGGAACTAAATTGGAAAAATAGATCAGCAATACAAATAAGCAGTTACTGTAATTGGGAAAAATACTAATGACTTAATTTGCATATGTGGCAGAAGCATTTTTTATGACTGCCTTGATAATAAAAGGCAGACTGAGTATCACATTTGCAAGCAAATAAATCAATTAATTTTTCTATTCACTTTTTTAAAAAAAGTGGTATTCCTGGCTTTTACAGTGACAATCTAATAATTAGGGTGCCTAATTTTAATCTGTTACGTGGGTGCGTACCCTGCTGTGCTTGGGCAGCCAGCTGCTCTGTGTTTCTGTGCTAGAGTTGACTGCAGGGGAGCGTGGGGATTGGGACGCGGGTGGCATGTGCCCCATGGGGCAGCGTGTTTGCATCACTGCTGGGCACTCTGTGCCCAGTGAGCACATGCTGAGTCTGTGCGTGTTGCGTGGAACTGGGGGATGATGACTGCGTCACTCAGGCTGGAGCTGGGGGATTTGCAGTTTGCCCAATTTGTCTTCCTCCGGGGACATTGGCAGTGCAGGGGACTTCTGGTGTCCCAGCGTGGGGCGTGGTGCTTGTGTCTGGTGGGTGAGGCCAGGGCTGCTGCGGGCCTGCTGGAGTGCTCAGGATGGCCACCCCACAGAGACTTTTATCTACGTGCTGCAAGTGTGGGGATGACGCCCTCTGGTCCTGTAGTCCCGGATACGGGCATTTCCGTCGACATTGAGTAGATGACGCTGCAGTTGACGAAGATGGATTTGTTGCACAGCACAGCCATAGGACTTAAATACTGATTCTGAAGCCACTTGAGGACAAGGTGCAGACATCACTTCCAGCTTAGGGGTGAGGAAATGAAGTCAGCTCATTTACATTCTTTTGCATGTGAATAGAATTTACCTTTATCTTCTCCTTCCCTTTTCATTTCTCCATCTCTTTCAGATTTGAAAAATGGGATCCAACTCCCCAGAACTTACATTTTCCTAGGCAGAGCGTGTTTTGCATGCAGATGTAGTTAGAAATAACAAAGAGGCATATTTGTGTTGTAGTGACTACATAAAAAGAAAGGATATTGCTGAACTGTAAATTGCAGTTTTAGAATATGCTAAAATGATGTGCTGAGAATCTTCAGTCTCTTTCTGAGCTCCGCCGGCTGCACGTCCGCCTCACAGCACAGCACTGGGAAGACAGGCAGGGGAGCCGCGTGCTGTGCTTGGTCCTAGAGTGTCCGCCACCGTGACCCGCGCACTCCATCCGTGCCCGGGCCACGGCCCCACTGCTGTAAACGTGCCTGAGTGTGCTGGTGTGTCGCGAGCAGGTGCTCCTGCTCAGTCACCACTGGCTGTGTGATCCGCGGTCAGCACACAACTCCTTTGAACCCGGGAGGTGCTACCTCACGGCGTGGGTGGAGTGGGAGGTGGGTCCGTGCTCTGGGAAGTCCACATCGGTGCATTTCCTCGTTTTCTGAAGTGGGAGTTTAGGGGAGGAGGACAGGCGGTGTGCCTCTGTGAGGGTGGCAGGGAAGGGAGAGAATCCATGCACAGGCTGGTGGTCCCTGGATTTGTGTGTTACTAGCATTTAAAATTAGAAACAAGCTGGGCATGGTGGTGCACACCTGTAATCCAGCACTTGGGAGGCTGAGAAGGGAGGATTACATAGTCAAGGCCAAGCACATGCTAATTTAGCAAGACCCTGTTTTGAAATAAAAAGTTTTAATGGACAGGATGTACATATACAAATATATCAGAGGGAGGAGAGGAATTGGGGAGGGGAGGCTTGCAGTGAGGTGTGCGTGTAAGTCTCTGTCACACTAAACTTCATCATAATCCATGATTATAGTGCACCAATTAAAAAAAGGCTTGGGTGTAGTTCAGAGATAGTGTCCCTGGGCTTAGTCCCCAGTTACCCCCCCCCCACCCCCCCAGAGAAACTGAAAGCAATTTCCCACGGTGGTAAGACACAGCATGCAGTTTGCCGTCTTAGCCACTCTGTGGTTAGCAGTGTATTCACATGCTCATGTAACCCCTCTCCAGAATTTTTTCATCTTGCAAAATTACCCTTTAAAGAGCTGTTCTATTAGAGTCTTTAAAGGCAGGTGTTCTTAGAAAACACAAGACTGCTATCAATACTGTACTGAACACAAACACTTGGTAACTCTAAAGGAAAAAATGAGGAGAGGTAAATGCGTGTAAACACGAGTATACACGTGCACATAGAATATGTGTATATTATATACTAGGACATATGTAGTAGGTATATATTCACATAAAGTGAATATGCTTAATTTGTTATACTTCATATATAACAAAGTGTTAAGAATGTGCTTAAAATATGTTACAATATAATATAATGCACTAAATCTATAATAGCCACATGTGTCCACCCACTCCCATGTGTGTAATTTGCAGAAAACCTTTGGAGAACATGGCTATGCAGGTCATTGCAGAGATGAACCTTTTCAAGAATTATTCCTTCTTTATTACCATGGCAGGGTGTGAAGTCAGGGCCAGGGTGACCAGTGGTTTGGAGTGTTGCTGAGCTGGAGGTGGAGGTGCAGGGCTCTCTGGAGCCTTCTTGGGCAGAGGCCTGAGGGCTGGGCTGGCACTGACCTTCAGCAGCGGCAGGGATCTGGCAGAGGCGGGCGCACGATGGGGAGGGTGGGAGCTAAGTGGGCATTGCCAGATCAGGAGATGTTTGAGCTCTTGTATATTAATAAACGTGAGCCTTTCAAATGTTACTATGCTTACTCTTTTCCAGGAGTCTGGGACTTTGTGTTCTGGGGCTCACACCTGTAGTGGGGCCCTGTTACTTGCAGAGACCCTCTTTCTGGGGCCAGCCCAAGCCCGCACAGCCCTCTCTGCCCAGTGGCCTGCCAGTGAGGGGAGCGCTCTGCTCAGGGAGGCGGGATGTGAGGCAGGACCCTGCGGCCTTGGCCTTCTGCACTGCCTCAGTGTCGAGGGCCCAGGGCAGAATCCCGAGTCATGCTGCCCTGCACGTGTGGATCCACTGAGATGAGGACAGCTCCACAGCGGACAGGGTCTTGGGTGAGGTCCCATCAGGGCTGGGAGGCCCTTGGTGCTTTGTTAGACCACAGAGGTGAGGACCCGCGTGGGGCGGTGTGTCTGCCTGCTGGGGGTGCTGCCCGGCCTGGTGTGGGACGTGTGCTCACTTGGCGGGTGGCCTCCGAGCCTGCAGCGGCCATGTCCCCTGGTGTGGGACGTGTGCTCAGTTAGCGGGTGGCCTCTGAGCCTGTAGCGGCCATGTCCCCTGGTGTGGGACGTGTGCTCACTTGGCGGGTGGCCTCCGAGCCTGCAGCGGCCATGTCCCCTGGTGTGGGACATGTGCTCACTTGGCGGGTGGCCTCTGAGCCTGCAGCGGCCATGTCTCCTGGTGTGGGACGTGTGCTCAGTTAACGGGTGGCCTCTGAGCCTGTAGCGGCCATGTCCCCTGGTGTGGGACGTGTGCTCAGTTGGCGGGTGGCCTCTGAGCCTGCCGCAGCCATGTCCCCTGGTGTGGGACGTGTGCTCAGTTGGCGGGTGGCCTCTGAGCCTGTAGCGGCCATGTCCCCTGGTGTGGGACGTGTGCTCAGTTAGCGGGTGGCCTCAGAGCCTGTAGCGGCCATGTCCCCTGGTGTGGGACGTGTGCTCAGTTGGCGGGTGGCCTCTGAGCCTGTAGCGGCCATGTCCCCTGGTGTGGGACGTGTGCTCAGTTGGCGGGTGGCCTCTGAGCCTGTAGCGGCCATGTCCCCTGGTGTGGGACGTGTGCTCAGTTGGCGGGTGGCCTCTGAGCCTGTAGCGGCCATGTCCCCTGGTGTGGGACGTGTGCTCAGTTGGCGGGTGGCCTCTGAGCCTGTAGCGGCCATGTCCCCTGGTGTGGGACGTGTGCTCAGTTGGCGGGTGGCCTCTGAGCCTGTAGCGGCCATGTCCCCTGGTGTGGGACGTGTGCTCAGTTGGCGGGTGGCCTCTGAGCCTGTAGTGGCCATGTCCCCTGGTGTGGGACGTGTGCTCAGTTGGCGGGTGGCCTCAGAGCCTGTAGCGGCCATGTCCCCTGGTGTGGGACGTGTGCTCAGTTGGCGGGTGGCCTCCGAGCCTGCAGTGGCCATGTCTCCTGGTGTGGGACGTGTGCTCAGTTAACGGGTGGCCTCTGAGCCTGTAGCGGCCATGTCCCCTGGTGTGGGACGTGTGCTCAGTTGGCGGGTGGCCTCAGAGCCTGTAGCGGCCATGTCCCCTGGTGTGGGATGTGTGCTCAGTTAGCGGGTGGCCTCTGAGCCTGTAGCGGCCATGTCCCCTGGTGTGGGACGTGTGCTCAGTTAACGGGTGGCCTCTGAGCCTGTAGCGGCCATGTCCCCTGGTGTGGGACGTGTGCTCAGTTGGCGGGTGGCCTCAGAGCCTGTAGCGGCCATGTCCCCTGGTGTGGGATGTGTGCTCAGTTAGCGGGTGGCCTCTGAGCCTGTAGCGGCCATGTCCCCTGGTGTGGGACGTGTGCTCAGTTGGCGGGTGGCCTCCGAGCCTGCAGTGGCCATGTCTCCTGGTGTGGGACGTGTGCTCAGTTAACGGGTGGCCTCTGAGCCTGTAGCGGCCATGTCCCCTGGTGTGGGACGTGTGCTCAGTTGGCGGGTGGCCTCCGAGCCTGCAGTGGCCATGTCTCCTGGTGTGGGACGTGTGCTCAGTTAACGGGTGGCCTCAGAGCCTGTAGCGGCCATGTCCCCTGGTGTGGGATGTGTGCTCAGTTAGCGGGTGGCCTCTGAGCCTGTAGCGGCCATGTCCCCTGGCCTCGCAGCCTGTGCCAGGTGCAGCTGCTTTCAGCTTCAAGACAGGGACAGAAGGAGCTGAGGTGATGCTGGAGAGAATTCATAGCAACCAAGATGGACATGGTGCCGGCTTACTAGGCACTGTGGCCTGCCTGCCCTCTGGAGCTGGGGCCTGGCACTGAGGGCGGAGGTGCTGCGGATCTGACCTGGGTGTGCTCTGAGAGGGGCCTTGGTCTGAGTCCGTGTGTCTGAACGGCCAGGCGCGAGGAGGTGGCTGCCCCTCCGGCACGTCCTTGCTGCCACGCCCCTTCCTGAGATGCCGGCCATCCCTCAGCGCTGGTCTAGTTGTTGGGTCCTGCGGTTGGCCCCAGTGTGTTTGGCTGGAACACTCTGTGTGGAGCTCATTCATGAAGCCGGGTTGCACAGCAATCTGCCCCAGCCGCATGTTTGCATCTAACATGAGTGGAGCTTGCCTCACGCTGCTTAGCTGAGGATGGTTGGGCCATGTTCAGGGACACAGCATGGGTGAAGAAGTACCAGGGTTGGCAGTCAGTGGAAGAGGAGGACCTAGTCTCTGCTCTGCTCGGCACAGTGCCCACTCCTACCTCGTCCCAAGCTGGGTGTCCTGCGCTGCGGCAGAGGGAAGGTGAGCTGCACACAGCACGGACACCAGCTGCTGGTTGGGATGCTCAACAGCTCTGTCATCCACCTCTGGGTGGGTGGCGGAGATAGCTCTGCTGAGGGCCGTGGCTGGGCAGTGTCCTCTTGGAGATCTGAATGGAGGCAGTGCTATTGCCCAGAACTTAGGGACTGTTGGGGGACTTATGGAAGCTGCTGAGACGAGGGTGGGGCCCTGGGATCCCCAGGAGGCTCTGATGGTGATGCTGGTTGAGGGTGGAGTGATGCCACAGGCTTTTCCCTCTTCTCCAGCACCCTCCTCGTGAGGGTCAGGGTTTGCTTGCAGTCCAAGCGTAGCTGGGGTACCTCCCATCTCCTTGGAGCTCTGAACCGCAGGGCCCGAGTGCCCGCCATGCTTGGTGGCAGGCCTCACGTGATCTGCCTGAGACTTCCTTCAGTTGGACTGTGGGGAACTTTGTGTTGGAGATGAGTGGCACAGTCTGGGAGTTGTGGGAAGGTTGGGTTTGTTGGTGGTGCATCCCTATAGCAGACCACTGTGGAGTACTACAAGTGCTGTTCTGTAGGCTGAGGTGTCTGCTGCAGCTTCCCACGACGGTCTGGGCGTCCTTTGTGCTGGGGCCTTGTCTGCCTGGAGGGGCTCTGCCTCCCCAGACCTCCACAGTCCATCTACTACTCATGGGCATCAGTGGCCTGGCTGGCTCTGGAGGACAAGTGAGTGGCTGGCCCATGTCCCAGGCTTGGGCCAGGTGTTCCTGGAACATGTGGGGAACACAAGTGGAAGTGGGTGGGCGAGGAATGGCTGGCAGCACTGCAGCTTCCCTGGCCCTGCCCTGCTTTTGCTGAGTCCCTGTTGGTTGCCCTGTGCCAGGTGCCCTGGGGGCCTCCTGCCTACTTCTGTGCTGGTCCTTACAGCCCAGGCCACTTTTCCCCTTTGCTCCTCCCCAGCGCACCCCATCCATCCTCCCTCTTCCCTGGTCTGGGTCCAGGGCACAACTGCCTTCTCAGGTTACATTTATGGACGTCCTGTCATTTCTTCCTCTCTCCTTCTCCCTTCCTCCCGTGATCTCAGCGCTCTCCTTCCACCTCTAGCCATGCTGTGATTTGTAAAAAGTTCTCGATTCCAGATCATTCATCAGCTTGCAGAGGCTAGTCCAGCAGGCACGTTGCTGATGAGAAACTTGATGCCAGCTTTTGTGGTTTTTTTTGAACTTTGTGAGCTTCATTCCTTGGTATTCTGAAACTTAACAATGCAAGGCCTGAACTGGGGCCCTGCAGTTCAGAGTTCCAAGGAGATAGGGGTTCACCATCTCCTAGCTGCACCCAGACTGAAAGCAAACCCTGAGCCTCATGAGGAGGGTGCTGAAGAAGAGGGAGAAGCCCGTGGCATCACACCAGGCTGGGTGTGGTGGCCCTTGCCTGTAATCCCAGTATGTGGGAGGCTGAGACTGGAGAATCGTAACTTAGCAAGACTCCCAGCACCCTGGTGAGACCCTGTTTCAGTATTAAAAAAAATAAAAATAAGGCCGGGCGTGGTGGCGCACGCTTGTCATCCCCGCGCTTGGGAGGCAGAGACAGGAGGATCATGCAGGTTCGAAGCCAGCCACGCGTGCTGGTTTAGGAGACCCTGTTTCCAAATAAAAATGTAAAAATAGGTCTGGGAGTGTAGCCCGGTGGTAGAAGGGCTTCCGGGAACCCCAGTACCACTAAATAAATAAATAAATAAATAAATAAATAAATAAATAAAAATAAAAAATAAAAAAAGGGCTGGGGTACAGCTTGGAAGTAGAATGCCTCTGGGTTTAATCCCAATACCACACACACCAAAAATGGTAATAAGAAGATTCATCCCAGCTGGCTCCCATGGAACCCCAAGTTTAAAGTCTATTTTTGTTGTTTGGGGATGTCCTCTTGTTGTCATCGTCGTTTACCGTCCACATCTGTGTCCCTTGCTCCCCTTTGGTGGGATTCCTGCCAGTGCTGTTTTGCTAGGGACGCAGCTTGTCCCCCCTTCCTCTGTGATCACGTTGTGCACTCACGTCACGAGTCCCAGCAGCCTCTTACCGGTTTCTTGGCGCCTGTCCTGAGAATCTGCATTCCTTCAGAGCCTCTGGACTCAGGGCTTCTGTGTGTCCTGCTCAGTCTTTTTCTTGCCACTTTGCCTCAAGGGCCTGACAAGTTGTCTATTCACATTTAATGATGAGGGGAGGAGAAATTCCAGATGGATTCAGAAGGGAAGAAGTAAAGCAACAGAAATCACAGAGATGTTGGGGCCATTGCTCATCCATGCGGGGTCTCCAGAAGCTGCAGGGGACACCTGCTGGTGAGTTCAGCTTGCGAGCAGGTAGAGACTGGCCGCCACGTCAGCAAGGAAATGAGAGCTTGTGAAAAGTACGGGGACGTTTGGCAAACAGAAGAATCATGTTTATCATGCAGCGGCCTCTTAAAATGCAGAGACCAGAATAGAGGAGGAGCGACTCCATGGGCCACGCCCGCAGGAGGAGTGCTCCAGCTGCTGGGGCCTCCCGAGAGAGACGAGACAGAGACGCGAGTGAAAGCAAGGGGTCACACTTGAGCCTGGGTTGGCAGGAGAGCGCGTGAGAGCATCCATCGCAGGAGAGGCCGAGGGAGAGTGGGGGACCTTGGACTGGGGTGCGGGGTGTGGTAATCGCCCGCTCCAGTGAATGAAATGCAGACCTACTGAGCCTCCCGCAGTGTTCTCATAGGACATCGGGAGCCGTCAGGGGAACTCGTGCTGGCGTAGTCCAGGATGGTGCTGCATGACGTGAGGAGGGTCTCCAGGAGGCTCTGTGTTAAACCCCACTGTGTAGGGCATGGCGGCCACCTTTATGTGCATGTGTGACGAGGGAGGAAAGTCTGGGGAGGGCCCCCACGAGGTGCACCTGTGGGTGAAAGCTGGAAGAAGGCGAAGACTCAGCCCTAAGCTGAGGCGGGTGTAGTCATCCCTTACCTGAGGCGCATCCCGAGACCCCTAGTGGGCCCCTGAGCGTCCAGTCGTGGGCAACTCTTTAGCTACTGTTTTTTCCTTTATACACAGAGTTGTGATAAAGTTTAATTTAAAAAATTAGGCATAGTAGGAGATTAGCAGTAATAATAATCCAGCATTTGTAATTGTAACACTGGACTGGTGAAAGCCGCGTGGCTGGGCTCTCTCGTCAAAGCCTCTCCCTGCAGCGCCCCGTCCTGTGTGCGGAGGGGGGGAGCGATGCGGATTCCCACCCACACTGGGGCACCATGCAGGCTCTGTTCCCAAGCACTGCTGTGCCCAGACACTCGGTCAGAGACCAAGGGCAGGTAATACTGCGAGTGCGGGTGTGCTGGGCAGCGGGAGGGTTCGCGTGCCAGCAGGCACAATGCGAAGTCTTGCCACACCAACTCTGAATGGCAGTGGCTCACAATTAAAATGTTGGAATCTGCTGCCTCTGGAATTTTCTATTTAATGTTTCTGAATGTGGTTGGCTGTGGGTAACTAAAATCAAAGAAAGTGAAGTCGTGGACGGGGAGAGTGGTGTAAACTTAGGTGAGTTTATGTCAGCATACCTGTGTGCAGGTATGTGTGATTACTGTCAGAAGAGGCCGGGCCTCGCTGCCTCCTCTTGCTGGGCGTGAGTTGTGGCTCTTGGGCACAGGAGTGTGTGCTTGTGGCTGCCACGTAGGCCTGTGGGAGGACCGGTGGCTGGAGAGATGCCCCGTCCTGAGCTCTGGCGAGGGATGCACAGCAGGGCCGTGTGGTGGAGGGCCCGCTGGGCAGCGTCTGCTCTGGGCTATGGAGTCTTTATCCCTGTCACAGGAAGGTTCCCAGGCAGACCATAGTGGGTACCTATCCCTGCCAGGGCTTGCTTTGCCCCTACGTGCCCACCAGCAGCCTGGGACTCCGTCCCTGGGGCTCTTGCTTCCACTGCAAAATGGAAGCGGCTGCCAAGGCTGGTGGTGTTGGTTTGGAGTGCTGCGGGGAGGACTGGGTCACTTGCATTCTGCCTTGGCGACAGTGAAGCCCTGTGAGCAGAGCAGGGTTACCATGGTTCCAAACAGTGTGACCTTCAGGAGGGTCCACTGCAGAGCCACCAACCCCTTGGTGTGGGCACCAGGAGGCTGCACCCCCAGCCTGTCCCCCGCCTCCCAGCCTGCCAGCAGGAGGGCGCCCACGCCAGAGACAAGGAGAGGTGGTCTGGTGATCGCCAGAGTGCCGCGTTCTCATGCCCAGGGCTCTGCCCTGCTGCCCGCGTCCCTCTCGCTGGGGCCTCCTCTCTTGGGAAATGAACTGAGTGGGGGCAGCTGAACGAACAGGCCAGTGCAGACACAGCAGGAAGGGCGGTCCGTGTTCCAAGTTTTTATTTGCTTGACGTTGTCTGTCTTGGTTTCCCAGAAGGCTGTTCTGTGGTCTTGCAGGTCCATCCCCACGGAAAGGACGTAGAGCCAGGCGGTGCAGGCTGGGCAGCCCCAGAGTGGCTGATCTGGGTCAGCTAGGTCCAGGGACGTCTCAGTGCCCCTTCGCAGACAGCTGCTGTTGCTTCTTGGCGGAGCCGCGCTGTGTCTGCCGGCCGCCTGGCCCCGGCCCCGCCCCTCTTCTGGAGGAGAACCGCACACGCCCGCAGGCCGCCCTCAGCTGGGCTGGCATCCCTCACACTCCCGCAGTCAGTGTGGACCACCGCACTTGTAGTTGGCAACTCACATCTGATACTATTCCAGAAATGAACACATCTAAAAAAGTTCGTCTAAGACAACATAAACTCATCTCTCTAGACAGCTTGCATTTTTAAGTGAAGAAATGATTTAATACAACAAAGGCATTGCAGTGACACCTTTTCCCGTCTCTGGCTCCCCACACCCGCTCTCAGGCACGGGTGGAGTGTCTGGGAAGGTGCACTGAGACACGGGCACAAAGTCTTGACTTCACATCCCCAGTGAAGGCCTTCGGTCCCAGAAGCCTGTGAGGGTGCTGCTGCCCCATGGATCCTGTGGCGGCTGCGGGCGCAGGCCCAGGGCGTCTTCTGTGAGGACGCTGCTGCCCCGTGGGTCCTGTGGTGGTGGCGGCTGCGGGCGCGGGCCCAGGGCGTCTTTTGTGAGGGCGCTGCTGCCCCGTGGGTCCTGTGGTGTGGCCATGGGTGCGAGGCCAGGCTGTCTTTTACCTCTGAGATGCATGCCATCCTCTCATGACCCGTCGCTGCAGGCTTTTATGAGGGTGCTGGTTCAGCTCGGGGCACCCAGACTACGGTGTGCCAGGGTGCTGAGAGAAGGGAGTCTACCTTCACTAGGCTTTTTTTTTTTTTTTTTTTTTTTCTTTCTGGCAGTAGGTATTGGACCCCTGGGACATTTTTCCTCTTAACTACATGTGTACTCCAGCCCTTCAAAAAAAAAAAAATTTTTTTTTTAAAAAGGGTCTCACTTAAGTTGCTGAGAATCTTGCTAATTTGCTAAAGTTGGCCTCAAACCTGCCATCTCTCTGTGTTAGCCTCCTAAGTAAAGGTGTTACAGGTGTGTGCCACTTTACCTGGCACTAGTCTTATCTGTAAGTAAGGCTCTGAGGCTGCTTGTCACCTGCCCTGGGTGCTCTCCGGGCCAGGACAAGTCTTCCTTAGGGTTCTGTAGCCATCTTCTTGGGACTCTTGGACCTTTGCTGTCTCACGTGGGCTTGTGTGGTGGCTGTTTAAATAATCCCTTGGGCCCGCAGCTTTCTGCTAAAAGTGATCCCTGGGCCCCTTGCTTATCGTCTGACTCTTCCCCTAAAATTATTTTCTTTTGCGGCAGGTGAAGGGAATGAGTATTGTTTTGTCCACTTGGCTCCTTAACCTAAAGAGTGTATGTTACCCAGGAGTCAGTGCATGACGCCAACCACACACGTGCGTGTGGCGGCATGGTCTGGCAGAGAGAAGTAGTAAATAGCTGGCTGTCAAGAGAGGGCTCCACAGGGCCACTGTCTGTTTTCTCCTATAGAGAAATCGCTGCTGTGCTCTGTTGCTTGTCCTGTGTGCTGTCGGAGCCTCCAGTGCCGCTCGTGGTCCTGGGGACTCTGCTGTGGCTGCCACCCTGGTCCTCCTGGCTTGTCCTTTCAACATCCAGCTTCTGGGTGCCCGACCGGAGGCTCTGCCAGCGGGCAGACCCCGGCGCAGCCTCCGCCTGTGGATGTAGAGAAGTGCTTTGCATTTTCCTCTTGTTAGACAGTGAGATGAAGTTTTATAACTTTCAAGTGTCCCAACAAATGATAGGGGGAAGATCTGAAGTCTTCTTTAGGTGTTCTTGTGAGCCATCTATCATAAGATGGCACGCTTACAACACACAATTGCTAGATCTTACAGCCCATGTATCTTTACAGACGTTTATTGAAGAAAACAGGGCTTATTAATAGGCTCACCCTATAAATAAGAAAAAATTGAACAGTTAACTGTTTTTGAATAACATTTATTTGAATTTTAATTAATTTTAATTAATACAAATCTAATGAAAGGAAACATGAACTGAAGTTACTTTGCGTGCATCCTTCTGGCTGACAGTCCCAGCTTGGGCCTCCTGGGGACCGCATCCTCATTCTCCCGCGGAACACGTTCCCTGGACGCGTTTCATCACGGCCTCTGAGCGAAATCCCGTCCTGTTTCTGTGAGGCTGTTTCAGGAGGCCGAGCTTGGCAGTGTTTCTTGTGCACGTGCTGATTGTAAGAAGATATGGCAAGAACAATGTAAAATATTTATCCGCTGGCCAGAGAGGCGGGTCAGACGCACACTTTGAACATAACAGTTAATCGATAAACATATCAGTAATATCGGGTATTACTATTTGGATCCCCCTTTAATCAAGTAATTGATCTCCACTTCGTCACGGCACATATGAGAAAACTCTCCTAGTTAGAAGCGTCCAGCGGTGGGCTTCCCCATCAGTGCTGGTGCTTGCCTGACGTGGCCAGCCCAGTACCCCTCCGGCTCCCCGCTTCTGTGAGGCGACCTGCCGGGCGTCGGCCGCGCTGCCTTCACCTGCCTCTCGTGTCTGCTGGTGGAGCCGTGTGGTGCCTTCGGCGTGTGCTGAACGGTGCTCGCGCCAGGTGGGGCTTGTTTCGTGACGTCACTGCCAGTGGGCATCTGGGTGCTTTCCATTTGGGGGCCAGAGAGGCTGCTGCTGTGTCTTTCCTGGCAGCGTCCGTGTGGCCGAGTGGCCCCTTGCCGTCGGCTTGGTCTTGGCATTGTCGGGCGTGGCACCTGCCACCCGGGGCTTCCTTAGCTTGTGTCTTTACTCTCCAGGCCCAGCTGGGAGCTCTGGCCGTCCACCTCCTTTCTTCTGAGTCTCAGCCCTTTTGGTCAGTGTGACCGCCCCTTTGTGATTTGAATTTGCATTTCCTGTGGTCACCGATGCAGAGCGCTTGTTTTGAGTCGATCTGACCCGCCCGACTCTGTCACTTGCCCACTTCCTACTGAGGGGCCTTTCTTTTCTCAGTGACTGGTAAGGCTTGTTTGCATGCTGGCCGTCGGCCCCTTGCTGGGTATCTGGGCAGAATCATCTCTTCTGCTCTGGTCTCCCACTTCTACCGGCCTTGGGATGGAGCGAGGCTCTGAGTTTTTATTTTTATTATTATTAGTTTTTTGGTGGTCCTGAGGTTCCTGGAAACCCTTCTACCTCCGGGCTACACTCCCAGACCTATTTTTTAAAATATTTTCATTTGGAAACAGGGTCTCTTAAACCAGCAGGGCTGGCTTCGAACCTGCGCGATGCTTCTGTCTCCGCCTCCCAAGCGCGGGGATGACAAGCGTGCCCACCACCCCCGGCAGGCTCAGAGTTTTAATGCTGGGCAGGTTCTCATTTTCTCTGTGGTCAGTGCCTCCCCTGTGGAGGTTATCCGTGCTGCCCTGGGGGCGGCCTTCCCGTTGTCAGGGAGGCTGTGCTCCTCGGCCTCTGTGCTGTGTGGGCTTGACCCTCTTTTCCCTGGGGCCCTGTACTGCACCCGTGTGACCGAGCCTGTGTTCGGGACGCTCTGCTGTTCCTGGGTTTCTCTCCTCACATCTTAATAATAGGGTTATAATAAATCATTACATTTAGTAGTATAAGTCCCTCAGGTTCTTCTTGTGTCCATGTAAAATTTAAAATTAACTTGTCAATTAAAAAATTCTGCTGGAATTTTGATTGAGCCTGCATTGGCCATGAATCACTTTGGAGAACATTGATATCTTAACCGTAATGGTTCTTTTACTCTGTATACGTAGTGTACATAGTATACGTAGTGTACGCCTCCATTTATTTAGAACTTTGAGTTTCTGTACATTGCTTTACAGTTTTCTGTATAAAGCTTATACTTTTAGATAATAATTTCAGACTTACTAATACCAGGTGCTATTATTGTTATATTTTTTGGGGGTACTGGGGGTGGAACACAGGGGAGTTCTGCTTCCATGCTATACCCTCAGCCTTTTTATTTCTTATTTTCTAACAGGGTCTTGCCGAGTTGCTGAGGCTGGCCTTGAACCTGAGATCCTCCTGTAGTAGCCTCCCCAGTACTGCGTGCCACCACACTTGATTCAGATGCTCATGGAGTGTCATCTTTTTCCAGAGCTCGTTTTCTGTTTGTTATGCTGGGCATACGATAGACTTTGGTGCCTCAGCCTTCCGCCGGTGTTCTTGCTAAATCCCTGGTGATTGTAGTTGGTTTGGGCGGTGCTTTTCCTTCTGGCCCCTCAGCTCTTTGTTTCTTTCCCTGCGTGACGAGGTCCCTGGGCCAGTGTTGAGCAGTAATGTAAGGAGGAGGTGGGCGCTCTCCTCCTCCAGCAGAGGCTCTGAGCGTGCCCCTGAGCCCTGGCGTGACTGAGCCGTCTTGGTGCCCTGCGCAGTGCCCTGTCCTCCACTGGCCTGGCGGGCTAGGGCCCCGGGGCCTAGGGTGCTCTTGGAGGCCTGTCATCTGTGGGATGGGCTGAGAGACTGAAAGTGCCCTCCTTCCTTTGCTACGTTTCTTTGTGGTAGCCTCTTACGACTTTCAGAAGGCATCCTCCTCGCCAAACATGGTGGCGTACACCTGCAGTTCCAGCCTCCCCCAGCAGCGGCACGACTCAGACATCTCATGAGACCTCATTTCAAAGTCAGAGGGCTGCATCGTAGCTCGGAGGTAGGCTGCCCCGGGTTCAGCCCCCTCTTAAGGATTTAAAACTGCCTAGACTTTGTTCTTTGTATGTTTTATGACTTACTTCATAAATTAAATCAACTAAAATTAAAAAAAATTAATTTGCAGGAGGGTAGAGCCATACGTAATCGTAGACCCAGAGTGTTTGGTGGAGGAAATACTAGCACACACTGAGGCTGTAGTGACGCATTTAGTACCATTGATTCTTTTTGCAGCAGAAATAAAAATAAATAAAGAAGTGTCTTTGTATGAGTTTATGCCCGATGTCAGAGTTAGCAGGGTGACCACTCCTGCTGTTACCAAGTTGCTTGTAAGTCAGAATTACAGGTTCATCTCTCTGGCTCACCCTAACCGGGCTTTCGTGTGGTGAGTTCAGAACGCCTGGCAGCTGCACCCCAAATTAGCAGCACTGCGTTCCAGAGGCCGGTTCTCGCCCCCTCGGCTGTGCCCCTGCTTCTGGTGGAGGCCTCAGGCTGGGTGTGCAGGCCAGCTGCCAGCCTTTGTCCCAACACTTCTGCCCGTCTACGTCCCAGCACCCCGGCCCTCGTGTCGGGCGAGTGGCTGAGTGGACGGCGGTGTCCCCAAAGCCCTCGTCAGCAGCGAGCTCCCGCGTCTTCTGATGGGTGTGGTCACCTGGCTGTCCTGAGCCAGCCTCAGATGGTGCAGCCGGCTGCTCCGTCCGGCCTGAGGCACTCTCTTCCAGATAGCCCTTGTCTGTCGCTGAGCTTGGTTCTGAACAAATGATGCCGCAGGTGTCCTCCTTAGCTTGGTGATGCATCTGGAAATAGGGAGACTCGTGTGGTAACGGGTCAGAGGTGGACCCGTTTTCTAGATCGAGCAGCTCGCTCCGAGGCGTGTCAGTCTCCGTACAAGGAGATGCAGATGAGGCAGTAGTGGAGGATGTGGGCAGCTGTTGAAGTTGGTAGTGTGGGCTCCACATACTATTTGCTTTGCTTTATTATGTGTCAGATTTCCATAATACAAAAGCTGAAGTTTACATCCAAATCTGGTGAAGAATTAACTTTAAATTACAAATATCTTCATAAACACGTTTTCTGCTTAAACCCCGAGTCGTTTGAACACTGAGACTCACCAGGACTGGGGCACGGCTAAGCTGGCACATGGGCATGGGACTCCAGCAGCTCTCTAGCGCGTGGCCCAGCCTGCTGCAGCGGGTGTGAGCAGGCCGCTCTTCCAGGCAGCTCTGCCCACGTGGATGTGCGGCCCCCGCGTGCGTGCGTGTTCCTCAAGGCAGGCTAATAGTGAATATATTGTAAATCATAGGAACCAGATTTTGTATTTGGGAAAGTTAAAAGTAAAGGATGATAAGGAAAGGAGGTGGCTTGCCGGGCGTGGTGGGCACGCTGTCATCCCCGCGCTGGGGAGGCGGAGACAGGAGGACCGCGCAGGCTCGAAGCCAGCCTCGCTGGCTTAAGAGACCCTGTTTCCAAAAATAAAATATAAAATAGGTCTGGGAGTGTAGCCCGGAGGTAGAAGGGCTTCCAGGAACCCCAGTACCACCCCCCCCAAAAAAAAAGGGAGGCGGCTAGGGCAAACCTTGTAATGTTGGATTGGAGTTTGAGGTTTCAGTTTGACTCTCACCAAAAACAAAACAAGAGATTGGGTTGGAGGCTTGTCAGGAAAGCATAAGGAGCCCACCTAAAAGAGCTCCCAGTGGCCAAAGAATAAATAACAGAGTACGTAATGCTAGACCTGGATCGTCAGCACATGCACAAGTCCCCACATGTCCACACCAGTGTGCGTAGTTGATCTAACGGGAAGGACAGTGGAGAGCTCATCCTGTATTCTAATAACGTGTGCACACAAGAGAAGTCAAACGTCACCGTTGGGAAACCCCAGGATGGGCAAGGAGTTGCAGACAGGCCCCAGAATGGAGCTGGGACCCTGCTGGGCGCTGTCCTCTCCAGTGACCGTTGGACCTTGGGCTTTCCAAGGCCCCCTTAATGTTGTTTAAGTTGTTGAATTTCTTGGCATTAAGGTTTTCGTAATGTCCCCGTTTGCCCTTTTAATACTTGTATGGTCTATAGTTACCTATTTTTTTTTTTTTTTGTGGTACTGGGGATTGAATGCAAGGGCATTCTACTTCTGAGCTGCACTCCCAGCCCTATTTTATATTTTATTTTAAATCAAGGTGTCACTAAGTTGCAGAGGCCTTGCTAAGCTGGCCGCGGCCCTGCAGCCCGCCTGAGCCTCTGAGCACCGAGGTCACAGCGTGCGCCACCGTGCCGGGCTCATTCCCGATGTGGTTGACCCAGGCTTCCGACTGCTCCTTGTGATCAGGCCGCCCAGAACCTTGCCAGCTTTTGTCCCAAAGAATCAGCGTTAGTTTCATTGTTTTTTCTCTTCTCCTTTACCTTGATCTCTGACCTCTGTTACTGTCTTTCCTGCCTATTTTGGGTTTAATTTGTTCTTTCTGTTTTGTAAGGTGAAGAAGCCTGAAGCCCTTCTGTCAAGGCCTTCTTTTCTTGTATGGACATCCAGTGCTACAGATTTCCTTCCAAGCACTGCACATTTTGATAGGGCTTTTTCATTTTCATTCTTTTTAAAACGCTTTCCAATTTCTGATTAAATTTTTTTTCTTTGACTCAAGAAATATATTATTTAGTTTGCAAATATTTGCGGCTTTTAGATATCTTTCTGTTATTGGTTTCTAACTTAATTCCATTTTAGTCAGAGAATATTGACTTCAATCCTATTACATTTACTGAGAATTGTTTTATGGTCTGAAAGATGTTCTTTCTGGGTACCTGTGCTGCGTGTGTTAAACAGGAAAGTAAAAACCACACGTTTTGCCATTGGTAGTGTTAATGCAAATGTCATTCCAACAAGTCCTTTGGTAGTGCCGTTCAGATCTCGCTTACCAGTTTTCTGTCTGCTTGCTCTAACAATTACTGCGAGGCAGGTATGCGTTGCGGTGACTGTAGACGCGGCTGTCTCTCCTTGGCTTCCATCTGCTTTTCACGTCAAGTGCGAAGCTCTGTTTGCAGTGCACAGGTGTTTGGTTGTCGTGTCCGTCCGACTGGCCCTTCCTCATTATGAAGTGGCCTTCAGCATCCCGTGCGATTGTTCCTTTTCTCATGTTCACTTTGTCTCATCCTGACATAACCTTTATGGCTTCTTTCTGATTAGTGTTTGTATGCAGTATCTCTTTCCATCTTTGCTTTTAATCTTTTAAAATCTGTATCTTTACATGGTCAAACGCTGCCTAATAACATAGAGATATGCCGAGACATGTGCTGGTGGACGGTCGTGTTGTTTGCAGACCGTAGAGCTTCCGTACACACGCTAGAGTGGCTGTGTTGTCCTTGGAGAATCATGCCAAGGGACTGCCTTTGGGTGTGTAGACTGCCAGGCCGCTACTGAAGATGGGTCCTTGCAGGTTGCACGTGGATGGTCTGCCGTGCCGGGGAGGCCAGTTTTACGTTATAGGTGCAGGCTCCTCACGCCCCGGGCCACTTTGAGCCGCCCGTCCGCCCTCCCTCCCTCCCTCCCTCCCGGGATTCCTCTCTACCTGACAGAGCAGGGTCCTGCTTTTTAATCCAGTTGGACAACCTCTGCCCTTTGATGGGTGTGTGGGCAGTTTGATGCAGTCATGTTTCTGACTGGGTTTAATTATCCCTGATTCTGTGACTTCGAGACTTGAGTTCTTCCTTTTATCTTCTCCCATCAAACTGCCGCCACCTTTCTTAATTGTTACAATCCTACACTCACTGGGATTTTTATTTATTAGGCCTATAACATGTCTTTTTTTGAACTGTAGTAGTGTTTTGGTTAGTCATTATTGATTTTTTTGGTATGTGCGTTATGAAACTTGCATGGTTTTGAAGTCACCAATCTTTTTTTTTCCTCACAGACCCTGTATTTTTAGTTACAGTTTTGCAAAGTTTGAGTTTCTTTCAGGACATACATATTGTATCATAGCAGAAAATCCTAGCTTCTGTTCAGTCTGCAGATGGGAGAAGTAAAAGGTTCATCTTGGTCTGGCAGTGCTGCGGAAAGTCTGTGGGATACCGGGCACTTGGCTAGGAGCCACACGTGGCAAGCTGTGTCCTGAAGAGGGCGGCTGTGAAGGAGAGCTCCGTGGGTGCGAGCACACGAGGCCTCATGGCCACGAGGATACAGAAACAGCCCCCACTGGGGACTGTTACAAAGGCGTCCCAGGTGCGGCAGAGGGACCTATCCTGGAATGTCCAGGAATATACCTCTGAAAATGACGTACTATCTAGATCAGGAAAAAAGACCGCCAGCAGGAGACGGGGCTGTGGAAACAGGAGCTGGGGGTCATGGAGAGGGACAGGTTGAGCGGAAAGGCTAATGAGAGGAGCTGCCAAGGGAAGTGATTGAGAACAGAGTTGAAGGCCCAAGCTCTGCATCAGACGCCATAGAGAATAAAGCTGGCATCGTGGGAGGAAGCAGCAGCCGTGTGGGGAGTGCGCTAGAGGCTGCCTGGGAATGCAGAGTGACAACAGCTGCATGGTGAGAGAGGCCAGATCTGACGGAGATTCCAGCCAAACAATCTGAATGAGCCAGGGCAACGTTAATAAAATAATAACCAAAGGTGTAACTGAAGAGCATGTTCCCAAGCAGAAAAAAGACCAGTGTGTATTGAAAGGGTCATGCTTTAAGCAAAATAAATGATAAGAATCTTACCCACACATTTTCTGACAACATTTTTGAATTTCAGGATTAAAGAAAATGCTAGCCCAATCCAGGCAGAGGCAAATGGCATCATCAGAACCCAGCCCCAATCTACGTTGACAGGAGCTCCAGTGAAGCTGGCCTTACCCTTGTCCACGGTGCTGAGTGTGGAGCATTGTTGGAAGGACGTGGGGGCATGTTTGCGAGCTAAGACTTTTATACCCAGCCAAGATGTGTTTTTTGTGAGACTTGTAAGGATGGCAGCATATGGCCATCTACATTCTCTTCAAGCAGACAATATTTCTTTCAAACCAAGAGATGAGTAAAAATTCTCAACTTGAAGATGAATGCCAGTTTTTTGTTTTTTGTTTTGTACTAGAGATTCAACTCAGGGGCATTCTACCTCTGAGCTATACCCCCAGCCCTATTTTTATTCTTCACTTTGAAACAGGGTCTCACTAAGTTGCAGAGAGCCTCACCAGTAGCTGAGGCTGGCCAGGAACCTGCAGTCCTCCTGTCTCAGCCTCCCAGTGCTGGGATTACAAGCGTGCGCTACCACGCCTGGCTTATCACTGTGTTTTTCAAGGATATAATCAGATACAGAGCAATAGTCATAAAGGTAGGAGTCACAGACTTATAGGTAATGAGGTAAATTGGGGAACTACGCAGCCAACCTTTGGGGATGACCTTGATATGATGAATTGGTTAGATTCTTTATAAGCATCTTTCTGAAAAATCTCAACTAATCAAGCAAAGGAATTCATCACAGTCTTAAAGGCAGAGACACACACAAGCTCAAAGGCACTTGCCAGGCCGGTCAGGGAGGCTCAGGGAGTCTTCCTGGACTTGTCTCTTGGAATGTACTTTGTGGTGACTGGTCTGGAAGAATCAGGTCTTGCAGGGAGAGTCTGGCGAATGCATGCTTCCCTCCGGGTCTGGGACGGTGTCCTGAGACCTGTGGGCTCAGTGGGGCCTTCTCCAGGGGTGGGTACCCCGCCTAAGTGTTTGCCAGGCGCTGTCAGTGACGTGGGATGCCAACTGGAGAGTAAGACCCTGTGTTGCCAGTGGTTCAGATGGGCTGGCGGCAGAGGGCTGTGTCAGGATGTTACCGAGCGCCTGCGTCTGTTGGCACTGGGGATGTCTTTTACATACTCTCCCGGGATGACCATGTACTACTTTTATCGGAAAATGAAAAATAAATGTTGAGAATGTGGTAGTTAGGAAGACAAGGATATGGAGAATGATGAGGGTAATGTAGAGTGGGAAATCTGGATTACATTCCGTGGTGCGGCCTTGTGCATATGGGCGCAGACTGGATGGCTACATGTCAAAACGGTTCAGATTTGTTGTGGAGCAGGCCCAGAATGACTGTTTTCCTTTGTATTTATTTTGCAAAATAATGTAGCTTTGAATACATTTATATGTGGTCCAGGATAGTGTACGGAGTCTTTCCAAAAGCCTCATGGTGGGGAGGCTTCTAGAAGGGGTAAGGATGGTGCTTTTGGATCAGAAATTTTCAGTGTGTGTGAATTTGGCTTCTTTTGGAGACATTTCTGTTAACATGATCGGGAGGGAGTTCTACTGACCTCTGCTGGGTAGAGGCCAGGGGTGTTGCTAAGCATCGGATAAGGCATGGGGTAGCCCCCACTCCCTCCCGACTAAGTACCCACCCTGGCGTCAGTAGTGCTGAGGTCGAGGAACTCTGCCTGTGGAGACAGTTCTTGCACTTGTGTGCAATTTGCTAACAAAAATTCTAACTCGTTATTTTGTAGAAGTGATTTCACATGAATGGTTTTACCAAACTCTGGAGGAAAGGGGAGTGAGAGCCTGCAGCTCTGGCCGCCGGTTAGATGCTGCTCTCCAGACAGAGCCGTCACGTCCTGACCAGTCTCCCCTTCGCTCACCACGCAGGCTCATCTGTGGCAAGCCCAGGAAGACCTCTGCTGTCCTTTGGATTACTTGGACGGCAAGACCCCGCCAGTGAGACTCGGAGCTTACTCGACTGCGACCCGGCCGTCTTCGCTCCTGCACTTGTATGCGTTGGTGGAGTTCTGGAGCTCTCCGAGCGCTTGTTGATGTGGGAGTGTTGAGCCATTTTAACTCCACTGAAGGTGTGGACGCTGCCAGCAATGAGCTCCCAAAGCCATCCAGGTAAGTCCTCTTCCTTGTTCTCTGCGTGCCGGCCCTTGACAGACCACGGGCTCTCCTCGCTGTAGCTCGCTGCTGGGATCTCATACTGTGTCCTTCCCGACGAAGCTGCTGTTGGTTCATGGCTGCACCACGTGCCAGCCAACGGATGGTCTTCACCCCTGAGGGGCGCTGCTGCCAGCCTGGAGCGGTCTTGACTGAATTGCTTGCTGATTTGAGCCACGGTTTTCCTGATGCCAGGAGAAAAGAATCGCTCTCGATCGAGGTGATGTGTAAAGGAGAGTTCGTTTTTTTCAGGGTTTTGCTAGGTTGTCATGGGGGCTGCTTCTCTGGTGGCCCCTGTATGGAGTCTGGGAGACGCCGTGATGCGCACCCATGGGTGGTGGCCTGGGGGTTACCCCTGGAATTCCAGCATGTGTGACATGAGCTGTGTATTTAGACTTCCCAACAGTGCTAGGTGGTGGTAGAGCTGCAAGGGAGGGCTTGTCTAAGGCCACAGGCGTGGGCATGGCAGGATAGGATTGGAGACTGGGTGTGTATGGTGTGTGTGTGGCCCTCAGCTTCAGCAGCGTGTCGGGCACATCCATGGAGACTTCACGCCTTGTGCCTTTGGGAAGGCACAGTACGTGCACGGTCATAAACCCGGAGAGCCCATCTGTGGAGCCTCAAGGTGAGGACCTCTTCTGGAACAACTGCTGCCGGCTGCCCAGCCTCCAGCCACCTGGTTAGTGCTCTGTGAGTGGTATTAGGGTGCTTAGATGCCAGTGTCTGTCCCGTGTCTGTGTGACAAGCGGGGCACATGCCAGGCTGAGCACCCAAGGCTCTGTCGGGCTGGGATCTCAGTCTAGTTCTGTGAGATGGAGACAGAGGCTCGGCTCTGGGCTTCTTCTGGGATGTCTAGAATGTCACATACACCTCCCTTGGGTGTGACCATGCTTGTCTGAAAGCTCCGGAGGGCAGGGTTCCAGGCTTTATTTAGATAGGAAGGTTTTATTGATTCCAGATTGTTCATGTGCTGACTGATAGAAAAATGATTTATGGTCATTGTGGGAAAAGGTTAAGCTCTGAGGACACTAGGCATGGAGCACAGTTCTGTCTCTGGCTCGCGAAGTGGGCGGCCGTGAACGGGGGTGTGCCTCTTCTCTGTATATGGACATAGAGTCGTGTGTGCACATTGTGATTTTGGATGTGGGGTTCTGTGTTTCGGTTTCAGCGTCTCTGTCAGTGTGTATAGAAATCTAACATTCTTTTGATAGCCCGTAAGTGGATGCTCGTGTAGTTACAGCGCTGTTTATGTCAGGTCCGAGATGGGTCAGACAGTTACTACGCATATATTTGTGCACTTTTGTAAGTATCTTCACTGGACAAATTCCAGGCAGCAGAAGCGGGGTCGGCGGGGACGCGCGTTTAGACACCCCTCGCTTACGGTGCCGCTGTCCTTGCAGTGCTGTCTCAGCTGGTCTTGCTCATTACCGCTCCTGAGCAGCACGTCTGCCTTCATTTGCACCCACACTGGGTGGAATGAAGCCCTTGTTTTTGTTAGCACTGGGGAAAATGATTGCATGGGACTAACTGTTCAAACGGGGCTGCAGACTTGTGTGTGGCCTCCTATGACATAATCAGATCTTACACACGCCACCCTGGCTTTGAAGAAAGTGTGCTCTTACTCTTTATTTGGGTCTAAAGAAGTCCAAATGCACATATCAATTCTATATTTAAAGTTCTGTCATTTGTATGTTATGTATTTACATGTGGGAGTGTGTTTTCTACACATATATTAACTCAGTTGGGTTAAGTCAGGACAGTTTTTTTTTTCATCTGTTTGATTTCTGGGAAAAGTAAAATTTTCTACTATGATAGTAGTTTTAGAATATTCTTTTTATGACCTGTCAGGCCTGGCTCTGACTGCTGGGTACCCCAAGCCCTTGTTAGTCCTCGGGGTCCAACCTCTCCACCCAGCCACTCTGGCTTGCCGGTCCCCAGCTTCCATTTTCCCGCCCTCAGCCACCTGCCCTGCCGGGGCCCTCTGTCTGTAGGTGCTGCAGAGCTCGGGGCGGCTTTCCGCAGGATCCTGACTCACTCACTTCCCCAAGGAGCTGAGCCTGGCCTTCGCAGAGGGCTCCTGGGTGTCCCGCCAGGCGGGTCCGAGTTCAGACCAGGTGGGGATCCGCTATGCCTTCCCTCCCTGCAGAGCTCCGGAGTGGCCTGTTGGCCCCAGGCACTCCCAAGTGCCAACCAGCGGAATGCAGATTGTGTGAAAGGGCTCCTAGTACAGACAGCTGAGCCGAGTTTTGAGGACAGTGCCCATGTGCTCCAGTCCACAGCAGGAGCTGCACACAGGCCAGGGAGAGGCTGTTGCATAGGCAAGATAGAAGAAAGGAAAAGAAATAGTTGTTAGGTTCTAGGTCAGTGTTCTCAGCCTTGGCTGAGCTTTGGAATGTTCTGAGGGTTTTAAAAAAATCTTCTTATTTTTTTAGTTACTGTGGATGAAACCCAGAGGCACTATACCTCTGATCAACACTCCTCAGCCCTATTTTATTTTTTATTTTGAAAAAGTCTCTCACTGAGTTGCAGAGGGCCTCACTGAGATACTGAGGCTGGCCTCAATCTTGTCATCTTCCTGTCTCAGCCTCCTAGGTACTGGGAATACAAGCCCGCACCACTGTGCCTGGCTTATTCTAGGGGTCGTAAGCCAGCAGGCAGCCTGGGTTCCACCTAAAGAGGTTCTGACTCAATTGGCCTATGATGAGACTTGGGGCTTCAGGGATTCAAAAGACACTCCAGGTGATTTTTTTCTTTTTCTTTTTTGTGGTACTGGGGAGTGAAGCCCAGGGGCGTTCTATCTCCGGGCTACACCCCCATCCTTATTTTGTCATTCGTTTTGGGAACGGTCTCACTAAGCAGCTGAGGCTGGCTTCGAATCCTCCTGTCTCAGCCTCCCAAGCGCCCCCAGTTTCCGATGATTCTAACGCACAGCCAAGTTGAGAGTCCCGTCTGTGGCTATAGGAGAAAATACAAAATAACCCTGTGATGCTGATGGGTTGGCTGTAGGCCCCGGGCAGGTGCTTTGAAGAATCCATGCTGGACTTCTTTGTGTTCACAGTAGACGACTTTGTTGCTTGGCATTCAGAGAAACTGAGGAAGAATTGGACCCACTACACTCTTCCAAAAGTTGTAGGGCCCAAGAGCATCATGTCTGTCCAGAATAATTACGGTGCTGGAGTTTACTATCACCCCTCGATCACGTGTGATGGTAGGCTTCTCAGCTACGGAGTTATTAGCACTGGTGTCCCAGTTGAAGAACTCCTCAACTGGAATATGTTGTACGTCGCTGGACGCCTCCAGGAGCTGGCCTTCCGGCAGCGCCCCAAGTGCTCTCCAGCTTTTACTCTGAGCAACAGATGACAGGGGTGTCGAGACAAGTTCCTAGTTCACGTTCCGCTGAAGAACCAGATGAGCACGGTTGCAGAGCCTTCCGCATCGACCTTTTTCCCTTGAGTGACTTTCGGATGGTGCTTGGAGAGGAAGAGACGGGAAGCGTTGGATGTCGTGACGCCCAGCGTCGCCCTCCGTGAGCTGTGTGGCAGCGTACTCCAGCAGAATCCCCAAGTGGTGTGCCAGCCCCTGCAGGCCGACTGGAGGCAAAGTGCGTGTGGAAAGAGCTTCCACCATTCCTAAGGCAGGAGCTATTGGAAGGGGTGGAGCAACATGGCCAGTGTGATAGCATTTCTGTATCTTGAGAAGGTTCACTGCTAATGCCAGCTCAGAAGAACTCAGCCAAGTCAGTGAAAATGCTGAAGGGCTTTCACCCAAGTCACGACTCTTTTGACCTCATTATTCAGAGTACAGGATGATGTCATGAAATTGGATTTGAGGTTGAAGATTTCAGAAGAAGAGAAGAATCTTGGCTTGTCTATCGTTGAAAATAGGAAAGACTTAATTAAAGCAACAGATAGCTAAGAACCTCTGAGACCCTATCAAGACTACATTTTAGACTCTAGGGAACTGGACGCGATGGCCCGGGTGCTTGGCTCCTGAAATACCAAGGCAAGCCGGGCCTCCTGAAGGAAACGAGCCGTGGTCCATCCCGCCTTTGCTGTGAATGCCAGGACATCAGGAAGGAGGGCGTCTCCTCTGGGAAGGAGATGGGGCTGTTACAGCAGTTGTGGGAACAGTGGAGGAAAAGTGGTACCGGATGGAACAAGACGAACCTGAGTTACTTGAAGAAGCCTTGGCTGACATTGTTGAGTGCTCCCAAAAGGCAGGAGTGGTCCATCGGGTTGGTTTGTATTCCCCTTAAGAGAATTTAAGGAAGTACAGCAGGATTAATGCGTGTTCAGAGGGCCCCTTCAGGAGAATTAGATGTTTTATTTTGTGACATTATATTTCAGGTGCTAAGTGGAAGTCTGCCTCCTGTTAGTCTGATTATATTGCTGAATCTTGTAATTCTTTTGGAAAAAATACATTGACCTCTCCTGTCTTTATCTCTTTAGGACTTTTAAAATATATAGATGTTTTTTCATAGCACACTGCTAGGTAGCTCTTGAAGACAAAATTTTCTTAATGTTTGCTCTTGAAGTAACTGGATTGCTTTGCTCATTGATGGCTGATAGACTTCAGTTTGCATCTAAACTCCAAAATTGATTTGTGCCTTAACAGAAAGCCAGGGGCTGGGCATGGTGGCACCGTTACGATCCCAGCATCGGGAGGCGAGACAGGAGATCACGGTTCAGACAGCCTCAGCTACTGAGCGAGGCCCTTCGCAACTCAGTGAGGCCCTGTTTCAAAAAATTATAAAGACTAAAAACTAGGACTAGGGGTGTAGCTTGGAGGTAGAATGCCCCTGTGTTTCATCCCCAGTACCGCAAAAAAAAAAAAAAAAAAAAAGCAAGAATGTGGTTGGCCAATTTGCGTAACATGCTTATGAAACATGAGGACCGAGTGGGACGGTGTCATGCGTAGAGTTGGTTCTCGCAGTGTCTGTTGTGTGAGGGAGGGGGGCTGATATTTTTCTGTCATAGATTTCCTAAGATGCATGTAAAATCCGAGAAGAAGCTACTGGGTTAACCTGAGGGTTACTTTGGAGCCTGTTATTTTAAGAAAACATTTCTTTTGGTTTTAGAAGGTAAATGTGTTTACGTGGTAGCTTATATACCAGTAGTGATAATGGTCTTGTTCATTCTTTTGCTCATTTAAAGGATAAGGCTTACAAATTGGATTTGCTGTTAAATCTTTCCATTAGGTAAATAGATATTTAGCAGAAAGGTGTATTTCTCCGCTGCTATGATGTCATAATTGATTTTCCTTTCTGTTTAGCCAGATGTCATCCCTTGTCCTCTACGGGCCAGAAGCGCATCCTGGATCTTGATAGGATGCGTTTTGCAAAGCGCCGGTGCTCTGTTACGGTTGCCGTTTTGACACCTGGACATCTGTGTCCTTTCTGACTGTGGAAGAATCAACAGCTATGTGTCATTTGTCACGTGCGCCACTTCCACCATTTCCAAAGAACGATGGTGTCGACACATTCACAAATGCTTAGGCGCGACACGCAAGAGAGTCAAATAAAGAAGTACCTTTCTGAAAAAAATAGTTTTTACATTATTGATCAGTTTCTGCTCTGTATGTTTCAGTGACTTCCTAAAAATTTCATGACATACTTTGGTAGACCAAGTCTGTTGTGAAAATATCATGCTTTTCTTCTTTATTTAATATTAATTTTCCTAAAAAATTTTTGTTTTATAAAAACATTCTACCCTGGTTTCTTTCAGCCGACAGGCGTTACCCCTTTGGCCGCCCTCCATTGTTGGCACGTGCTGGCCGTCCACTTTGTCCCTTGCGGTGGGCCACACTGGGTGAGGACAGGCCAGGGCCCCTGTGGCCGCAGCACTTTCCCACTCTGCCTGGGGTCATCTGCTTGCTGGGAACCCCTGTGTCTCCAGCCTGCAGGACCCCTTCAGGGGTCTGCCCTGTGTCCCAGATGCACGGCAAGGTGTGGAAGGGCTTTGTCTGCCTGGGCCCGCCTCCCTCGCCAGGCTGCTAGGGGTCCTCACGGTGACCCCATCAGGTTTATGGCTTCCAGGAAGCCCGCCAAGTTTCTTGTCGGTTGACACACCTGTTCACCTATTATCAGATGTTGCTATAAATCCTTTCACAATTTTAGTGACTTTTAGGGAGGAAGAGGAATAATTAATACTTGTTCCCTCCCTCCCCTCAGACCCAGGGCCTCACCCCTCAGCACGTGTGCCCTGGCTGTTTTCAGTAGTAAATGTCTGGATGCGTTTGGGCAAAGCTAGGCACCGTTCTTTCTTTTCCTCAAGCCAAAGAGGGGAGTCTGTTGCTGTCCTAAGGTCACTCTGGGACTCGGGTGTGGCTTCCCTGGCGCCCTCTCTCCTGGCCGGCTCCTGCCCCTCCCTGCCCACCCCCTGGCCCTGCCTGCCTGGCCTTCTGTGTGGCCTGGCGCAGCCTGGGACACGTCAGCCCTGAGAGCCCAGCGCTCTTGGGTCCCCTCTCACACGGGCAGCTCAGGCTGGCTTGCCAGGTGACAAAGCGGCCCCTTTGTTTGATGTGTACGGCTCTCCTCTGCCCAGCTTCCTTTCAGCTCCTGGTGCTGGGTGAGGTATGCCTTAGGATTTTATTGCTGTTCTTTCTGAACCTTGCCAGAGCCAGGCCCTGGCTCTCTGACGTCAAAGCCTTTAACTGTTGGGCTTTATTGCTCCAAATAACAGTTTCTAACGCTGTGAGCAGCAAGGAAGGGGCCGACTGAGCTAGTGAGAACTCTGCGCTGCAGACCTGTCCCTGCTGGGAGGTGCCGGCACAGGGCAGAGGGACTTCCAGGGTCTTCTGATTTCTGCCAGCCATCGTCAAGGTTTATCCTGTGAGCGTCCCAGAAGAAGGCCCTCTGCCCCCGGGGGCTGAGTTGGGCCTGGGCTTGTGCTCTCATCTTCATTTATTTGCTCTTGAATCTGTTTATTTCAACCAGTTTGGCCTCCAAGGTTATTGTATGTTAATATAGAAACTATCTCATAAAGGAACAATTTTTATAGCATTTGAATTGCCCTTCATAATGGTTGAATTTCAGGAATACTGCTACTTTTTAAGGGGAGAAAATGAAGTCTGAGGGCTTAGGGTTAACCCCGCTGTCGGTTCTGAGCTGCTGTGACAGGCAGGTCGCGAGCCCGGGTGTCAGAGGCCGTGGGTGAGGCTGTGAGGCCCAGGGGCCTTGGCCAGGGGTCCTGGAGTGCAGCTGGTGCCAGCTGGAGAGGAGTGCTTTATGGCCACCGGGGAGGAGTTGTGGTCAGCAGGGAGAGCCTGAGCCCATGCCAGGAGACTGTAGAGAGGTCCGTTCCGTGCAGTGCCCAGTGCTTCAGAGAGGGACGGGGACATGGATGCCGAAGCCGCGGGGCGTTAGATCCCAGGGCACCTGCTTCCTGCAGGAGGCTCCCCAAGTGCCCTGCTCCTCGGCGCCACCCGCGGAGCAGCCGTGGAGCGCGCCCTCCGGCCTCCTCCCAGCTGCCTGCCCTGTGTGCGCAGCTCTCGATTGTCTACCGGCTTCTCCGCGCCGTCATTATCTGGGATCTTAATCAGTCAAGATTTGTTCTGGAAATCATGTAGACATAAGGACTTATTTTTTAACATACTTCTTTTTTTTTCAGCCCTCAAATTGTGTTTTGTCTTTTAAAAATCACGAATACTCAGTAGCTATGAAGAGCTCAGAAATGCGCTGTCAATGAGCATTGATGGTTTGTTTCGGCAATTCTCTGAAAGTTCTTCCAGTGTGTGGAACATTTGCATTTGTGTCCTCTTTTCAAAGCCTCCATTGTTGAAATGCAAATTTCTGAGTTCTGAGATGCTGAATGTTGGATGATTAATGATGTTGAGATTTAAGAATGAACTCCTGGTATGTACTTGACAGAGAGAGCCTGGCAGAGAGTCATTAGCAGCCATTGAGCCCCGCGCGGTGGTGCAGCAGAAAGGCCGTGATTGCGGCGGCGGCGGGCGGGCCACACGTGGACAGGTGTGCGACGCGTGGCTGCCCGTGCCCTGGGCTCTGGAAAGCTGGAGTTGCTGCAGCTGAAGCGCTGCCTCCGTGCAACGGTTTAAAACTTAGCGTAATAATAAGTCAGCAGTGATTACGTGCTTACTCCAAGTCGCAGCCTGCTGTGCTTTCAAGAGACCAGAATGAAGAGCAAGTTGGTTCTGAATTGCACTCCCCAGTTATCTCATTAGGTGGCGTGATGCCTGTGGAGTGAGCGAGAGCGCCACCATCACCCACCGTGTGGGCCAGGGACCAGCCCTGACTGCCAGCGAGTGCTCGGGCTCGGATCTGCCGTCTGCCCGAGGGACATGAGCCTCTCTCTAGGCAGAATGCCCAGCGCTCTGGGCCCAGGTAGGAGTTGATGTATCCCTTGCATGGAACTGGCAGTCCCGGCAGGCCGGAAGAGCGGGCCCCCGGGGATGGGGTGGCTCGTGCCCTGAGATGGGATAGGATGGGTGCGACGTGGAAGGCTGCGTGGGGCCAGAGCAGCACAGAGGCCTGGCCTGGTGAAGGGAGGGCTCAGCATGGGAGGAGAGCTGGAGGCGTAGGGGGCCCAGGGCCTGGAGCACGAAGGCTTAGCATGGCAGGAAAGAGGTGAGCTCGGAGTACGGGCCTGGCCCAGGAAAGACTGCGAACGCCTGTAGCGCTGCAGCCAGCAGTCCGGCTTGCCGTGGCTGTGGGAGGGACGGGGACTGGTGCGGCCATGGCGGTGGGCCTCTAGAGCTCGGGCTGGCTGCCCTGGGTCTTACGCGCTTCCTGAGCCTTCTCTGAGCCCTCTCGGCCAGGCCTCGGCAGCTGGCTGCAGGGCCGAGGGCCTGAGCACAGGGCGGTTTGCGGGTCTGGGTCGTACCTTCGTCTCTCCTCTACTCCTTGGCCACCTTTTTGCATATTTCACAAGGACTTGATAAGAAATGGACATTTTGGAAAGTTGTAATGATTAATACAACCATTAAATGAGACCAGCAATCTTCTTACGCTCTGCCTGGTGTTATATTTTCAAAATGTGGAGGTTTTAGCCACTGAATCAGCAGGACGTTGGGACTGAGGCCTGGGAAGAGTGGCAGGCAGCTGGGGTCAAAGGAAACTTCATCCTGGGATTCTCGTCTGCTCTGCCCCAAGACCAGAGAACACGGACAAGATGAAGTCAGCTTGGCTGGCCAGGCCTGCCTCGCGGGCTGCACAGGGCCAAGGTGCCTGCGATGGCCGCTGCCTGGGAGCCGCGGTGGGCACCGGAGGTGGCGGGAAGTGCCGCTGCGGTGGGGCTGGCGAGGAGGTCTTAGAGGCTGCTGCTGGCTGCCCGGGCTGTGCAGAGGGGGGCAGTAGAGAGCCTGTGTCTCCGGGAGTGCACCAGCCTCTCTAGCTCAGAGGGAGGTGCCCCGAGGCCTCCAGGCACTGTTCTTTGGGACTCAGCTGAGGGTCTACCAGCCCAGAGCTGTTTTCCACCCTCGCCCCTCTCCATTTTTTGCTCTCTCTAGAGACGCAGCAGTGTACACAGCAAGCCAGCGTTCCCAGATCCTGTTCACTTGTAGCCCATCCCGAGCCCTGCCTGGGTCCAGCCCGTGGGCCTCAGCTGAAGCCAGCTGTCCTGGTGACTGCCCTGTTCCTGGAGAGCGGGTCGGTCACGGCCAGGGGCTATGCGGGTGCATCCTGCGGTGTGTTTGGGAGACGAAGTTGGCTCTGGTCAGATTAGCGACGCCTGTTAAATTGTCCTCGTTTTGGGAGGCCAGTTGGGAGCTCGGAGACAGGAGGAGCCACAGTGTGTGGTTGAGACATTTGACGCTGGCTTGCCGGGCTCCGGTCTCATTGTCTTCTCTCTGAGAGCTCTGGTCTCTTCCTGTTAGAAAGGTAAAGTTTGCAGAGATAGCTGGCCTTGGAGGGTCTTCGTGAGACGCTGGTGCAGAAACACGGGTGTGAGTTTCCCGCATCCTGGGCATTTCGCCTCCCGGTGTTGGAGTGTTTTCTGCCGTTGAAGGTGGCCTGGTCCCCGCCACCTGATGTGGCGTCTCCGGAGACACTGTTATGCCACTCCCTGGGGCTGCGTGTGTGATAGCCAGCTGCTCAATGAAACCAGTCTGGCCGAGGGAGGGTGTGTTTATGCTAGTCCCTGGGTTACAAATACATTTTCAGGATGCAAATGGTGTCTTACCCCCGAGTGACTTCTCCCACTAACCCAGAACCCCTTTGGAGCGTGGAAAAGGTGTCTGGTTGCAGGATATGCCTCCGCGATATGCCCAGGCTCAAGGACGGCTGAGGCCGGTGCGCCATCGCAGCGAGGAGCCAGGAAAGGTGAACGCTGCTCATGGAGTCCCCAGGGCCCCAGCGTGGGGAGGTGGCAGCAGGGACCCCTGTTTAGTGAGTGAACCCACCCTGTTGGCGCTGGCTCTCCAGCTGTGGCGTGTGTCCTGCTAGGTGGGACTCCGTACTCTCTGTTCAGCTTTGCATTAAGTCTGTTAATGGAATTTGAACTCAAAATCTCTTACTAGCCGGGTGTGGTGGCGCACGCTTGTAATCCCCGCACTTGGGAGGCTAAGACAGGAGGATCGCACAGGTTCAAAGCCAGCCTCAGCTACTTAGTGAGGCTCTCAGCAACTTAGTGAGGCCCTGTTTCCAAATAAAATAGAAAATAGGTCTGGGGGTATAGCCCGGAGGTAGAAAGCCTCTGGGTTCCATCCCCAGTACCACCCCCCCCCAAAAAAAATCTCTTACTCATTAATTCTTCATGAGTGGTCATCTGCAGGCACCGCAACACCTAGCTTTTAATTTCTTTTTAAATGTCTTTATTTTGGGGATTATTCCGAATTAGTATACAGTTTTTTTAATTCTTATTTTTCTTTTTATGGTGCTGGGGATTGAACCCAGGCCCTCTACCTTCAAGCTATAACTCCAGCTCTGTTTAATTTTTTATTTGGAAACAGGGCTTTGCTAAGTTGTTGAGAGCCTCACAGTTGCTGAGGCTGGCTTTGAACTTGTGATTCTCCTGTCTTAGCCTCCAAAGTAGTGGGATTACAGATGTGCACCACCAGGCCCGGCTCTTACTCTTGGTTGCGTGTGGGTGTGAGGGTGGCGGTCTGACAGGTCGCTGTGGTGGGGTTAATTGTTCTCAGCCGCCCCAGGTCCCTGCTGTACACACTGCAGCCTGCAGCCTGCTGCTGCTCAGGGAGCGTGTGTTTGGAACATCACAGCATCCCCTGGGTGCACAGCTGGGTGAGCTCACAGAGGGGCGGCACCTGCAATGCTGCACAGGCTGGGAGCAGAGCCACCCTAGCACCCAGGAGCCCCTCGTGTTCCTGGTAACCCCACTTCTCTGTCCCTGAGAGTCAGCTTTCTAATTTTTATTTTGGTGGTACTGGGGTTCCTGGAAACCCTTCTACCTCCGGGTTACACTCCAGACCTATTTTATATTTTTATTTGGAAACAGGGTCTCTTAAGCCAGCATGGCTGGCTTCGAACCAGCACGATCCTCCTGTCTCCGCCTCCCAAGCGCAGGGATTACAAGCGTGCCCAGCACGCCCGGCTCTAATTTTTAACTTTGTACGCTTCTGGTTTAGAAGTGTACATAAATGGAGTCCTATACTCTTTGCTCCTTTTGTCTGGTTTCTTTTAGCAGTATGTTTGTGCAGTTTATCAACATTGCAGAGTGTGGCAGTGGTTTGTTCCTCTGTGTGGATGTAGACTATGTCATTGTTTGAACCTATCACAAATTATTCATTCGTCTTTTGCTGACACAGGGGTGGTTTCCAGTTTGGAGTTGTGCTGTGGAATGCTACTGTAACACTTGAGTATGCATCTGTTGGTCTTCAAGAGTATGCACTTCATTGATAAGCTTTCTTCCTGCCAGTTTTTCAGACTGATCACACCCGTTTGTGTTTGGGCCCAGAGTGTGAGAGATGTGCCTTCTGCCCGCTTCCTCTTCATTAGTGTTTGGCAATGTCAGGTGTTTATCATCATGGCCACTGCGGTTGAATTTGAATTTCCCAGATTACTGAAGACGTTGGACACATTTTCATCTCTGCATTGGCCCGCTAGATGTCCTCTGGTGGTGACACCCCTGTTCTGCTCGTTGAGAAAGCGATGTGTCTTTATTCTGATGATTAGTCGGAGCTGCTTCTGTGGCCGCGATGCGGTCTTCGCTGGTTGTTTCTGTCGCTCTTTAGATCTGTCCATGGATCGCCCTTTTTCTTTCTTGCATTTTCTTTTCTTTTGGAACTAGGGATTGAGCCCGGGACACTCTACCTCTGGAGCCCAGTTCTATTTTTTACTCTTCATTTGAAGCAGGGCCTCACTAATTTGCCTCACTAAGTAGCTGAGGCTGGCCACGCACCTGTATCCTCCTGTCTCAGCCTCCCAAGTACTAGGATCACAAGCGTTGCACTGCCTTGCCTGGCTTCTTGATTTCTTAATGAACAGATATTTTAAATTTCAGCATAGTCTAACTTTTCAGTTGTTTTATTTGTGTACAACTACTTGAAGTTCATGAGGATATTCTGTATTATTTTTGAAGTGTTTCATTTTACTGCTTACATTTTAATTCTTTGACCCATGAGTTATTTTGAAATGTATTTGTAAATTTCAGCCATCTGTGAATTTTCTGGTAGTTTGCTTTGATCTTGTTATTGATCTGTAGCTCAGTTTCCAGTGGTCACTAAAATTACTGTATATAATCTCAGTTTTTCAAAACCCTTTGAGTTTTGCTGTCATTGACTCTATGACCAGTTTTGCACGTGATTTCTGTATACTTGAAGGGAGCGTGTTGGCCACGGGGCCCTGTCAGTGCTCCGCGCCAGTCTCCAGGGCTGTTGGTCCCGATTCTCCCGTCTGCAGCCTGGCCAGTCTGCGTTGGCTGCCTGTCTGTGTGTCTGACCCCTGCCCTCCGCGTGCTTTGATGCAGTTTCTCTCCTTAGGCCTGTCAGGTTTTGCTCTTGTATGTTCTGAAACTTTTTTGTGTGTGTGGTACTGGTGGAACCCAGGGGCTTTCTAGCTCTGGGCTGTACTTCCAGACCTATTTTTATATTCTTTTATTTGGAAACAGGGTCTCACTAAGTTGCTGAGAGCCTCACTCAATAGCTGAGGCTGGCTTTGAACCTGTGCGATCCTCCTGTCTCAGCCTCCCAAGCGTGGGGATTACAAGCGTGCGCCACCACGCCCGGCTATTCTGAAACTTACTTTTAAGCTCATGCCGATTTAGAGCTTTCCTTGTTCATTGAGATAACCACCTGTTTTTTATTATAAAATGACCATCTCTCTCCCATGCTCCTTCCTGTGCGAGGCTGGTCTGGTCCTCGTGGCCCACCCCCTGGTGCGTGGTTACGCACAGCGTATAGGCCAGCCTGGCTTGCACCTGCCACCCCCATGGGCGGGAACCGTGTCTTTGCCCAGGATCCCCATTCCAGCTGCGGCTCCGCCCATCCCCTCTACACCTGCATGGGGCAGGCTTGCCTTTCCCACTTTCCTTCTCTCCCGTCTCCCGCCCCTTGCCCTGGCTGCTTGGTGCCCTTCGGTGCCACAGCTTGCCGGCCCAGCACAGGGCCCTGCTTGCCACCTGGGGCCCTGGTTCTTGGCTGGAGGATCATGGTGTGCTGAGGCTCATGGCGGTGGTTGAGGTGCACCTGCCAGTGCCGGGCCTTGGGGCGTTCAGTCTAAGGACAGAGGTGGTTTGCTACCGCTCCTCCTATGGCCTCTGGCCATTCGTATTCCAGGTTTCCCAGCTGAGCCCTCAGTGGCTTTACAGGCACGCGCTGATCCCGCTGCTGGCATGCTGGCATGCTTTAAAGTGGACTGAGTTGCGTGTGTAGTCTTGGTCGCTCCTGTAGCACTTTTATTCTGCTATTTATGAGGCGGCCGCATGGCCCCTTGTGAGCGGTGTGCAGTCTCCTGACCTGTGGGCAGTGGGCAGCGTCGCTGGCCCCTCCTGTGGCCTCCCCTCCCCTGGGTTTTTGCCATTTTCCCCCAGTATGAATGAAGAATTCATTCAGGATGTAGCTTGAGAGGGACTTGCAGAGCATTGCTCTTTGTGCTGTAGCACCGTGACCGCGCGGCTGTGCCGGCGCCGGCTGTGGGCAGTGTGTTCAGGCCCAGGCCCTGGATGCTGCGCGGCGGGCTGTGACTTGCTTGTCCTCCAGGAGCCAGGGCTGGGGCTAAATATCTTGGTTCTGAGGTTTCGGGATCCTCGTATTCTAGTGGCAGCCCAGGCCAGAGAGCTCGGAAGCAAGGCCTGGGCAGCAGAGAGCTGTTCTAGGAGTTCCTGCGCTTGTGCAGTGGGCTGCAAACCACTTCTCTGTGGCGGAGTTTTGGGGCTGGGAGATGGCTGAGAGGGAGAACTATTTTGTACATTAAAAGTTCCCTTTTTGTTTGGTAACCCTTGCATTTCGTATGGTATGGCTGGGTCACAAATGCCATGTTTGCTCTATTACATTTAAGCATGTATTTCACTCAGTGTAGTTGTTTGCTTAAAGCACGAGAAAGCAAATGCACTTTTACTTGCCCACCGAGTGGAGTGCTGGCCTGCTTTGTTGAGGGATCGTCTCCCAGGCAGCGAGGCTGTTTGCCCAAAGGCCTTCACAATGTTGTGGGGAGCCGTAATTTTGTTTTTCAAGTCAGTGTCCTCCTGAGAGATAGGGCGAGCACAGTGTGAAGGCTATTTGCCCTGTGACGCGGCCGGTCCCTGCCTGGTGGCGGTCGGCTTTCTAGTTGGTGGAGAATAGACTCTCTGGGGTGACAGCTGCGGGGCCAGAGTTTAGGTGTTCCTTGCCTGCTGCGTGTCTTCCTGTCATGCTCCCGTGGTCCTAATTGCAGGCAGCTGGCCCTCGTCCCCAGTGGTCCTCCTTCAGGCCTTTGGAACCCAGGTAAGCCTCTGCCTGGCCTCCGGGCTGCTCTGGGGATTCCGCTCTCCCTGGCCCAGGGCCCCCTCCCTGTGACTCTCCTGCTCGCTAAGCACCACACTGCCTGGAAGTCCTCTTCTGTGCTGAGCCCCATGAGGCCTTCTGCCCAGGGCACCAGCTGCTCTCTTCGCCACAGGACCTGGAGCCCGCTTCGCCCAGGGTCAGGCCCAGAGCTCAGCCAAGTCTCAGTCCAGTCAGCCGTGTCAGACCCATGCCCTTTTTGATAAATACAAGTAACCTGTGTCTTTCAGTATTTGACATTTCAGAATAGCTAGACCCTTTGCTCACAACAAATCAAGCGGGGTGGTTGTGCCCGCGTCCCCCTTGCCTCCCTCCCCAGCCGCAGGTCTGGCGTGGTCCAGCGTCCGCACCGCCTATGGCACAGGGCACGGCAGCACAGGGGGTCACTGCTGGGTGAGGGGAGCAGGGATGTTGGCCCCACCCGCCCCGCAACTGCCGCGCCTCTGTCCAGCACACACACTCAGAGGTCAGCCCCGTGTCCATTCTCTCCCTTTGGTGACTAGTGATTACACACTTAAAACCCAGCTGTTGAGGAAGGGATTTTACCAATAGTTGACAATAGAGGACCCCACATCCCATAGGATCCGTCTGCCGGTGTCCATGCCTGGGGCCCTGGGCCCCATCTGAAAGAGGCTTCTGGGAGTGGCCTGGTCCTGGGGCAGGACCCTGGGTGCCGTGACCAGCTGCAGCGTGGCCAGTGGCACGGCAGGACCCCCAGCCGTCCCGAGCCCAGTCCTGGGTCCCTCTGCAGGCAGAGCTGCCTGGGAGTCCTGGGCATGCTGCCGGGTCCCAGCAGCTCCAGCGGGAGGAGGGAGCTCAGCTCACGCTCCGGCCTCAGGCTGCTTAGTGTCTGCCAAGTGGTTTCTTAAAAAGAATTCCTCCTCCCCTGATTAATTTCTGGCATGCCACGCCGGGGAGCTCTTGCGTCAGTAAGTCGTCATAAGCCCCCAGTTGTCTGGATCAGACATAAACACCCAGCCCAGCTCCACCACGCCTGAACCCGGCCAGGGCTGGCTGCCTTCACTGCCCCAGGATGGGCAGCGGGAGACAGAGATGGCCAGAGACCGCTGGGGAGGGAAGGCAGGAGCTGCTGCCACACAGAGTCCTCTCAGAGGGTGCCGAGCTTGGCACGCACACTGTGCTCGCGGGGCGGATGCTGGGCACAGATGCGGCTTCCTTGCTGAAGCATTCACTGTTCCCCCTTGCCTGGCCCCTGCTCTCACTTATAGGGTGCTTTGGGAACATTCGCTCTTACTCGTGGGCATTCTGTAAAGTTCCCGGCATGGGGTTGGCAAGGTGTGTCTTCAGCTTATGGGGAGTGGGGTCAGACAGCAGGCCTCACCGTCCACCCCCAGGCTCCTGCTCAGGACGCTGGCCACACCGCCTGCCTTCCTCCTGGCTCCCTTCTGAAGCTGGGCACCCTCACTGTGCGGTCCCGTCCTCAGTGAGGCCCAGCAAGAATGGTGCGCCCAGCCTGCCCTGCCCTGACTCGCAGTGAGACGCCCCCTCCTGGTTTCTTAGGACTCCTAGAAGGAGCTTAGCCTCTAGTTCGGCTCCTGGGTGACTCAGGCAGTTGGCAAGTTGAGACAGAACCCTGCTGTGGGTGGATGATGTGGAAGGGTGCTTCCAGGAGGACGGAAGGAGTGTGTGTCCAGTGGGATGGCAGTGAGGGCGCAGGCGCACCCTGGGGATCCTGTCGGCCCGCCTCGTCAGTGGGTCTCCTCCCGTGAGCCAGGCGGTTCTCCTCAGAAGCCCCGGAGGCAGAGCCACAGTCCAGGGCCACGTCCTCGCCGGCCAGCGTCTGACTTCAGAACCTGGTCTGCACTGCTCATACAGGCTCTGGCGAGGGCCACAGTCAGGGCTCCTGAGCATGTATGCTGGCCGTGTGCCTGCAGGCCAGTGAGTGTTGGGGGAGGGATGCTGTCTGTTTCAGCTGGAGGTACGGCGGGCTCTGGGTGCCACAGCAGGCCCATCTCACACCTGGGCTGCCCGCAGGAGCCCAGCCACTCTCCTCTGACCCCACCCCCTGGGAGGGGAGTGCTGAAGCCGCCACTTCTGTAGGTGCTTGCTTAGCTGTGTGCCCGTGCCCCGGGACAGGCCACCCCACTGCAGGTGACGCAGGGCCACAGGCTTTGCCTGTGGGACCCCAGGTGCTGTGGCTTCCCACGGGCTGTGTGCCCAGAGGCCCCGAGACACGTGTGCAGTGCGGCAGTTGGTCACTGCAGGCGAGGACCTTCCCAGAAGTGGTGCCTCTGGGAACCTCAGCGAGGGGTGCGGTCTCACTCTTTCCTTGAACGCCTAGCGCCTGGGCAGCTTGCGTCTGCGGGTCTGTTCTGCACTGCTGTTCAGGAACGTGGCTGGGCGTGTCCTCTGTGGTCAGGCCGTCATGGGAGCCTGCAGCCCTGTGTTGCAGCTGGGGTCTTGAGGTGGTGCGGAAGGCCAGGAGCTTCTGAGTGAGCCATGTGAGTTACAAAGCACACTGCCTGGTACCGCCCTGTTCCTAAGATCACTTAGTATGTCTTAAAAATCATTCTGTATCAGTTCTTTTTGCATGTGGGTATTATGTCAGTCTTACTTTCCAACTTAGAACCAATTTCTTTCTTTTTTTTTTTTTGTGGTACTAGGGATAGAACCCCAGCCCTATTTTTTTTGTTCTTTATTTTGAAACAGGGTCTCACTAAATTGTGGAGAGCCTCACTAAGTAGTTGAGGCTGGCTGCAGACCTGTGATCCTCCTGTCTCAACCTCCTGAATGCTGGGATTACAAGCTTGTGCCACCACACCTGGCTTCAATTTCTTTGTTCATCATACTTTTTCCTTATTGTGGTAAAATATAGGTAACATAAAGATGGCATTTAGCCATTTTTAGATTCAGTGGCATTAAGTACTTGTGCAGTGTTGTGCAGCTATCTCTCCCATCCATCTCTGCGGTACAGCCTCTGTCCCATACCACCAGAGCCCATCCCTCCCCCTTCCCCGGCAGCCACCATTATACTTTCTGTCTCTGAATCTGACCACTCTAGGGACCTCATGTAAGTGGAATCATAGGTTATTTGGCCTTTTGTGCTTGATTATTTTATGTAGCATAATGCTTCAGTGTTCATCCACACGCAACACGAGCCTGAATTCCATTCCTCTTTAAGGTTGAATGATATTCCCTTGGTGTGTGTGAGAGACATTCTGCGTATCCGTTCATCTGTTGATTAACAACTAGGTTTTTTCCACTTTGGGGCTAACGTGAATACTGCTGCTGTGAGTCTTGGTGTGCACCTGTCTGCCTGAGTCCTCGCTTCCAGATGTTTGGGATCGATTCCTAGGATGGAGCCATGAACCCTATGATAGTTCTATGTGTAATCGCCGAGAGACCCCTCGGCTGGTTTTCACAGCGTGGGCTATTTTATATTCTTCCTATTAGCAGTGCACAAGGGTTTCGAGTTTTTCAAATCCTCTCCAGGATGTATCGTCCCTTTTGGAAATAGCTGCGGCAGTAGGTGTGGGCGGTGCCTCGTTGTAGTTTTGGTTTGTGTTTGCCTCATAGTTAGGGATGCTGAGCCTCTGTGTACTTTTGGCTGTTTCTGTATCTTCTTTAGCCAAGGATCTGATTTGGTTTTTGCCCAGTTTTGAGTTGGAGTGCAGTGCTTTTTTATTGAAAGCTTGAGCTTTACAAGTACTTCCTATTTTTGCCCTTTGGTGTCATATCTAAGAAGACACTGCCAAATTCAAGTTCAAGAGTTTATGTTTTCTTTTAAGAGTTGTATGGGTTTGGTTTTTCTCTTTAGAGCATCGATCTATTTTGAATTACTTTTTGTATATGGTATGAGGTAGGGATTCAGCTTCATTCCTTTGCTGTGGATAGCCAGTTTTCCCAGCACCATTTGTTGAGGAGAATGTTGCGTACTTTTAACCTGTAAGGCTGAGGAGTAGCAATGTGCCTTAGAAGAAAGAGCTTGCTAATTTTAAAAAGGTTTTTTTTTTTTTTTAAATTTTTGCAGCATCATGAGCTATGGTGGTTGTTTTCCCTCTCGAGGCAGTAGAGTTTGTTCTTCCTCAGGTAGTAAGTCGTGTCTGTCTCTTAGTCTCTCTCCTGTGCTTGCCATGGTTAGCGCCTAACACACGTGCCCTCTTCTGTGTCCTCCAGTGCCGCTGGAGAGCGGCCGCCGGGGTGAGGGGCCGGCGGCCGCGAGCAGCTCAGGCACCCTCATGCTGAGCGCGTGTGTGAGTGTGTGAGTGGCCCCCGGGCTGTCGCTCAGGCCGCCACACAGCCCTGGTGGGCGTCTGCCGGGACTGTGCGTGCTGGCTGCCGTGCGTGGCAGGTGGCTGCCCGACGAGTGGGGCCGCGTGCACACCGTGCAGCCACCTCTTGTGCGCGTTCACTTACAGCATTCTAAAATGAGCCTCAGGCCGGGCGTGGTGGGCACACTTGTCATCCCCGGGCTTGGGAGGCGGAGACAGGAGGATCGCACAGGTCGAAGCCAGCCTCCGCTACTTAGCAAGGCTCTCAGCAACTTCGTGAGACCCTGTTTCCAAATAAAGTATAAAAATAGATCTGGGAGTATAGCCTGGAGGTAGAATAGCCCCTGGGTTCTACCTCCAGTACCATAACAACTAACTAAATAATAACTAAACCGAGCTTCAGTGTTGCTCTTCTCACGCTTAACTGGAAGTGCTTGAGGACCCAGTTGCTGCTGCTGGTTTTCGTTTCCCTCCGCCACTCTCCCGCTCTGGGGTAAGACCTGTCCTCCGCTCGGGTTGGCTCTAGCGTGCCGCAGAGCTCTGTGCCAGCAGCTGCGGCTACAGTTTTGCCTTTGCACATGCGATTTGGGTTTCAGTTCAGGATTGTCCAAGTGCTTTTGTTTGAAAATCTTCCTTGGGTGGCCAGTGTCCTGTTGTGGTCTGCTATTTTAAAGCTGCTGCCCAGTGCTCACTCCCACTCGGGTAGCCGTAAACGTTTTCAAAGCTCTTTCAGCTTGCCACAGTGTGTGGGTCCCAGGCGTGTGCATTTACTGTGTCCTGGTTCCAGGGGAAGTTGTACGGAATAGATTTCATTCTGAAGTGGGTTTTTTTTTTTTTTTTTGTGTGTGTGTGTGTGTGTGGTACTGGGTATGGAACCCAGGGGCATTCTACCTCTGAGCGACACTCCCAGCCCTATTTTTTATTCTTTATTTTGGAAACAGGGTCTCGCTGAGTTGCAAAGGGCCTCACTGAGTAGCCGAGGCTGTCCACGAACCGGGATCGTCAGGTCCCAACCTCCCAAATGCTGAGATTACAAGTGTGCGCCACCACGCCTGGCATTCTGAAGTGTTTGCTGCTGCTTATGAGTTAGGGATTTTAAGAGCGATGCGTGTTCTAGTTTTGAGCTCCGTGCCACCCTGGCTGCTCCAGAGGTGGCTCCTGTTGCCTTTAGAGCCCCCAGGTGTGTGCCCGGTTGCCTGGCCTCTCCTCCCTTGGGCACTGTGCTGGTGGAGCCAGATGCCTGTAAACACAGTGCTTGGGAGGCTGAGGCAGGAGGGTCTCAGGTTCAAGGCCATCGTGCATGGTAATTTAGTGAAACCCTGTTTCCAAATAAAAGTTACAAAGGACTGGGGGTGTACCTTGGTTGGTAGAATGCTCCCAGGTTCAACTCCCAGTAGCCCCCCGCCCCAAGGAAATCCTCAGATAGTGTCAGCAAGTACAGAAACAAAGGAGAGTGCTTGCTCCCCTGCCAGATCCAGTACTGATGGGGGCACATTCCGAGGAGTTGGCGGGTTGTACCTGGGGTGGACTCTCCAGCAGGGCAGCCCGTCCCCGTCCCCGTCTCCGTCCCTGTCCCCGTCCCCGTCCCCGTCTCCGTCTCCGTCCCCGTCTCCGTCCCGTCTCCGTCCCCGTCAGTGCCCAGACTCACCCAGCATCGCACATCCGTGGTAGGAGGACAACGTTGTACAGCTGCAGAGTACTTAAGCACCTACTTCTCCCTGCTGGGAGTGGTTTCTGTAACATAGCGGCTCGGTAAATGTGCTCCACAGACCCTTGTGTTTGAGGCTGATAATCTTCGTCACACACCCACCCTCTGCGGGGCCACAGAGGGACTCCGCGCAGCGCATGGGTGTGCCGGGACGAGAGAACAGCTGAGTGGGTAGCGCTGGGCAGGAGCACGGCTGGCGAGCAGGCCAGCTAGGCGCCTGGCTGAGTTGTGTGCCTTCTACACGGACACCCCGGGGCGGTCCTGTCTCCTGTGTCGTCCCCAGCACACAGAAGAGAAAGCTGAGGCACCGGGAAGGACGCCGGTGCCCAGGGATGGTGCCGAGCAGAGCAGTTTGAGTGTGAAGCAGGCTGGGTGCCCCTGAGCACGAAGCCCGCCCCACCGGACGGCCTGGTCGGTGTGGGCTCAGGCCTTGGCGGCCTTCTCGCAGAGGCTCGGAGCCTCGAGCTGAGCGGTGTGCTTGAGCGGGAGGGCTGGAGTGGAGCAGGGACCCGCTGGGCGCGGTGGCTGCATGGATCTGAGCTGGGCGTGGGGTGGCCAAGGGCAGGGAGTGGTGGCAGCGGAGTTCCGGCTGGGTGGGTGGAGTGTGGGCAGAGGAGTTGGCTTGGCAGCGGATGGAGTGATGAGCCTGGGCCCGGCTTCTGTGGCCGGAAGCGAGAGGTAGCCGCGGCCGTGTTTCTTTCTCGCCCTGATGGAACGGGCCGTGGGTCTCCAGGCTGCTGGGCCTTGATGGGGCGGCTTCGCTGCCTCCGGCGGGGCCGTGAAGGCTGCTGCCGTCACTAGGACGCCTGGTGGCTTTATGTTTGCATCGTACTTGCGTTGAGTGATTACAAGTTGTGGTGTGTTATTATGTGAATTCTAGCCAGTGAAGAATGATCTGCCGGGGCTTTCTTCTCCGGGAATGTTCTCCTGTGCTCCAACCCAATGGGGCCGGGAGCCGCGTTGATAGAGAGCTGCTTCCCAAACGCAGGCCCTGCGGGCCAGAGGACGGCCGCAGTCACGCGGCGCCGAGCCGGGCCGTGCGGGCACAGAGGCCCATCTAGGAAGTTTAGCAGCCATTCACAGTAAGTGGAGGGTTTTTTTTCTTTTGCTGTAAAAACAAGAATTCACATTGTTCTTGGAAAAATTAACCAAAGCCTTCCTGGACTTCCTGTGCCCAAATGAAACAGTCTGTGGGCTGGTGACGGGTCCTGGGGCTAGCGTGGGGACTTCCAGGTAAGGGGGCGAGTCAGGGAGGTGACTCAGCCTGGTGACCTATGACAGCACACGCAGACGAGCACTGAGGCGTGCAGAGGACGCAGAGGACAGCCCGGAACACACGTCCCCGCTTGAAAGGTCCTCAGCATTCATATGGAAAATCAGACTGGCCGCCCAGAGGCGTGCCCAGGCCCGCGCCTTCCTGCGCGCTCAGACCCGGGGCAGGAGGGAGCACCTCCACCCTGGCATGGAGAGACGCCAGCCAGGCGTCCTGCGCTGACATCTAAGGAGAGATCTGAGAGGCGGAGGAGCTGCTGGACGGGTGCGAGCAGCCAGGCGCATGCTTTCAGAAGGGACGGCCCTCCCTGGTGGCGCGGTCCGTCCCTCAGGTCCTCAGTGTTGACCTTATGCAGGTTGCTTCTAAACACAGGAAAATGGCATCTCATTTTATGAGGCTCAAAGGGCCTTAATTTTAAAACCTGTTAGAGACAACAATAAAACAAGAATTATAAGTACATTTTACTTATGAGCATAATTGTGAAACCCAAAATTGAATATTGGGGGAAGAATATAATAGCACATTATGCCGTATAGTTATTCATTAACAAAGATTTTATTATGGTTATGTTGTTGTACAAGGAAAGCTGTATAATTCATGTGAAACAGAGAATGTTTTAGAAAGGAAAAAAGGTTAGATAAGTTAGTGCTCCAATTTTCAAATTTGACTAAAATACCCCAAATTGGAGAGAATGTGTAGTGCTCGTAAATGACAGGCAGTGGCCCTTTGCTCGCAGAGGCGCACCTTTGTCCTGCTCGGGACCTCGGGGACATATCCTGAGGCCGACTCTGACCACCACTTCCGTTCAGTGTGCTTTGGGATGTCAGCACCTTCGTTAAGATGAGAAAGCCCCAAACAGATCACCATGTGAGAAGACCCACCCGATCCAGTAAATTCCTAGGTTATATGAATATACAACCCTCATTATCAGTCTGTTTTGTATTTGCCAGTAATTAATAGTTAGAAAATCAACCAAAAGGTACCTTGTTTTGTTTACATGAAATTGCATATATTTTTTTCAATACCAGGGCATTCTACCTCCAAGTTACACTCCCTGCCCTATTTTTGATTCTTTATTTTGAAACAGGGTCTCACTGAATTGCAAAGGGCCTCACTAAGTAGCTGAGGCTGTCCTCAAACTGCGATCCTCCTGTCGCAGCCTCCCAAGTGCTGGGATCATAAGCATGCACCACCACGCCCAGCTGAAATTGTGGATTTTTGCAGGACAGAATCCCCGGTCCCATCCTCCTCTTTCCCCAGCTTAGACCCCAGGTGGCCCGCCAGCAGCTGGAGCACAGTGCTCCATTCTCTTCTCCTCTGCACTTACTTTTTTGTGATTGATGTTTCACTTTCTTATTTTTTTTACTCATGTTTTTTTTCTCCACACATACTTGTTTTCCATTTTAATTATTAAATTCCATACCTTAAACCACCGGCCTTGTGTGCATCAGGCAAGGAATCCAGAGAGAAGGCGCAGCAGGGCCTCACTGCGCGTGGCCAGACCGTGATGGGACCTATCGCTCTCATCCTGTTGTTTAAGAAGCCACCTTAGGACAGGTGTGTTCTGAAGTGACGCGATTGCACGTCGTGATGTACACCTCACGTAAATGGAAGGGCGGTGCGTGCTGTCCGCTTCGTAGGCTTTTAGCCAGGCTTCCGGAGCCGCACATGCTCAGCGTGTGGCCGGGCGGGCCTCCTCGGCATCTTCGGGGTGTGCGCCTCGTCCTGTGAGGCTGTGCCGCAGCTCCGCAGGGCGCCTGCGCGAGTGGCGCCCCGGGAATGATCTTCGTGTGCTTCCTGGCGCACGCTGCCAGGCCGTGCGGACCAGCGTGTGGCGGGCACTCTTGGCCCACCCACGCTGCCCGGGCTGCCAGCCGGCGCCATGGCTCTCTGGCACGTGCAGCCCACAGGTGAACTCGAGCCTCTCCGTCTGAATGTTCGTGCCACCTTGTCCGAAGCGGCCGTGTCTGTTTGGGTGTCTGTGTTGTGGATGTGGGGGCCGCTCTTCTGTGGAGTTGGGGGTGTGGGGGTGCTTTCCTCCCAGACGCCTGGGCTGGCCACGTGCCCCTTTTCACCGGCCCCGATGCACACCGTCGGCTCTCGCCATGACTGCTCTGTGGCCGTGTCGCCTTTGCCCTGTGTGCTGATGTGTCTGTGCTCCTTTTCCTCATCACCTTTTGTTGATGTCGGATCGTGTTTATTTTGGTCTTATTTGCCTCACAGAAGTAACATCCTTTTGGCGTTTCTGCAGATCGTCCTGCAGGAGCAAGCCCTCAGCGTTTCATCTGAGAAAGGCATCCCGCCTCCTCTTTGGGTGGCTCTGGGTGGGCAGGAGGCCCCGGCACGCGCATGCGTGCTGCTGTGCTGCCGGCCCTGGCGGTCGGTGCCTGCCGGAGCTCGGCACCTTCCTGGGCTTGGTCATGGATATGTCCACTCAGCATTTCCCTGTCTCTCTTGATGAGTTTTGGACTTCCTAAATCTAGGCAGTAATGCCATTCAGTAATTTGGGGCAAATTTTTAGGCAAGTTTTTTTTCCTTAAATTTTAATTTTGTTTTAATTCCACACATACAGAAAAGCTGCTAGAACACACACACACACACACACACACACACACACACACACACACACACACACGATGTTTTCCTCAGCACCATTTGAAAGCTGGCACCTCCCTGGTGAATCCAGCGCACAGTACCTCCAGCGAGGGCAAGTCTTTCGTTTACCACCTCTAGTGACAGAGCCAGAAAATCAGCAGCAACACAATACTGTTCTCAAACCTATAGGTGGCTTCTATTTTGCAGATTCTCTTCATAATTTCCTGTATATTCAATGTAAACCCCGTGTCCTGTGTGGCAGCCACGTCCCAGGCTTCACAGGTTTCTGTTACTCTGCAGAAGTCTCGGCCTTGTCTCATGGCGGTGCCATTTTGGAAGCAATGGCCGGGATTCCACCATGCTTCCTCAGGATTGCAGGCAGGCTGAGCTCCCAGAGCACCGCCTTCCCAGTGCCTACGCCAGTGCCCTGTGGTGACCGCTTGCCTGCCTCGGCGCCCGCCTGGTTAGGTGGTGTTTCCGCATCTGCACTGTGGAGTGAGTTGTCCCTCCATAATTAATACGAGCCTGGCAGTGGGGGTGGGAGCTCGCGACCGCGGGGAGGCCTTCCTGTGGCCGGGCTGTCCATTTTGGCCCCCTCGTTCTTCAGCGCTCACTTCTGCTGAAGGAGAGCATTCCTTTCTTCCTTATGCATTGTCTGTGTATGTTACTCTGAGTACATAGATTCTTACTTATTAGCTTGGTTATAATGTTTCACAACGCAGTTGTGGCCCTCACGAGCTCTTGTGCTGAGCCTGGGGGTCCCCAACATTGCACTTTGCCCCTCTCGATGCCCCAGTCTCTGCTTGCCCTTCCCCCCTTTTCTCAGGACTGGCATTTTGAAATCAGTGCTGGGTGCTAGGTGCCTCTGGCTTCTCAGCAGACAGAACTGAGAAATGGGTGTGTGCATCGTCCTGCTCTGTGCCCTGGGGTGTGAACTCTGCTCACACCCACACCTCTGGCTCCATCCCACATCTGGAGGATGGGCTACCCGTCTCCTCAGATCTACTCCTCTCACACCAGATATTTGACTCTAGAGTCTACAGTGCATTTACTTACTTGGTCAGTCCCAGATTGCTCAGAGGAAAATTATTATCTATGTTCGCCTTTGTGGAAAAGAACCCTGTGACCAGAGCTCCGTGAACCACAGGCATGAGCCCGCACTGTGCAAGGCCACCCCGCGGGGTGTCCCTGCAGCGTGGCTGGTCTCCTTCGTGCCTGTTTCCTTGAGGATCCCCTTCCTCAGGCCTTGGCGTGAGTGAGACCTGACCGACTGGGTAGGAGTGCCCTCCCTCTGGCCTCCTCTGCCAAGCTCAGGAGCGGGCGCGGGCCTCGCCTTTCTCTGCTGAGGGAGTGTCCTGCAGGCCCTCTTCCTTCCGCAGGTGTCCTGGTCATATCCCTGCGCCCCTCGGTGGGCGCTGTACTCTGATCCATCCATCTGGCGACACCTTAGGGTGTCCCGCAGAGCCATGCTCCGTGAGCAGCCTCGCTGTGTGCACTCTGTGTTGCCGGGCATGTCTTCCGATTTAGTTTACAAAGTGACTTCTGTTGAAAGACAGACAAACAGACATACGGTTTGGTGAGAATTTGCCAAAACTTCCGTATGGACTGTGCACCGACTGTGCACCGACTTGCCCTCCCGCCCCGAACCTGAGTACGCTGTTCCCACGGGCTGTGCGGGCAGAGCGGCATGGTCGGCCTTCTGAGCGGTAAGGGGTGGTCTCTCCCACGTGGGGGCTTTTCTGTCTTTGCCTTTGCCCTTCTTTTCTGTTAGGATTTCCTGTTCCTGCAGCCCGCCTGGCACACACCTCGGGATACACATGCCGGGTGTGTGTGTCAGCCCTCGTGGGCTGCTGTCTCACGGTGTCAGAGCTCTTCAGCGCTCAGCGGGCAATCTCTCGGCTCCTTTGCCCCATAGACTCCCCGGGGTCAAGCTCACCATTGCTCTCTGGCTGGGCTGCGAGTGTGGCCAGAGGCTGGCCGCAGGCCCGTGTGTTCTCCCACAGCCACGTCCTCATGTCCTGCGCGTTTGTTACGAGCAGAGTCACGTCGGCATCTGACCTTGTCTTTGTCCAGCACCATTGATGAAGGAGTCCCAGCTGGTCCCGGCGACAGAGGTGCCGCCTCGCCCAGCTGGAGCTCCAGGGCGCGTGCGTTGCGTGGCCTTACCACGCTGCTCCAGGCTGTCTCGGTTCTTAGGTGTGGGGTGTCACAGCCCGTTTCTGTGGTTTGCATTTGAAGTTCTTCCAGCCTGTGTTCTGCACGGAGTGTCTCTGCGTGTCCTCAGAGTGTCCTCCCTTTGTGGAGCTGCTGGCCGCGTGCTAGCCGGCCAGGCCTCTGGCCCTGCACCTGCTGCCCTCCGTATTCTCAGTCGCCTCCTGGCTCACTTCTTCAGGGCTGTTTTGCTGTTCACCAGTTCTCTCTTAAACTCTTTGGCTATTTAACTTGTTCATTTACCCCTAAGTCTTAATTAGTACAGTTAGTTTTTACTTGTACCAGTTCTGTCTGGATCATTTTCAGCTCTGTCTCAGCCATTTCTGATATTAACACGAACCCTGTTTATTCCTTACTCTTCCTTCAGGGAAGGAGTGGGCTAGCCGCTCTCCTTTACAAATGGGAAACTCAGGCAGAGAGGGTGAGTTGGGAATGCACCTGGGCTTGCGTCACCGCCGAGGGGGGCCTTCCGCCGCCCTGCTGCTGTTTCAAGCACGTCAGTCCTGTGCATTCTGTGGCCGGCGCCTGCTGCTCCTGTGTGACTGCGCCCCTCCTTGCCTGACTGCTGCTCCTTATGTGTGATTTTTTTTTTTTATTGTGTCTTTACATCTTTTTAACTTTTTGTGAACACTCTGGAGGGATTGGTAGCTCGTTCTCCAGAGGGGATTAGGCTAGCTCTGCTTGCCAGGCCCCTCCTGGAGTACACCTTAGCACGCATGTGGGGAGGGTGAGGGAGTTCTGTCTGTTCTCATAGGCTGTGAATTCTTCCCTGACCTCTGTGAGCTGATTGGCCTGTGTCTAGGAGTCCCCGGGGAGTCGTCCGCGCCCGGTGCCCCCCCTGGCCTGTGTCTAGGAGTCCCCGGGCAGTCGTCCGCACCTGGTGCCCGCTCTGGCCACCATATGGCCTGTTTTCCGTCTCCCCCGGAGGCAGTTGCACCCTGACTTCCTTACGTTTTGCTGGATCTCAGGGTGGGCTCTGGCCTCCTGGCTTCTGAGCTCTGCCTGCGAGGCCTCTGAGAATGGTGTGTCCACGCTGCAGGCCTCATTTTGCTCAGCCTCCTGACCGTGAGACCCTAGTTTTCCAAGAAGCAGATGCTTTCTGTGAATTCCACTGAGCAGAGGGCTGGGCGTTCTGGGGTTTGGAGAAGAGTCTGACCAGCCACGTTTGTTAAGTGGTGTGAAAAGCCCAGTTTCCAGCCACCACTGCTGTGTACTCGGTGGCAGGGTGGGGCTCCGGGTGCGGCCCTCGCCAGGCCTGGAGGGCCGGGGCGGCCTGGGTTTGGCTCTGGTCGGGGTCCTGGCTCGTGGTCCTCTCGGGCCTGCTCTCTTCTGTGAGGTGGTGTGCGGCCCCAGCTCCCGCAGTGCAGGCACGGCATCTGGGCTCCTCACGGACTTGCTGCTTTCCAAGGAGCACCTGTTGAAAGTGAGGTAGGGTGCTCCCAGAAGCTCTGTGCTGCGGGTGCCTGGCGTGTAACAGGAGCGCTTCCTTGTCTTGTTGAGGGAGGCAAGCAGGCTCAGGTCCAGCCCTGTGCGCGCCCGGCCGCCTCTGGCCACTTGCTCCTCAGTGAGGTCAGGAAGGCCCATGGCTCTCCAGGCCCCTGCTCCCCTGGGCAGGCCAGGCCTGGTCTCTGCGGAAGCCTCTGTCTTTGCAGAGCAGAGCGGCAGCCCACCAGCCCGCTTGTGTCCCTTGCTGCAGCAGTGACTGTCACGGAAACACTGGCTCCACGGCTGGGGACGTGCTGGCAGAAACGCCACGGTCCTGGTGCCACATGCAGTTTCCGTTTTTACAGAGGCTGCCACGAGTGTTTTAATTAGTCGGGCATATAGAACAAAGATTCTCTTGGCTTTCCTGTGCAGGGGAGAGCAGCTTGTTTTCCTAACAGAGCTGTAAATAACAGCCGCGCGTCGGCTTTCCAGTGGAGGACGATGGGGATGCTTCCTCCTGCATTTACCATCTGGTGTGGCCTTCTTTCACACACTTGAGAGGAAGGGCCAAGCGTGAGTGTGCGCCTCTGCTGCCCCCTGAGGCTCCTGGGGACTGCGGGGCTGTGTGGCCCGGTCACCTCGTGGGCAGCGGAGTGGTGTGAGGGCTCCTTCTTGTCTGTCCTCTCGGGCTGCGCTTGCTTTGGGATGCAGGCTGGCCCTGGTTTCAAGCCCGTGCCCAGGTTGTACCTGGCTCTGCCCATTTTAGCGAACACAGGGCATCTAGATGTCTTCTGTTGGTGATGGTTTGGGTGTTGCTGAGGCTTCTCGTGTCCGCCTGAGGTTGTTGGGTTGTGTCCTCCCTCCCGGCCGCTCAGTCAAGGATGCGCCATCTTGTCCAGTCTGGTGCCTGCTGTACCTCGCTGGCCAGAGCTGCGGCTGGCCGCCCAGCACGATTCTGCCCTGACGTTAGGAAGACTCAATGTATGAGTTTCGCATAAGATTTTTTTTTTTCCGGGTCTGGGGATGGAACCCAGGGGCATTTGACCTCCCAGCTACACCCCCTGCCCTATTTTTTATTCTTTATATTGAAACTGGGTCTCACTGAGTTGCAGAGGGCCTCATTAAGTAGCTGAGGCTGTCCGCGAACCGCAATCCTCCAGTCTCAGCCTCCCAAATGCTGGGATTACAAGCGTGTGCCACCACGCCCGGCTCTAAGATTTTTTTAAATGTATGTTTTAAAGAGAAACTGGGTTCTCTGTAAGATACCAGGGGCCCTGTGTGATTTTGGAGGGCCAGGCTGTTTTCTCATTGAGGATCACAGTGTCCTCTGTACTTGTCACCAAGTAGTGGCAGGAACTTCGATTCTGACGTCAGTACCCAGCGTCATTGTATCTTAACTCTGTTTCTGCTGGACCGCATAGCCTTCAGACTTTTGTACTTTCTGTGTTCAGAAAGAAATGCAAGGTATTTGTTCAGCATTCTGTGGATCAACACGGCTGACACCTGCTAAGAATAATACTTCTCCCTCTGTTTGTGGTGTTTGACTCATGCCCCCCAATAAGACAGCCCACGGTGGGCACCTCCTGGCACAGGGCTGCTTGTGCCAAACAGTGCAGCGTGGCGCACAGCCAGTGTGCCTGTGGCCCCCGCGCTGTTCTCACACGTCGAGTTCAGTGTGGGGAGAGCGCGGTGGAGCCAGGCCATCCCCTGCAGGCCCAGCGCCACAGAGCCCTGCAAGGTGCCCAGCCTGTTTGGTGGAGCCCACTGCTTGCCTGGCAGCAGTCAGCCGCCACCTGTACAGGGCACAGGAGCCTGTGTGACAGCTGGGAACGTGCAGCAGCACTTCTAGGACCACTGCGGTAGTTGCGGGTGGGTTTTCAGTATGACCCGACCGGGAGTCCTCGTTGGCCCCTTGGTGAGCACGCGGCTGTGTAGTGCCTGACTGCCAGCTTCCCGGGTCGGTCTGCCCTGGTCCGGTTTCCAGGGCAAGCTGGCTTGGGCCCCAGTGGTGTGGGTTGGGGACCCATGGGGCCCATGGCCTTTCTTTTCCTCAGGGCCTGCGCATGGGCCTCAGGCCCCTCTCTTCCTGTGTTCTCAAACACGCCTTGTGCCCTGTGATGGACTCTGCTTCTTACCTCTGTCTAGGAAGCACACTCCCCAGCCCCCAAGGAACAAGGCTTGGGGCTTGGGGGAGTGGTTGCGGCCATGCCCTGCTGTGGCCATGGTCCTTGGGAGTTATCAAGGTTGAGGCTGGGAAAGAGGACCCTTCCTGAACTGGGCACTGAGGCGGGAGGAGCCAGAGGCTAGAGACAGGCTGCCCTCTGTCACCTCCCGACAGCTTCTTGTGTGGCTGAATTGAAACCCTCCCACCCCCTTTGCTGTCCGTGCTTGAGGTTGGCCCTTGCGCTGTGGACTTGCAGACTGTCCCCGCTGGACCTCGCGATCGAGGGGCAGAGTCCTCTACTTGTTTGCCTTGAGACCTTTCTTTTTTTTTTTTTTTTTTTTTTTTTTTTGGTGGTACTGGGGTTCCTGGAAGCCCTTCTACCTCTGGGCTACACTCACAGACCTGTTTTATATTTTTGAAACAGGGTCTCTTACGCCAGCACGGCTGGCTTCGAACCTGCGCGATCCTCCTGTTTCCGCCTCCCAAGCGCGGGGATTACAAGCGTGCGCCACCACGCTCAGCTAGACCTTTCTCTTTTGTGACCAGACTAGCTCCAGACTGCAAGCACCCTGAGACTAGGACCCAGGGGCCCCTGTGATGTTTGAGGGGATCAGGGGTCAAGGGGCCCTTGTGTGGGACCAGCCCGCTGTCTGCCTGGCTGACCTGGGGGAATGCACTTCCTAGCATGCACTTGTTGGAAGGACGGACGTGCTGTGAGTGTGGCCGCAGCAGATGAGTCGGGCTTGCTGTCTGCACACCTAGCAGCGAGGAGGGACGTAGCGGGGCTGCAGTGGAGCAGTAACTCAGGTGTCCTGGGCTGCTCAGGGCCTGGGCGCGTCCTTCCCTCTGTGTCTGCTGTGGAGAGGCCGCCTCTGCACACAGCCACCTGGCCTCGCCTCCCCTGAAAGCTGTTCCTCTCTTCACCCCACCATGGTTAGATCCATGCCAGAAAAAAGAGACAGACAGCTGTCCACAGGAAGGACCAGATTAGGGAAATGGAGATGCCACTAAGAGGCCATTCCAGGAAGCCCTGCACAGCACGGGAGGGGCGGCCACGCTGGGGTCTTCTGTCCCCCCTCAGCTCTCCCCTCCTGGTCTTTTGTTCTGGGCCTCTGCTTGCATTTCCATCCACATCATTGCTTGCATTTCCATCCACATCATTGTCTTTGCTCACAGGGGGTGGGCAGCTCTGCCAGCTGGTGGCCACCTGTGCCCACTGGTGCCACTCCTGCCGGGGCACTTAGCCCTTGCTCTCTAAAGAAGCCATGCCAGTCCCTTGGCGTGCTGCTGCGAAGCAGCTCCCTGAATCGCCTCGTGGCTACACCTGTCTGTCTGTGTTTGAGTGCCTCTGTCTGTGAAGCTCTGCACTGGGCCTGGGCGTGGCAAGCATGTGGTGGCCCCGCCACCTAAGGGTGGGCTGGACCTCAGTCACTCCTTGGATTGACCGGCAACATCTTCAGAATGGTACGTTTTATGCTCTCACCTGTGTTGGGGCAGAGCTGCTCGCCCAGGCTGATCCACCGGGGCCCCTGAGCACCTGCCCAGCATGACTTCTGTGGTTAGTGGTTGGTCCTGAGCACTTTCTCACCTGCCGTGTCTGAGGCCCTTCAGGCGTTTGACCTGTCAGAAGGCCATTCTCACTGCAAAATGGTCTTTCTGACACTGAGGATGGGTTGTTCACGTGACCCTGGAGAAAAAGTTTGTGACCTCTGGCCTGGTGCTGGCCTGGAGGCTGCCTCGGCCACCCTCTTTCTGCCCCAGGGGAGCCCGTGGTAGTCCCGCACTCAGGAGGTAGCTTTCAGAGCCCTCGCTGGGCCCCGGCCGCCCAGAGCCCATGGTAGGGTGTTTACCAACTATGCCATGATTGTCACGGCCTCTCCAAATAAGCCGAGGACAGGAGCGGGGGCGGGGGGGCTTTGCTAGAGAGCTGCAGGGTGCTGCCGGCCGGGCCCCACCCCCGGCTGGAGAGTGACTCCCTGAGGTCTTTCTTGACCCAGCTGGCAGACTCCTGGCACTCCTGGCTCTGCCGTGGCCCACGCTGCCACCTTCCCGCACACCGTCAAGGCTTCCCTGGTGCAGGAAAGTAATAGAAAGCCAGCAACAAGTGGGATGTGAGTTAGGAGAACAGGAGAGAGGCACTGCCGCCCACCCTGGGGGCCTGGGCCTGGCCCTGAGGGCCCGGCGTGGCTTGGGATGGTCCTGGGCCTGAGTATGAACAGCGTTCGGGTCGTGCTTTGCGGGTATTGGATGGAACTCTCGCTGCGGTCCTCGTATCATCTGTTTGTTATGTAATGTGACAACACAGACATGAAATAGAAACCAGACGTGAGGGCGGAGCGGTGGCTCCTTCCCTGGTGCGCCGCGCGGCGGGGCAGCGCTGGAGCGTTCCCCTCGCCCAGCTCGTGTGCCTGGGAGGGACGACCCTGGGGGCCTCGGGGTGAGACGGAGACCCTAGCTGGACGGAGTGTCATCCGGTGAGGCCGACTGCTTCTTAGCAGACTCCACAAGCACTTTCTGGCCTCTGTCAGGTAACTGTGGGGTGTCGTCCTGAGTGACCGAGTGACTCGTTAGCCAGAATCCACTTAGGACACCTGAGTTCAGCCTCTGCGGGAGCAGAGGGCACATGCCACCGGTTGCCTTGTGGTTCACCTCTGAAGGGCCCGGGTTTAAGAATGGGGGGCATGTTTCGTCTCCTGCCAGGCTCGCGTGGGGGTGGCGAGTGGGGAACACTCGCGCTGCCTGACCTCGCCACTCACGTACAGATCCACGAAGCGAGAGGAAAGTGGCAGACAGGTCTCAGCTTCCTTGGAGTGGGGTCTCTGGAGGCAGAGGGCTTGAGCTGCTGCTTGGCCAGGCCCCTGCGCCAGATAGGAAGATGGGGCACCCGTGTGGTGCCTCCCTCGCTCTGCCTGACTGCTCAGCAGACACGGTCACTCCGGCCGATAGGTGAGCGGCTGCCTTGCCTGCTCAGGAGTGGGTCTCCAGGCGCGCCCTCATTCCTGAGCCGATCGATCGGTGCCTCATGCGAGTGTTGAATATCAGGCAAGTCTGCTGCCAGATGCCTGCTGTCCTGTGTCACCAGAGCCGGCTCTGGGCGTGGACTCTCCTGGGTTTCTCAGCTGTTCCCCCGAGAGGACAGCAGCTGCTGGCCTGTGGAGTGCTTCCTCACGCCAGGCCGATACATGCACGAATGCCATTGCTTGGCTAATCCTCGAGACAGGCTGGAGAAAGCCGCCACTTTTATGATTCCCTTCCACACGTGAGGAAACCGGGGCTGAGGGTGCTCACGCTGGGATCCAGCCGGGCAGATGGGCCGTTGTGGCATCTGCAGCCTGCTGCTCTGGGGCCGCTGGCTACAGGGTTGGCTGCTGGAGTTGTGTTCACTTTTGGGAGAACGTCAGTAGCCAGGGCCGGGAACCCGATGCTGGCTAGGTGTGACGTGATGGTGCCACGCTGGCGGGGCTCCTGTGGAGAGGAGCATGAAGCGCCTGCAGATTTGTCCTCACCTCTGTCGGCCTGGGCACGGTGCTCAGAGCTGTCTGGATGAGTAGGGCTTCGCGTAGGACTCCTGAGCAAGAGCTGTGCGTCCACATCTCAGAAAAGTTCGTTGAGGACCTCGTGAGTTGTGAGTCTGCACACATGGCACCCACATTTCTAGGTGTGTGTCCTGCTGCTGCAAAGACAGTGTGGAGGCCCGAGAGGTGGCCTCTCTGACCACTGAGCCTCACACTTGGCGCTGGGCCTGTGGCTGCCTGGCCTTCCTAGCTGTCCACCTGCCCTTGAAGGCTGCTCTGCACGGGTTAGTTTCTAAACATATTGCCTTATTCTCGTTTCTGAGAGTGGACCCTGGGCACAGTCTCCGCTAGTCAGAGGAGACCACTGGGGCGTGGAGCTTGCCTGGCCCTAGCTGCTGCTTCCAGGACTCTCCTCCTGCACATCAGGGTTTCCAGGCCTTGCTGGGCATCCAGGGTGGAAAGAAAGCGGAGAGCCAGAGGGGAGTGTCTAAGGTAAGAGGATTGATATGCGAAGGAGGACAGCTCTGCCCGCCCCAACGTGGCCAGAGACCAGAGGCTGCGCCATTCCCTCCATGGCCATGCAGGCCCCATGCGTTCCTGCAGTCCTTTCCAGAAGATGCTCCCAGGTGTCTTGGTGTAGGGCTGGGTGGAGAGTGGGTCAGGGTCGCCAGGTGGTGGTCCTGTCGAGGCTCTTACGGCACCACTCCTGCCCGTCACCAGGGAACCCTGTGGTTTGGGCAGTGCTGCTCTGGGTCCTTCAGGAAAGCAGCCTCCCAGGGAAGAGGTGGGGCTTCCTAAACAGACCCATCATCGCTGTCTAGGAGCAGGATTGACTGAGGTCAGCAGCAGTCACTAGGATTGCCCGTCGCTTACTTAGCTGTAGGGATTGTCATGTGTCAGTGCGGGCATTCTTAGTGGGGAAACTAAGGGTGACCCAGCAGCGGGGACACCATGCCACCCGTCCTCTGCAGCTAACAGGCCAGCTTGAGTGCTGTTCAGATGTTCAGATTCATGGCCTGGGAGAAGTTGACAGCCTGACTCCCAGCTCAGTTGGGGGCGGGGGAGTCAGGAGTGTTAACAAATCTGTGTATGTAGATTTGTGTGTGTGTGTGTGTGTGTGTGTGTGTGTGTGTGTGTGTGTGTGATGCTAGACTTGAAGTAAAAGTTTCATGAGTTACTAAGTTTCATGAGTTGTTTTACTGAGTTAGCTAATACACGGGACTAAGCTGCATGTATGTAAATAATTTGATCATGACTGAAAATCAAGCTCAGTACTTGCTACTAAATTCAGACTTCTAGAACTTGTTCAGCCTTCTTTTTGAAAGTAGTTCATGCAGAAATAATTTATTAATGAAGTCACAAAAATGAAGGAGGAGGTGGAAGGGGGAGAAAGAAAAATTGGGGAGCCTTTTACTTTCCGGGTGTCACAGAGCAATTTCCACCGGGGGTGGGGGGGCAGGCCACCTCACCGCCCAGTGCCACACTGCACCGTGCCCACAGCAGGTTCTGGGCCCACACACAGAGGACGCAGACTTCCTGCAAAGGACGTGCAGATCCACAGCAGGACTGCCTGGGGCTGAGCACTGCTGCTGGGGTCAGAGGAGGAAGGACCATGCCCTGCTGCGGCCCCCAGGGCCCCTGCCGCAGCACCTGCTGACCGTGGTCACTTTCATAGACCGGCACGCTGCCAACACGGCCCAGAGCAGACTGCGTGGTGGTCGGAGGACGGAAACATAGCAAACCCAAGCCAGTGGACGTGGCTGGGCCTGGGCTGCTCAGGCCCATCGATTGTCCTGCCTCGCCACTGGGGCTGCCGAGGCTGTAACTGCCCCACAGGACAGCTGTCTAAGGGTGAAGCCCAGGCTGGCGATGGGAATGTGCCGGATGCCCTGCTTGGCCTAGGGTGGCGATCGGCTGTGTGGCACTGTGCGCTTGGCCAGGTCATATGGGTCGTTATGGAGTCCTCAGGCGCCAAGGCTTTTACATTTCCATATGCTTATATTTTTGCTCCTTAGAAAATGCCACACAAAATCCTCTTCCTGTTTGACAGTGAACTCATGTGTTGTTCCCTATTTTTGGTAAGTAGGTTAGAATACGTTAGGAAACCAACGGTTTTCCTCAGTGTCCCGCTTGCATGGAATTTGGGGTCCTGGTGTCTGGGGGCTGATGGTGCCAGCCCTGGGGCTCACAGAGGGGATGCTGCTGTTTTCCCCTTTGTCCGTCTGTCCTAGATCCCTTTTTATTTAATACACGTCTCTTGAAGAGCATGTTCATAGGGCTCTTGTGAAGAATGAAGCTCCTGGGGGCCAGGTGTGGTGACACGAGTGCGTCCCCACAACAGGAAGCGGAGGCAGGAGGGTTGAAGTCTGAGGCCAGCCTGGCAGTTAGTGCGAGCCTGTGCTTGGATAGACTGGGACGGGGTGGGTGTGTCACGCAGCAGCCGAGTGCGCGAGGTCCTGAACAGTCTGCTCTGCACACGGAGGCTTTGGGGCACTCTTGTCATTACGCCCTCCATCCTCGCTGGAGTGCGGAGGGGAGCAGGGCCTGTGCCGCCAGTCTGTTGTCTCATATGATGAATAATGCAGGCGTCACTGCCACCTGGTCGCCTTTCATGCCTGTGATGTGCTCCAAGTTTAATCCTTGCAGTGGGCACGAAGAGGCCTCATGCTGAGTCCTGCTCCCGCGCTGCCACCCAGGCTCGCCCTGACCGGGGGAGGCTGTGTGCTGGCCACTTGCGAGCTCATTTTATAACGAGGTTGACAACTGTCGGGTGGGCTGCGCCATTGGGGGCTGGCTTTGCAGTCTGTGTCTGATTCTAGTGTCTGCCAGCCTTGCCCTGTGCAGGGTGGGGCACTGGCGTGGCCCCGGGGGTCCTGGAGCAAGCCCGGGACGTGGCTCCCGAGAGCGCGTGGGCTCCGGGGCGCAGCGCTGCGCTGCTTCGTGAGGAGAGGAGCTGGACTTGGAGTTGCTGCTCCATGTCGTTTACAAGTGAGCAGCTTTTACAAGTGTCCTGGGCAGCGTTCCGGCCTACTGACGTCTTACTCGAGATAGCTGGATGGACTTCTCCACTGTGAGGGACAAAACCTGAAGGTCAGGACAAGAGCATCTCGGAGGCCACAGTGAGAGGGCTGTGTAGGGCGAGCGGGACCAGCAGCACGCGTGCCTGCCGTGCACCATCCCACCACGGCCGCCGCGTCCTGGTGACCGACAGGGGCCAGAGGTGTTTCCCTTCACGGTAGGGGCGGGCAGCCTACCTTGTTCGATGACAAGAGGAAGTGGGATTCCGGCTAGACACAGAGAGGCAGAAATAGAGCAGAGAAGGTAAGAGGCAGAAACCGCTGTTGGGCCATCGGGCTCGCCAGTGTCCTGTGCTGCGGCCACCTCGGCCTCTCCTGGCTCTCGGCCCTGGCCTAAGGAGGAGTGCACATCCTGGGCCTGGGCTTGGTACTAGCTGCGTGCAGGGCCCACTCGGTACCCTTAAGCCATGTTCTGCACCTCACACTAAGCTGCTGGCGTTTCTCACTCACCCATGGCCTCAGGTGGCCGCCCTGGTGCACAGCACAGGAGGTGGCCAGGCATTGCCCACACTGGTCACTTCCCTTCTTGAGCTGGTCCTGCCCTCCTTGAAGAAGGCCTGGCCTGGCCATGGGAGCCTGGCTGCAGCCTGACCCTTGTGGGAACACTAGCGTTCACACCCAGACCATTGGCAGGCGTCTCTGGTGGGGAGGACCCAGTCCCTGGGAGCCTCTGTGGGGGAGGAAGTAGATGAGGTATACCTGGCCGCTGCACCAAGGTTTTCTGTGTGGTGCTGCTTTAAAGTGCACCCCGGAAGCAGGCTGCGTGGGGAGGGTGGAGAGGGCCCTGCTCCTCGCCCCGGGTGGCAGGGCCTGGAGCCCGGGTTTGGGGCCCGCCCGCTCTGCCAGATGTCACCGGGTTGCTTGGTTCCTTCCACTGCGTAACTGGCCAGAGGACCCGCCAAGAAGTTTGTGGCCCTCCTAACCGCTGCCTGGATGCTTGGACGCCCTTCCGTGGGACCCTGCTCCTTCAGGGCCTGCTGCTGCCTGCCAGAGCCCTCTGGGGGAGGCCGAGCAGTCCTTGCTGCCCAGGATTCCACGGAGGGCCCGTTCTCCTCTCCTGCTTCCTCGCTTCGTATGCCACGAGTGCTAGCCCTGTGAAATTCCCTTACCACTTTTAACGTGTGTAGCCCCACCCTCCCCACCCAATTTGCTGCCAAATTGGCCTTGCCCTTGCCCTTGAAGTGCCCTTTCATTAACATCCCTGGAGACTTCAGCCTGCTGAGTGCTTTCCTGGTCTGGTGCTGGCTCTGGGCTTTGCCTCCACCAGCTGTTCATGGCGGTTTCCACACACCCCTTTGGGGAGGACTGTTGTCAAGGCAGAAGAAGTGCTGGTGTTCAGAGCGAAGCCTGCCGGGGAGGCGCGGCGCCTTCAGAGTGTCTTCTGGTGGATCTGGTGAGCTGTGTGTTTGGGGCATCGCGAGCGGTTGTTTCCACGGCCAGGAAATTATTTCTGACTCCACTTTGCAGGACTCGAAGGCCCAGGGAGGAGCGGTATCCATGGTGTTGGGGCAGCCGTGATCAGCAGGGCCTCCCGTTGAGAAAGCGTGGTCAGGCCCACTGGCAGCTCTGGCAGCCGCCCCGCAGCTACACTGTGGTGCTCAGTTGCAACCTTTTCTTATTTTTCTTCATGAAGAAGAAAGGACCAGCAGGAGTTGCCAGTGGGCACCACTGCGCAGGCCTGGCTTGGTCTTGGCGTCTCGGCCTGAGTGCCTGCCAGCTCGTGGCTGCTTTCGTGGCTGCTTGTGGTGCTTCTGCCGGGCCCATGGCAGGGGACATTCTGCAGCAGTGAGAGACATGCTGGGAGGTGCACCCCTGGTGCCTTACTGCTTCTGATGGCCACTGCGTGGGGGCAGTGTTAGGAGAGCGTAGCAGAGGAGAGATGCCCCCTTCCTAGAGGACACCTGCAGCAGGCGAGCAGGGGAGGGGCCAGGCCCAGGGGATGCTGGCTGCCTTTGCGGGCAGGGACTGTGTGGTAAGACCTCATCCCTCATCAAACAGAGAGGATACTAAGGTGGGTGGCACTGTGTGGGACCACGAGGAGGGTGGACCAGAGGAAAGAGGAACCTGTGCAGAGGGCCTGACCCCAGGGAGCCTCTCCTGTGGCCCTCTGTAAGCCCTCCCTGAGCCGTGGGCAGGCAGGATAAGCAAAGCAGTTCCTGCTGTCCGTCTCCCTGCTGTCCGGCAGTGTGCAGGTGCGGATAGGAGGAAGGAGGCGGGGTCTGGGCAAGCCTGGAGAAGGAGTGGGGCAGTGCCTTGCACTGGCCCCGGCCACCAGGGGCCAGGCAGCAGTCCCTGCAGCAGTTTTCATTTCTGTTCTGCAGGAAAGCAGGACCCGGCCTCATCCCGGCCTGTGGAGCAGTCAGTATAGTATAGTTGGGATTTTTTTTTCTCTCCTGCTCTCTTGGAAGAAGAGGACCAGACACTGGGATACAAAGATGGCGTTATAGGAAGCAGAGTCCTCCTTGCCTTCCTGGGCAGGATATTTTCTTGGAGATGGATGTGATTATAGTTGCACTGTCCATCAGGGACACTTCAGGTGTAGCTGGTGCAGCTGTGGTACTGAATTCTAAATTAAATCAAATTTTCATTTGTGTGAGTACAGGTGGCTAGTGGCTACCTGCCCTACAGGAGACCCGGCTGTGAGCTTGTGGGTTCTGCATTCAGTTCACGTGCTCAATCCTTTCCTTCCTTTGGTTCTGGGGACTGAACCCGGCAGCATTCTACCAATGAGCCACACGCCCAGACCTTAGCTAGGTTGCTAAGACTGGCCTTGAGCCCGCACAACTCCTGTCTTGTCTCCCAAGTATTGGGTTTACAGGTGTGGGCCCTCATGCTTGGCAGGCTTCATCCTTTTGAATTTCCCAGTTGGGATGGAGAAGGTTATGCTCCCATTGGAGTGGGAGAACTGTAGCAGCCTGAAACACGTCAGTGCTGCTGGGCTTGCCCTCCTCGGGCTGCTGGGAGATGGCAGCGCAGTTCTGCATGAGAGAGAGGGCTCTGCCGACTATTCTGGGTGTTCATCTAGTTGCAAAGAGCAAAAAGCCCCTCGGTGGCGTGGATGAAAGGGGCTCACTGGTGAGGCTCAGGGGACGTCCTAGACACAGCCCAGGGAGCCTGCCTGTGCACCCTGCCGCTGTCTGTCTCCCTGTTCCTGCGCCCTAGGTCTCTTCTGTTCTGTCTCCAGCAGTGTCTCTGCAGGCTTTCGGCAGAGCCCGTCATAGGCTGGGCATCTCTGGTGCATTGCTCTTGTGTCCACGTGTGTGGGAGCAGGATGCAAAGCCAGCGTGGCAGGTGGACAGGCCAGCTGGCCCAGGGCAGTGCTGTGTGGTCCCTGGGCCAGTGCGATGGGACCCCACCGTTGGTCCACCTTCAGCTCTTCTCACGCGAAGAGTGCTCCTTGGTTTCTGTGAATACTGTGGAGAGAATAACCTGCGAGTAAGGGTTGGCCGTTACCATGTTAACCATGAGTGCAGACGGCTGTGCGTGGCCGCGTCCTGCTGTGCACCTGCAGTGAGGCGCCCTCCGCCCGCGCCTCTCGTTTCCCTGTGAGCACCTGAGTCCTGCGAGGGCATCGGAGCATCTGTTGTTTCAGGTTGTTAGGTCAGTGAGAGTGACTTTGTCCTGCTTGCTGTACTACAGCACGTCCCAGGGCTAAAGTGCCTTTGCTTGGCAGCCGCATCTCTGCTGCTGTAAGAAAACAAAACCGACTGAACAAGCAGAACTCCTCCCACACAGGATGCTCGGTGATGCCCGCTTTCACTCCACTGTTGATAAACGGCGTGCTGAGTTTGGGAGATTCGTGGTGGCGAGTGCCGTCTAATCCCAGTTTCTGAGTATGTGGGATGTGAGGAAGAAGAGGTGCTTTCTGACACTCCTTTTTGAGAAAACGGTCCTATCCATCAGACGGCATGGATAGACCCTTAGTAGTGAGGTGGTTATTGACTCCAGTGAGCTCTAGCCGAGCCCAGGTGCTTTGGGTCTGGGTACGTGAGGCTTCCATGACCCATGGGTCCAGCAGTGGCAGAACGTTTCTGCCTGTGCTGATCATGTGCACGCTGGCTTGACCTGGAGGGTGGCTGTGGTGGCCTTGTGCGGACGTGAGGACGAAGCCCCCATTGAGGGCGTAGTAGCTCTGCCGAGCGACAGTGGCAGTTGTGATGCCCAGGGTGGCTCTTGCTCGTGGATGTCGCGTTGTGTACGCACTTGAAGTTTGGCGTGCCCAGGGTCTCCCCTGAGACGCAGGCTCTGGGATGCAGGGATCTGTATTATGTGTCAGGCTCACTGGCAACCTGTGTCACCCGGTGATGCCGGGGTTGTGCCAGCCCCCGAGGAGCGGCAGGGCTCTAGGAGCCTGGCCAGGCCAGCACGGAGCCTGGGTCTGGCCAAGGATGCTGGGGCCCTGCTCTCCTGATTCCTGAGCACGCGTCCATCCAAGAATTTGGCGATGGGAGCTAATTTGGTGTGTCACTTCTCGTTTACCTGTTAGTCTGTACATTTTAACAAGTGAAACTGTCCAGCTATTGTGGTTTCAGCAGGCAGGTCGAGAGGCCTGTGTGCCCAGGCCGCTCTCCCATGTAGCGTGTTTTTTCAGCACCTTCTCATGCCTGCCCCAGCAGTGCTGGAGTGGGAACAGAGCTGGCTGCAGCGGCAGTGTCCTGGTGATGGGACCTGGGTCTCGGGCATGCATGTCTTCTGTGAGCTGGAGAGCTCTGCTGTATCTAGAAACTTGGCCTATACTTTCAAGGCCTCCGTTTTCAGAATCAGTCCTAAAGTGATGCACCCAGGCTTTCTGAGATTTTCTCCTCCTGTTTGTGGTCCCTGGCATGGCACTGTGCCATGGCATGGAGCGCCAGGTAGATCTGCTGCTCCTGGTTCACCTGAGCCAGGACGTTGCCGCAGCAGCGGGTAAATTTGGGTGCTGTAGTGCAGGCTGGTGCCCACAGAGCGCCTTTAGCTACCCAAGGAGGAGCTGAGAGCACTGTCACGTGCGACCCCGTGCTCCGTGTCCCCGCCTTTGAAGGCGAGCTCTCTTGCTTAGGACAACACAGTGGGACTCGGGCAACATGGCCACTGAGCTGCGGGACCCAGGCTCGACCACACACCTCCGGGTCCCATCCTCAGGAGGGCCTTTGGCAGGCCTCCGTGTACTGTCTCCCAGGTGGGCCTTGAGAAGTAGAGTCCACGTTGGAGGTCCACATGCTGCGTAGCCACCAAGTTGGCATCTGATCAGGCCATGGACCTGCCTGGTCCTCACCCCCAGGCCCAAGGCAGGGCTGGGGACAGGTGCACCCCTGCCTTGTCCTCTGGCACCTCTTCCATCAGCAGAGGGTTCGGAGGGGTCCTGATGGCCTTTGACTTGGCTCCCGGAAGGTCCTTCTGTGTCTCTGACTCGTCCTGAGCCAGGGCATAGGCTAGCTCTTATAGTTAGTAGCAAGAAGTGTAATTCCAATTTGTTCTTTAACTTAAACATGAGCAGAAATGGGACTTTTGTTATTTTTTCTTGTGCTGAGAGAACATCTTCTGGGAACCACCTAGCTCTCTCTCATTTCTTTGGCAGGAATAATCAGATATTGAATGTCAAGGAGTTGAGGGCCAAGGGCTCCAGGATTGCCTGCCTCAGATAGGCCTGGTGAGTGGGTCTGATTCCAGTACTGTAGGAATTCAGCTGCTATAAGAATTCCCTAGGGTGACTGAGTGCAGTGACACACCAGGCAGAGGCAGGAGGAGTTTTAGGCCAGCCTTAACAACTTAGCAAGCCCCTCAGCAACTTAGTGAGAACCTGTTTCCAATAAAAAATAAAATAGGGCTGGGGGTGTAGCTTAGCGGTAGAATGTTTCTGAGTTCAATCCCTAGTACCAAAAAGAAAAAAAAAAAAAAAAAAAGCCCTGGAGCAAAACCAAGTCAGTTTAAAGTCTGGGACGGGCTGCAGCCAGCACCCTGTCCGTCACAGTCCATAAGAGCCTTTGGGCATACTGCCTTGGTTTGTGACTTACCTTCAAGGAAAAGGAGTAGAAATGAGCAAATAAATGTAAAGTCCTTTAAAAAAAACAAAGAAACAACAGAAACAGTGCAGGCTTCTTTAAAGGCCAGCCAGTGTGTGGCCCTGATCTGCAGAGGCCCTGACAGGCAGTGGAGGACACAGGAAATGTCGTGGGGTGACCTTTAGATCCTCAGCTCTGGCGCTCAGCTGGCTGTCTGCAACGACAAACTCTGAGACTGTAACCATCCAACAAAGGAAAACCAGAGAACCGGCCAGGGCTGAGCCCGCGGCCCGCGGCCCCTGGCAGAGGCTGCCCAGGCTGCCATCGAAGTGACAGGTCTGTGCTCAGGGCACACTTAGAGCGCAAATGCCTGTGTGTGCACACACATGCGTGGTATACACGCGTCCATGTGTGTGTACACGCACATGCTTTGGCAGGGTTTCTTTCTGATTGCTCAGCATGCCCAGGACCACAGCTGCTGGCTTCAGCCCGTGCCCACTTGGTTTGAGCTCAGCCCACTTCCCACCGGGTGACCTTGGGGAGCTCTGGAGCCTCTGCCTCGTGGTCTGCCACTGTCCAGTGGAATCCTGCTATCCTCAGATCTCCGCTGCTTTTGTGACCTCTACAAGTCACCTGTAGGCAGCTCTGCTGCCAGCCAGCTCTAACTGCGGCTGCACCCCGGCACGGCAGTGAAGCCAAGGGACACGGGCCCCAGGGAATGGGTGCCTTGTGTTGGAGCTGGTGGTGCAGCTTGGGAAGACGGTGGCCAGAGGGAAGTGTGAAGGCATGTTTCCCTGGCCTGGTTTTGCAGGGAGTTCCTGGTAGATCCTCCTGTCATTGGTTTGGGGGACTTTGATTTCAGAAATAAAATAAAGCTCAACAGGAGCGGTAAAGTAGACAGGAGGAGGATGAAAGCCTGCGGAGCAGGGAGGGAACGGCCGAGTAGTGGCAGAGCGCCTTCTAGCCAGCTGTGCGTCTTCCCTGATTTGAAAACAGCACCTGCTTATTTTAGGACCGTGTGAAGATAAATGCCTCCACGTCCACTCAGCCCTTCAGCCCTAGGTCTCTGCTGCATCCTAGTGTGGGTCCTTCGGTCCTGGTCTCAGGCTGGTCTGGTTGTTGGGTTTCACGCCCCGAGGCCTCCAGCGTGGACATTTGCTGCGGGTGTTTGGGCCAGTGAACAGTCTTTCCAGGCGATCTGTCCTCCAGGGACTGAAGCATCTTGCCCCATGGAGAGCCAGACGTGCAGGTTTTCTTTGACCTCCTTTGCACGCCTCCCTCGACAGAGCACAGAGCCAGTGGGCAGTGCTCCGGCCCTGCTGGGCACTTCACCAGCGTCCTCAGTGTGGCCCTGTGTGACCATTTCCTAGGTGAGGACGGGCCGCCCTAGGAAGCCAAGCTCCTGCGGAGGCCAGGCTGGGCCTGGCCGCAGCCTCCCTTGTCGCCAGCTTGCTGCTCACCTGGCAGCCGTGTGGACGGTGGGGCCCCACTTCCCCAGCACCCCTCTCCTCCCCTCCCAGGAAGGCGCAGCCCAGGAGCCCTGCCTCAGGCGGCCACTCTGCTCTTCTCCGACCCCAGCATTCCTTGAGTTTCCTCAGTATGATGGGGATGGTTCCCTCTGCTCTTCTCCGGCCCCCACCGTCTCAGCCCTGAAGCTGTCCTAGACCCCCAGAAGCCCGTTCTTACAGGGGTGGGGCAGGCCTGTGTGGGCCCCCGCCCCACGCTCCCTGTCTGAAGGAGTGGCCCCTGCACGGCAAAGGCGAGCTTGTGATGGGCACCGCTGCCCTGGCACCGGCGCGACACGATCACTGTAACTGTGCCCGTGCTGAAGCGAGCCGTCTGCCTTTTGAGGGTTAGCGGCTTCTGGGGGGCAGCAGTGGGATGGGGAGTAAGGGTGACCTCTCGGGAGAACTTGTTTTCTTTTTCTTGGTGCACTGAGATGGTTTGGAGTCCCGTTATGTTTAGCATTCCAGGCTCCTGGTGGTGCTTAGCAAATACCTGTTGCATGTACTATCTTCTCAGGAAGAAAGCCCGGCATTGCTACCTTCAGGGCTTTTGAGCCGCGCACTCGGCCTTGTCTCTGAAGGCCTGCTGCTGTCCTGGGGGTGGATGGAGTGAGGGCCTGGCTGGGCTGGGCTGCTCACCAGGGGGCAGCCAGGCCAGGGCCCCTCAGGGTGGGTGGGTCTGGAGCCCTCCTGCAGTGTGCCTCATTAGGCCGCCCGAGTGGTACATTTCTATTCTCTTAACTACAGAGGGAAGGATACTCTGAAATGGGATTTTCTGAAAGCTTTTTTTTAAAAATTTTTTTGCAAGAAGTTTAAAATTCTTCATCTAAAAGCTGGGGGGGGGGTGTCAGATCTCCCAGGGAATCACTTATGAAATGGAAGGGTGGTCACAGATCACTGCCCCAGGGAGTCCCAGGCTGGAGAGCTAGATGGGCTCTGACTGAAAGGGCCCTTTGCAGGAGATTATTTCAAGGAACCTCGTCCCTGGGGCCTCCTGGTCCTCTCCCAGAGTGGGCTCTCTCTGGGGAGAGCAGTTCTGAGGCCTGGCTGAGCTGGAGTGGGTGCCAGGGAAGGCACACTGCTTCTCTGTACGGCCCAGGCTGGGGGAAGGGACACTCGGGGCCACCTGGGAGCTGGCTGCTGGCCAGACCTGAACCCGAGGGGAGGTGAGAGTTCCTAGTACAGATCTACAGAGATCTTTAGCTGCATTTCTTTTTAAAAGTAAAACTGTACTTAATGGAATTATTGTTTATTGTTTGGTAACTAGGATAAAAATCATTCTTGTTCCCACTACAGGGCCTGAGAGGGGCTTTGCTGTGGGTTCTTTTTGGGGCCTTTGCCCCGTGGGTTTGGACCCTCGTAATTTCTGTTGGGCTGGTTAACAGGAGTAGTTGTTCAAAATCATGTGGAAGATGGCCTCCATGGCCCTGGGTAGCCCGCTTCCAAAAATAGAAAAAGAAGCTAACAGAACCCCACCCCTGGGCCGGTAGCTGGGGAGTGTGGACCTTTGGCTGGCCCGGCCTTCACTCTGCTTAGCGTGCGTGTCTGCCCTCCTGGAGAGAAGCCCTGCGTCCATCCGCCCAGGGTTCCAGCCCTCCCGCCTGCTGCGGCAGGCTGTTCTTGCAGGCAGCTCACGGCTGCCACCCGCCCTCCTGGCACGTTCGCTTGCTCTGGGCTTGGGCGGCAGTGTTTACCAGATCACTCTTCTCACGGCAGAAGCTCTGGAAGGCCTTTGCGTCATGCGTCGGCAAACAGCAAGTGCTGGGCGGGCCAGTGTCCTCCTACGGCGACCGGCCGGAGCGCTGAGCCAGGCCGGCGAGGCCCGGGAGCCTGTGTCTGCATGCCTGGAGCCCGGGGGTTGCCTGCCGTGGCAGCAGCCCTGGCGCGCTGAGGCCTGGGCAGCAGGAAGGTGGCCCTGCACAGCCTGCGCCTCCCAGAGTCGCCCAGGGAGGCAGAGCCCGCCTCGGGAGGGGCCGGTGGGCCTTGCCAGTCTGCCGAAGATTTTAAAATGTGGACTTAGAAGAACGAGATCAAGCGCCACATAGATAGCGCCAGTGGCTCCCCTGCCAGTGAGGGCTGTGAAGCCGAAGTTAACCTCAAGTTAGGAAGGTAATTATTCTGTGTTCATGGCAGGTTGTCTTCTAAAGCTGCTTTCATTTTGGGGCCTGGCAGCAGGCTGGCTGTGGGCCCTCCGTGGGCCACTGTGTATCAGCACCCTTAAAGTCCAAGTCCCAGAAAGGGGGGCTGGGTGCAGTAGCTTCCACTGTCACAGCCCTTGGGTGAGTTGACCTCCTTAAAACCCCACTCCTGTTGCTCGTGACCCCGCCCCTCCCCACCGGCGCTTGAGCACTGGCAGTATAAACACCCATCTATTTTGAGCGCGCGGTTGCCGTCGCAGCTGTCGCGGCCTGGCCTCGGATGCCCCCGTGCCTGCGCGTGGTCCTGGCGGCCAGGGCAACTTAGTTTCCTCCCCACACCGCCTTCACTGTGCAGCCTGACACGCTGAGCCAGGGACCCAGCGAGGGTTCTGTTGAGGTTCTCTTGTCAGGAGCTGGGGTTTCTGTTGGGAAGTTCTCAGGGGCGTGTGGTCCTCTGTGCGGCAGGTGCACGGCACTGGGCAGAGGTGAGCACCCACTCCTCCTCGGTGGCTTTTCTCTTCTCATTAGTTTCCTGTTGCCTGGATCATCCCGTCAGTCACGACTGGATATAAACATCAGAGCCTTGGTCCTTCCTGTTGATGAGTGGAGGGGTGAGCCGCCTCCCCGTGGGTCCAGGGCCTGCTGTGTGCAGGGCGCTCTGCTGCTGGCCGAGCTCACCCCCTCTTCGTTTTGAGGATCAGGGTGAGTCTGCTGTTCCTCTAGAGTTTGTCCTCAGTGAGACTAGGCGGTCCTGGTGTCCTTTATTCATCTTTATGGTTCTGGAGATTGAACCCAGTTATTAAATTTTGAAATAGCGTCTTGCTAAGTTACCGCGCTCTGGGCCTCTCACTCCCCGAAGGCCCACTCCTGTGTCAGGCGGGGCCTGGATCCAGGGTGCCCACCCCAGTCCCCTGCTGGTCCCGTCGCCCGGGGCCACCTCGCCCGGAGTTCTACTGTTTTGAAAGAAAGATCCTTGTTCCTCTTCTCTTTGTATTTGTTATTGGCACAGTGCTGGGCACATGCTTGGAATTCTGTAGGGGCTTAGTGAGTGGAAAAGGAACAAGTTCCTTCCTCCTTCTTCCCTCCCTCCCAAGCCCACCACCGAGCTTTACCCCCACCTGCAGCCCTTTTTATATTGTTTTTAAAATTTTGAACCAGACAGGGTCTTGTTAGGTTGCTGAGGCTGGCCTCAAAACTGAGGTCCTCCTGTTTAAGCCTCCCAAATACTGGACTTATAGGCATGTGCCACCTTGCCTAGCTAATGAGATGATAGTTTTACATGTTCTACTCAATTGACTAAGGTCTGGAAACACACGCGTGCTCCTTCCCATGAGTGCACATACACAGTATAATGTTAAATGCAAAAGTAGTTCTTCTCAAATTATTCTTTGACTAAGCCAAGAAACAAACTTTTCCTGTTGTGGTTAATGCTTTCTGTATTTTATGAAAAACATGCTGTATTTTCTTTTATGACTTTTGAAGTTTGGTGTTTCACATGCAAGTCTTTGAATTGTGTGCGGAGGCGGGTGGGACCAGTTTCCCCTTCTTTTCCCCTTTTGTTAGGGAGTCCCAGGGGTGCGAGGTGTGTCTGCGTCTGACCCTGCTGTGAGCGCACAGGAGGCTGGCCTCTTGCGGGCCTCAGCTCAGCGTGGGCTCAGCGCCTTGGCACCCTCAGCTGTCACCTCTAAGGGCCAGCTCCTCCCGGGCCTGGGCTCCTCGAGAGACACGTTCCTCACACAGCCAAGTGGAAACTTCACTGGAATTGCCCTGAAAATGTGGACCCGTGTAGGGTAGAACTGGCTTCCTGATGGGATTGTGTTTGTATGGCTTACCTCCAGTGATTAGGTCTTCTGTAGAGTCCTTCAATAGATTCTCAGGTTTCTCCACAAAGCCTTATGTACGTTGTGTTAATTTGTGTTCATGTATGTTAGATTGTAGTTTGTTTTTCTATTATAGTCAGTATTTTTATTTTAAATTGTATTTATTGAAATGCCTTTGCGTCTTGTGTTTTTTTTTTATTTTCATGTCTAATCGCCTTGCTGTACTAAAATTGGATTACTTCTAGACACTTTCGTGCGCTCTTTAGGGTTTCTAGGATGAAGGTGGAAGGCGTCAGCTGGTGGGCCAGCTCTGCCTCCCTCTGTGGTCGGTCTCTTCTGCCTTCCGTTGCTGGCCTGGAGTCCAGTTCTGCTCTGAACGGGGCAGGGCCGCCAGGTTCCTCCAGGTCTCCCTGGAGGATGGTTTCCGATACCAGAGCCAGCTCGGCACAGGCACCCACAGCCTCCCCCTGGGGCTGGCGTCACGTAGCGCCTCCCTGCTGAACGCCCTTATTGCGTCTGTTGTGATGGTCACGAGGTTTCCCTTCTCAGCCCCTAATGCATGGATTGCACTTAGAGGCGGTCTCCCGTCTGTTGTGATGGTCACGAGGTTTCCCTTCTCCCCTCATGCATGGATTGCACTTAGAGGCGGTCTCCCGTCAGCCCCCGCTTCTCGCTTGTGATGAGGATGGTGTTTTAGACCTGGCTAGATGAGGTTCGTGGTGCTGAAGGGTGCAGATGTCTTTTCTTGAGTTGTAGGGGTCTGTAGTTTTCCAAGAACGTTCCAGAAGTGTTTCAGGTTAGAATAACTGATTCCTTGAGAATGTGAGAAGTCATTCCGTAGCTCCTGTTTCCTTGGTGGTTGGACTTTATTTACCTTTCAAGCTTCCCAGTACCTTTCATAGTTACTGAGGTCTAACTCTGTAATCTCTGGGAACGGTTTAAAAGTGTCTTCTGGGAATTTGTTCATTTTCAACTCTTTACATCTACGGCCATGTAGTTGGTTCCATTTCCTTACTTTTTAGGAGAACTTGGCCTTGTGGCCACACACCTGAGTCATCTCTCACGCTACTTGTTCTTTGTCTAGTGTATTCATCTTTTAGGAGTCAGCTTTTGTGTGTGTGTGGCACTGGGGTGGAACCCAGGGGCTTTCTACCTCCGGGCTACACTCCCAGATCTATTTTATACTTTATTTGGAAACAGGGTCTCACTAAGTTGCTGAGAGCCTCACTCAGTAGCTGAGGCTGGTCTTGAACCTGTGCGATCCTCCTGTCCCAGCCTCCAAGCGCGGGATCACAAGCGTGCACGCCCGGCTAGGAGTCAGAGCTGACTCCGTGTTTGTCTCCTCTCGCTTCCCTTCGCTGTGTTCTGGTGTTCTTCTCCAGCGCCTGAGGCTGGGGTGTGGCCCGTCCCCCATGGCCTGTCTTCTGGATGAGCAGCGCATTTCCCTTCAAGGGCAGTGCAAGCGTGCAGCCTGTGGGCGGCCGGTGTGCATGTTCCTGCTGAGCGTGTTGAAGGGCATGCTGGGAGTGTACGCCTTTGTCCTGACGGGAGAGGGAGAGTGGCGCTGCCCTCTGCGGTCTTCCTCCAGAAACAACCTCACTGCAGTCTCCTGTGGGGACGCCGCAGATCCTAAACGAGGGATGTTCTGCAGCGTCTCACCAGGGCTCCTCAGAGCGGTCGAGGCCATCACGCAGAGCTGCAGGGGCTGTCCCGGCCTCAGGAGTCCTGGTGAACAGCGGAGTCCTGTGGCTTCTGGCCCAGAAAAGGACACTCGGGGGTCATCAGAGCTCTGAACCCAGGGGCTGCTCTGGACACCGGTGGGTCAGCCTGGCCCTCCACCCAGCAGACATGCGTCCTAACAAGTTGTGATGACGTGGCACTCCCCTGCAGCATGGGTCCCGAGACACTTGAGGCTGGCCAGTGTTGCTTACTTCTGTCCTTCCTGCCCGTCCTCAACTTCTTCCTGGGTCACTTTCTTCCTTCTTGAGGAACGACCCGTAGGCGCTTTAGTAGGTCTTTGGTTGATAAAATCTTTGGTGTTTGTTCATTTGAAACGCCTCTTGCCTTCGTTCTGCAATGGCGGCTTTCTGTAATATTTTGGGGGCGTTTCTTCCTCTTTGGCCAGGGCCTCCTGTGCGCAGCATGGGCCAGCAGGCCTTCCTGGCCGCTGCGCCTTCTGCGCTCCTGGTTGTTGGCTCGTGTGGGTATGGGCTGCTCCTGGTTCCCTTGGCACAAGTCTCCTGTCTTTGCCTGTGAGTTGGTGTCGTTTTCAGTTCTGGGGTGCTCATCCAGGGCTCCCAAGCTCCACTCCACCTGCTCACGCTGTGCGGAGACCGAGGGCGCGCCTCCCCGCAGCTTCAGACTCCAGCTCCCGCTCCCTGGCTCAGAACCACAGAAACGCAGCCCTTCCCACCCTCTTCACCTCTGCCTTCTAGTGCAGCCAGTTTTCTTCTTGCCTTTGTGTGGAGTCTCCTGCTGAAAACATCCTCTGAGGAATAGAAAAAAACCATCAGACATATATATATATATTTGAAACTCTACTTGGTTCTTTCCCTAAAATCATTAATTTGGATAGCTCTGTTGCTTCCCCTCCATTGCTTAAAAAGTGTCAAGTATTTTAGGAAGCTTCTTATTTAATCAAAATTACATGGAGAGAAAAGGCAGAGGATAAACCCTAATGAACTTCTGTAAGTTGCAGAGATAGTTTTCTGAGTCTGGTAACACGAGCATCTGAAGCACTCGTTTGCTGCTTTCGTGCCCTCTCTGCATGGTCCCTCGTCTGGAGCTTCTGGTTGGCTGATCTTCCTCTGAGGCCAGGGTGGGGGCTTGCGCGAAGAGCGCTTCCTCCGATGGTCCCGGGTGGGCCGCAGGAGAGCAGGGCTGCTTGCTGCCTGCCTGCCTGCCAGCTCCTTGAGGGTGCGTCACTGCCTGCGAGTACAGCAGTGTGACAGAAACTGTATTTAATGTGGAATCTAGGTTTCCACGGCACGAGTGCCTGAGTAAGAGACTTTATGAGCCACGCTGCCAGCAGAGGAAGCACCCAGCATTTTTTTTTTTTAACAAACAGGATTTTTTATTAAAAACCTGGCCTTAAACAGAGTCTTGGCCTTGTGGTTCGTATCCATCAGCTCACTCGACTTTGGGGCCTGTCTTGTCCCCAGTAGCTTTTCCAGGAAGCTCCGTGAGATTTCCCAGTTCAAACTTGGGCTTCTTCAGCATTTTACGTTCCTAATGAGGACACCATGAAGAGGCCAGGTGGGCTGGCGAGCTTTCCCCTGTCCTCCCAGTCCTCTCTGGAATCAGCGTGCTGACTTCCTTCCACTCAGTGCCTGCGCCTCGCAGGTGTGATTCCATCATCTCTCCCAGGGCTGGCGGACCTGTTGGTGCTGAGCGTAAGAGGTCTTCTGTATTTGTTGTGGATTTTAGTAAAACCAACGCAGAAGAGACGCAGCAAATAACCCTCGGTAGTCTTGACATCAGCACGAGCTTCCTTCGTGGTCTGCAGTGTTTGAGTGCCTCTCATCTCGGGTGAGATCATGCTGAGGACTTGGGCAGCAGCTTTTGCCCTGAGCATCCTCAGTGACTAGCTGGAATGTCCTAAATGCGACTTCATCATTCTGCAGATGAGCAAGGCTCACTTCACACGCGACCCTCGAGGCCATCACATGCAGTGTGAGCTCCTTGAGTCCTCGTGACTAGTTTTCTCCCTGTACTTCTTATATTGAACATGGCCCGTGCTTTCATATCCTACCAATCTTTCTTAGAAAATGGATCAACCACTTTCTGCTGGCTCCCGTCTCGCCACCTTTAGTAAGGTGCTCGTTCTTGCCGACCACCATGGTGCCGCTTGGAGAGCCCAGCACCCAGAATTGCCTGCTGGGAGGTGCTCCCCATCTCCGCTCCTCACCCTCTGCGGAGGTCCCAGGCTCTGCACCGTGGCACTTCGGCGCCTTCATCCATGTCACCAGTACTTGAAGAAGGCCAGCCTCGGTTTGCCGATCTCTGTCCCTGGCTGGCACTCCCGTGGAGCCCCCGTGGTGCAGCCGAGAAGCACAGCTCTGCGCCCTCTGCACGTGGGCACCATGAGCCTCTCTCCCTGCTGGGTGTCCTCCATGCCGGCGCTGCCCTTCACACTGAACGCGGCCCTGCCTCTGCACGTGGCCCTTCCTTCCTGGGTGGCCCCGTCCTCTTCATAGGGGGAGTGGTTAATCACATGGGCGGGCCCTCCTTCACTGCCCACGAAGTGAAGGGCGCTCTTCCTGTGCGCCGTTCTCTGCAGGCTCAGCTTCGCGCAGGCACAGGCCAGCTCTCACCTCCCCAGGCTCTCCCTGCTGTGGAATGCTGGATCGTAGCTGTCCCCCGGCGTGTGTGGGCACTGTCACGCAGGCTCACCCGGCCGCTGGAGTGTGGGAGCAAGTGGAGGGAGCAGAACTGAGTGGCTCACTTGAGGCTGGTCCAGCCGCAGCGCTGGGCCCCACACCTCTGCTCCTGGCACGTGCCCTCTGCCTCACAGCAGCCACTTCTCCCCACGTCTTGGAGTCCCACCAGCCCCTGGAGAGCCTGAGCTTCCACAGCCCTGTTCATCAGAGCCCGCCACGCAGTGTCTGCATCCGTTCTTCCTGTTGCCTCCAGCGCATGGAGCCCTCGGCAGGGCTCCTCCTGACTGCATTGCCGCTCTGCCTGCTCCTCCCTGTCTCTGTGGGCCTGGGAGTGAGTGGCTGGCGACGAGGAGGTGCTGGTGAAGGTGGAGGGCACTGGGAAGCAGTGGACGTCAGCGTCATGCCATGTGCATCGTGCTTTATAGAGGTGCCAGAGCCCAGCAGATGAGAGCTGCTGGCAGGGCCTCTGCGTGCCCTTGTGCTCCGTGCGGAGCAGCCTGCCTGCCATGGGTGGGGCACGGCCCGCTCCATCGCAGCAGCTGTCAGCACATGTCCAGCTGCCTAGCCAGGTGTCCACCCGAACAGCAGGACATGGGATTTGTTTTTCTTTCCCAGCCCCCAGCACGGAGCCTTCGTGGTTTGGGGCCAGTCTCCTTCCAGTCCGCTGCAGCCCTGCTTCTCTCCCACGCCCCGGTGCTGCCATAACTGGTGTGGGGGAGCTGGCTGCCAAGCCGTCATTCAGGACCAAAACTCTGAGCTTATGACTGGAGAAGTCACATTAGGAACAGGAAGTCAGCCCAAGACTCCCAGCATGGCTGTCCTGCGCCCCGGGCTGTGTCCTTGTGCTACAGGACCCTGGTGGCCAGGTTCCTTCTGGGCTAGGCTGTTGGCATCGGGCCCCTCGCGGTGCCTGGCCAACTCAGCCTGGCCATGCCTGCGCCCTCTTGGGGCTCCAGCCACACTTGGCCTCCTGCTCTTGGGTTTTGACAGCTGTGTGCTCCAGGCCTTCGCGCCTGGGCCCTCCTCCTGACTGTGGGGACCCGCCAACTCAGCTCTGGCCAGAGCAGCCCTCCGTGCTCCTCCTGCCCCTCTCCTCCATCCAGGGTAAACCAGGGGAGGGCAGGGCTCAACCCGGGCCTTTGCCCCGGCGTGGCCCACCTGCGGCTGTGACTGGATGTGCGGCTCCTCGAGAGTGCAGATCCTGCCGTCAAATGCCGCGCTCTCTCCTGTGGAGGAACGGAAGCTGGGCGGTCTCGAGGCTTCTCTTCGCTGTGGACCATCCTGGAGGTTGTCTGTGTTAGCTCCTGCCAGTCCGGTGTGCCATGTCCCTCAGGGAGATGGAATGGCTGCCCTGGGAGGGTCCAAGTGCCTCCTCTGAGGCTTCCTGTGCGACTGCGTGGGCCTGGTGGGCTCTGTGCCGTGCTGCCATCTGGAGGGAGCAGCGGGCAGGCTAGAAATGGCCACCCTTAGCCGGGAGGCCTCAAGGAGCAGCTTTTTCCTCAGCTGCCTTCCCCTGGAGTCTGACTGAAGGAGGCTTGAGGACAAGCGCTCCCAGGACTATGGCTCGCTCACTCCAGCGCGGCCTTGCAGGCGGGCATGGCGCGCTGGCGCCCAGTGCTGTCCCTGGGCCTGGGAGTACTGGCCTGGTCATAGGCGCCAGAGGCATCCCAGGAGGTGTCGGCAGCTTCCTCAGCATCTGATAGGCCCTTGGCTGACCGGCCTGGTGTCTGGAGTTCTTGAAACAGTGCTCCTCACAGGAAGGGCCAGGGACCCTGATCTGTGTGTGCGATGGGAGGGGATGTCCCTGGGCTGGGGTGCGTGTGCTCCGGGTCCGGACCCTGGTCATGATTCTGGAGCTGTGGGAGGGGTTTCAGCAGCGCACTCCCAGGGTTCGGCCTCACTGGGGCATTTTGTGAGGGTCCTCCAGAAGGGAGGGTGGCGAGAAGGCTTGGTGTTTACTCCTCTCAGGAGAGACGTTGGCTGTCTCGTGATGCCAGCCCACATCCAGCCTCGGGCCGACTGCATCCTGGGAGTGAGTCCTGCCCCAGGACCGTGCTGCGTCCAGCAGTGTGGGGCAGCTTGGAGCCTGTGTCTTTTTCAGGCTACCAGCATTCTGCCTTCTGCCTGGCCACCCTTCTTTGAAGAAGACAGACTCCGGAGCCTGGGAGACTAGTCTGCACCCCACCGTGTTTGCTAAGAGGCTGGGGGCACGGCTTCCCCCTTTGAGCCTTGGGTTCTTGTCTGCGAGATGGGTGTGCGCACACTGGCCTCGCGTGTTATTTGGAGCCTCAGGTGAGGCGTGGCTGGCTCCCTGACTCCGGTCACGATGCCCTCGTCGCCAGTCTTGAGCGTTTTCCAGGCAGTGCTCAGGCACCTGCCAGGGTGGAGCCTCCAGGAGTGCGGTCCCAGGGAGGTGGCGGGCCAGGCTTTGCGTCTGCGAGCGCGGGCCACTGTTCAGTTTGAGTTGGCGTGCTCTGAGATCTGGAGGGCCCCTTGCGGGCACTGCAGCTCTGGGGTCACCCCAGACCCTTTCCCCGGCTGGTGGCTCCACTCCTGCTCCGCTCCTCCTGGCTCCCAGCCTCTTGTGGGCACAGAAGGTAAGTTAAAGCAACCACACGTGCTGGGGGTCATCTTGACTGGCACATGGCATGGAATGGCTTCCTACTTAAAGTTGATCTTTCTCCTTGAAATCAGATCATTGCGTCCTGCCCCATGGTTTCTGCCTTTAGAGCAGCAGAGGATATCATTGGCAGGGGGCCTCCAGTCCTTGCCCAGGGCTGCGTTGCAGGGGCCCTCGTTGCCCGCTTGCCGCTCTCCCCTGTCCTCCTCTTGCCTGTCTGTTGCACGGGGTGCTGAGGGCTCAGCAGTCTCCCCTCTACTCCTCAGAGGCCCTGCAGCCTCTGGGCGGGCTCTGCAGGGGCTCGGGGGTGGGGGACAACCTGGAGACTCGCCTTAATGTTTTCCTGCAGGTCTGAGGAAGGCTGGGGGCTAGAAGTCACCGGAGGCCATGACGATGGGACTGCTGTGGAGAAGCGGCTGTGCCCTGCATGTGCTGGGAGGAGCAGTGGAGAGCTTTCTGCGGGAGGGCCTTCTCCAGCCAGGCTGGGGAGGGCAGCTGGCCTGCAGTGCTCTGGCCCACCTCAGGGGTGGGTCAGTGCCTGGAAGCTGAGAATCGCCCAAGACCGTGCTGTTGTGTGGTGGTCTAGGCGCCGGGACTGGTGCTCCTCGGTGGCATTGCGGAGACCTGGGTCATTCGCAGCCGCCCAGGGCTCCTGGGGCTGAGGCGCCGGCTCTGGCTGTGGTCCTCCCGCGTTGTGCACCTGCTTTCTCGCTGGCTGGTTGGCTGTGGTGCCCCTCTCTTCCCTGCATCTCTGGACAGTCCTGGGGACAGGTCAGGACCACAGGACAATGCCTTTCTTCAGGGAAGCCTGCAAGGCGCAGCCACTTGGCCCCAGGCTGTACTCTACACGGGCACGGGAGCTCCCCAGTTTTCTTCTTTACCCCCCCCCCAACACCAAGCAGGGGAAGGGGCAGGCGGGGCAGCACTGAGAAGGTGCACCGGGCCCAGTCCTGCTGCTCAGGCTCCCCAGATAGTTAAGAAAGAGCTGCAACTCTTAGCAAGTTCAGAGTCGCTGGTGTTCCTGGCAGAGGAGCTGAGGCCGGGGGCACAAGCGCTAGCAAGAGGCCTCTCTGTTGCCTCTTGCAAACGCTACAGGGCGCATGGCAGGCTCAGGGGTTGCGGGAGTGAAGACGGCCGCAGGCCTGACCACTCGGTTTCCACAGAGCCCATGCCTGCCTTCTTTCCCTGCTGCCCCGCTCAGCAGCTCTGCCCCTTGTGAGCCCTGCTCCCTGTGAGGAGCAGGTGATGCCCGGAGGGCATGTTGGGCACTCTCAGGCTCACCTCCAGCCCCTGGGACTTCTGCCCCATCCTGGTGAATGTTTCGGGTTGGGGCTGAAGGTCCTTGGCCACTTCCCACCCCACCCACTGGTTGGGGGTCCATCGGGGCTGCTGTACAGTCCTTGTGAAGGGAGGGCAGCTGCGGAGACAGATGAGGCCTTGTCATCAGGCATTTTCAGGCCTCCTCCGTCCTCAGCAGCGGGTCAGCTCACACCCAGCGGTTCTGCCCTCGGTCATGAGATGCCCTCACGACTGGCCAACAGGCAGCCTTCATTTCCAGCGTGGGCTGGTTGCTTCCCTTGCCAAGCCCCCTGTGGTCCTCCTGACTGCAGAGGACCCCGTGGGTGTCGGCGCCCAGCACTTCCTACTCTCCAGGGCCTGCTATCCTGCCCTGCCCAGAGCTTTTTCCTGCTATATCACGTGCCCGCAAGTGGCTGCCCACCGTCACCTGCCGAGTCCTCTTACCCTTTAAGAACGGGGGGAAGGAAATAGGAGTGTGTCTCTTCTTCCCCGTTCACAGGCCCTGCCTTGGGGTGGCACCACTCCCTTCAGCGCCCATGTCCTTACCTCCCTGTGGACTCTGAGAGGGCAGGGCCCTGTGTCCCTCTCACCTCTTCCCTCTCAGGTGTGCCTGGCACTCCAGGAGCCCCAGAAGGGCCGGTGTGTGTGGAAACCACGCACCCGGGGCTGAGGCGCACGGGCCTGGGCCTCCTCTTGCCGCCTGTGCGTGTGGCAGGGCCACGTCCGGTCACCTGTTTCTTGGTGTCATACCCTGCTGCTGTCGCTGTCTCCGTGGCACACGGAGAGCTCGCCGGCACTGCCTCCTGGGACGTGGTGGTTTCTTGGCGAGTCAGCAGGTTTGGGCCGGTGCCATTTCTGTCTGAGCCTGCCTTCGACAGCTCTGCGTCATCTGCTTGCCTCTTGATTTGCGTCAATCAAACCACATGTGAAGAAAGCAGCCGGCACGGCTTCGCCGGCTGCTGGGCGTCCAGCGGGTCATTCGCCAGGGACAGCCTCAGAAGGCTGGCCTGCGAGCACATCCTGGGGGTCCGGGCTGCAGGCCTGGGCAGCCACAGGCCCCGAGGCTTCCGCCAGCCCCCCCCCCCCAAAAAAAACCACTGTTGCGAAGCAGGAGATGGGTGAGGGGTAATTATAGCTCACTCCGCTGCTTACGGGTTTCCTATGTGGAATCCTGTGGCGAGCGGGGCATATTTACAGCTCTGGGAATGTTTACAACTTAAAGCAGATCCATGGATCTTTCCTTCCCTGCCACACAAAATAAATTTGGGAATTGGTTCTTGGAAAATATTCCTTGTAAGAAAGAATTAAAAAGGGCTATCACCTCCACCCCCATCCCCAGCCCGGAGAAGCAGCCGAGAAGGGCTTATTTGCACCAGTCAAAGGGCCAGATCTGTTTAAATCCAGCCTAAGGAAAGTGGTCCAGCTGGGACTCTGAGCCATTTCCCCGTGGAGAAGCTTTTGGGGTAAGGCGTCTCGTCACAGTCACAGCCCCACTCCGTGTCTGGATGAAGGAGCCTGTTTCAGAGCTGCAGGGAGCAGGGCTCTCAGGGGACCCTGGGTCGGCAGTTTGTTGTGTTTTGTTTTATTTGAAGCAGGCAGATTGTGTTCTCATTTTTACTGTAAAGGTTACTTTCATTATTGTGGAACCAGCTGTTAGAGAGTAGCTGATGTCCTAGCTGCCTGGCTGCTCACAGCCAGAGCTCTGTCTCCGAGGAGGACCAGAGCTGCCTCAGCCTCCCTGGCTCTGTATCTGCCGTGGGCCCCGCACGCCTGCCCTTCAGGTGAGCTAGGAGTCTGTCCCGCTGTGCCCGGTCGAGTGATGATCTGAAGTTGTTCAGGTGTGCGTGCTCCTGGAGCAGCACCGGGAGCGGTCACAGGGTACCCCGTCCCCGACATTTCTCTACAGGGCTTGGGGAGCGTGACCTTTCCTCGCGGTGCGCCCGGGTGTGTAGCTACCTCAAGTGACTGGCCAGCATCTCGACAGCAGCAGCAGAGCAGGCTGACATGTGACCCACAGTGGGAGGCCCAGGATGGCCAGCGCACGGCCCTCCCTCCCAGGGGCCTGGCCCGCCATCTGTGCGGCTCCCACGCTGCGCCCGTCCGTGGCCGCTTTGGCCCTCACGCACGTGTCTAGAAGATAGGACCTCTTCCGCATGGCTCTGCTGCCACAGCCGCGGCTGTGGCCAGCTCTGCCAGCGCCAGGGAGTGGTGGTTGTCTAGAGCACCCTCTTGTCTCGGCACTTTGTAGCCTTTGTGTGCAGTGAGGCCCGTGGGCTGCGAGGCCAGGGTCGCCTGTGCTCGGCGCTGGCCCCTCCTCCACCTGCACGCTGCAGTGCTGTGGAAGAGCCACGCTGCTGGCCCTTTGGGCTTCCCGTTGGACCCTTGCTGCAGGGCCCCGCGGTGCTGTTAGCACAGCCCTCTCCACCCGCCTGCCTCCTGTGATTTGGGCCACCTGGAGGCTGTGCCAGACTCGGGCTGGCTTGGCCGACAGGACTGTCACACCAGGGCACCCGTGGCTAGTGCGTGCCGAGAGGCCTCGTCTGGTTTTGCCCTCGCTCCCTTGGGGCTGCAGACTGGTGTTGAGACTCATTCCTTCTTCACGCGTAGGGAGCAGGCTTCTGTGGAGAGGAAATCCCCTTGTCAGCTAGAAAGACATTCTGCATTTGCCAGTTTTTAGAACAGTGATCTAGTTGGCTTAGGTGACCTACAGGTGACTACTGCATCCCGTCGCTTAGTTTTGAGGAATCCCTATATGTCGTGTGTGTTAAGCCCATGGTGCTGTATTCTTACTGTTCAGCTGCCCCATCCTTGGCTGTGGGGACCCGGTAAAATTAGCCCTAGGTTCTTTTAACTTGCCTTTTTAATCTGTGACAGCTTCCTAGCTCTATTAGGACAAGACCTGTGTGGCCTTGTGCAGTATTTGCTCACAGAGTGGCACCTGCCATTTCTGTGATAATCGCGTCAAGATCCCCGATCACATTGGGTATAATCCCTCCCGCCATCTAAGCTGACGTACTTACATGTTGTAGGGTTGAGGACGTAGACATCTCTGGGGATGATGGGCTTTCCACAGGCCTCACCTTTAGACATGCAGCTCTGGCCCCTGCCGCAGTGGCGGCCACCAAGGAGGGAAGGAGCCGTTTCAGAAGTGTAGGTGTAGCTCGGGGAGAGGGGAGAGCAGAGAGGGCCTGTGTGGCTCCTATCTCAGCGCCCTGGGGTCAGAGGCGAACCGCCTGCCCAGGGCAGCCGCCCGCCTGGCAACGCCGTGCCGTGTGGCCGAGCTCAGGCAGTGGGGCGTGTTCTGGCACTGATGGTGGTCTTGTTGTCTTTTTGATCTTGGCCATCCTGGTGGGTGTGTAGTGGCATCTCATTGGGAGAAATCCACTGAAATAATTGGCCTTTATTGGGGGGTGATGGTACTGGGGGATCGAACCCAGGGTGTTGTGAATGATGCTGGGTAAGTACTCTACCACTGGACTACATCCCCAGCCCTTTTTATTTTTTTTATTTTTTATTTTTTATTTTTTTGGTGGTACTGGGGTTCCTGGAAGCCCTTCTACCTCTGGGCTACACTCCCATGGGCTACACTCCCAGACCTATTTTTAAACTTTTTTATATGGAAACAGGGTCTCTTAAGTCAGCGAGATGCTCCTGTCTCCGCCTCCCAAGCGCGGGGATTACAAGCGTGCGCCACCATGCCCGGCTTCCCCCAGCCCTTTTTAAAACTTTGAGACAAGGTCTCAGTAAGTTTCTGAGTCTAACCTCCTCCCTCATCCTCCTCAGTAACAGGGTCTTGCCGGGTTGATGAGAGTCTCATACTTGCTGGGTTGTCCCTCCTGTCTCAGCCTCCCAAGTACTGGGAGTATAAGCATGTGCCACCACGCCTGGCTGTTTGGGTCATTTTAAATGGTTTATCTTTTTATGGCTGAGCTGTAGGCATTTTTAAAAATATATTTTGGATCTTTATTTTGGTCCTTTATTAAGTAGGTGATTTCCAGATATTCTTTCCCATTCTGTGGGTCGCTGACAAGGGATGGTGCCCTCTGAAAGACAAGTTTTTACCTTTGATGACGCCTGATTTAATCTCTTCGTTCCTTTGTTGCTCGTGTTCTGGTGTCATATCAGAGGCATTTACTGGACTCATTTTGGATGGGAATGATGTGGACACCTCTTGGGGACCAGGCTCCTGGCTTGGGCTGGATGGAGATGCTGAAAGGCTTCCTGGCTCGTAGGAGAATGCCTGTTTTATGGCCTTGCTGGCTTCTGCCATTTCTAGCGGCTGGATTCACTTTCCCACAGTTGTTTTTAATTGAGTGTCCACGGGAAATGGCCAAGTAAATTGAAGGTTTCTCGAGAGAGCCCAGCTTGTGTGCGCTGCCCTTCCATCATCATTGTGCACAGCTGGTTGGGATCCGCTCATGTTGTGAATGTTCACTGGGATTGGGATCGTTGGTCTTGACTATTGCAGCGTTACAGAGAGTTCGTCCCCACTCTGAACAAAAGTTCCCAACATTCGGAGCCGCCTGTGATAAGCTAATACTGGACACGGAGCCATCAGGCAGGACCCCCACATGGACAGCACACGCCGAGGACAGACGCAGTTGTCACAGGGGGAGGGCAGGGCTCTGCCACCAGCTTTGGCCCCACCCACCTGCTGTCCCAAGCCTGCCTCTAGGACCTTTGGAGCCAGGCGGATGCTCCCCCAGTAGGGAAAGCTCTGAGGAGGGTGTCTGCCGCCCAGCCCCCCGCGCCCCTGTGAACGGAGCTGCTGGGAGAGCAGAGGTGTTTCCCGAGCTGACTCGTTTGCCGCTGTGCTCCCGGCTCTTCCACACTTGACAGTACAGGAAACGCCAGTGTAACTTGTGAAGCTTCACTTACTTTAGGCTTCTGCTGTTTTTGATCATTCAAGCACAAAATATACTAAGCCTCAACTTTTCAGTAGCTTTAAATCTGATGAGCAAACCAAAGGGCTGTATGTCCATCATGTAGACCCAGGCCTGTGAGGAGCAAGTAGGTGTGGGGAGCTTATAACTAGTCAGGCTGTCTTCAACATTAGCCTGGGTATCTGCCCTGTCCCTGAATGAGGAAGGATCACTTTGCAGTTTCCTTGCCAAAACTAGCCTACCTGCCTGTACCCTACTCGCTTTGTGATTTTCCCAAGGCCCCGGTATATACTGGTCTAAACCAGCAGCAGCTTTAGTCTGCACACTCTGCCCACAGGTGATGCTCACGCCGCACACCATCCTGGCATCTTACTCTCTTCCATTAAGTAGTTGGTTTAATGACTTAAAAAATTCAGATAGCTTCCTATTTGTGTACACAACACATTGTACAAGTGTTGAATGAAAATCTAACTCCTGTATTTGGGATTGGGGAATGATTTAATTTCTAGGACACTTGAAAATACTTTACATCCTCAATGAGGATATGGATATCTAGGTTTTTTTTAAAGCTTCCAAACTGTTTTAAACTTATTCTCACTTTTCATTTTCAAAGATAGGCCTTTTTTTTATGGCTCTGGGGATTGAACCCAGGGGGATTCTGCTTCTGAGCTATATGCTCTAGTCTTTTTTACTTTCTAATTTTGAAGCAGGGTCTTGCTAAGTTACCATGCACTGGCCTTGAACCCGTGCTCCTCCTGACTCAGTCTCCCAAGTCCTAGGATGATAGGCATGAGTCAGTGTGCCTGCTAACATGCCCGCAAAAAATGGCCTTATCTCCATGGCTTGCTTGGCTGGATCTCACCAGGGTGCTTCCTGGTTTTCTGCTCCATGTTAGCTGTTCTTTCTCTGTCCAGTTGAGTGTGTGCACAGAGTATATGTGTAGGGGGAGAGACTAGTAAGTGTCCTGTGGGGCAGCAGACTTGTCCCTTGAGCTGTACCCCGTTCCCTGCCGTCATCCTGAGCGGGACAGGCAGGGGGTTGGCTCATCCTGAGCGGGGAAGGAAGGGGGTTGGCTCCGTTGCTAGGAACAGCCAGTGAAAGGGCAGCACGGCCTTCAGGGCTCTGGGGCATTGTCAGCTGTCCCGGGCGGCCAGAGCTCCAGAGAGGAGGACACCCTGAACTCGCCTCAGGGCCACCTGTACAGAACTGCTCTGCCTGGAGCTACCTGTTTGTGCTTTCTAGAAGGACCTCACGTTGTGGCGATGGTGCAGGCCTGGTCCCTGCACCTGATACGTGGCCACGAGCGAGCATGAGGTTTCCGCCTGGGCTGTCACACCCAGACCCAGCACTGTGCTGCTGCGTGGACAGTGTGTACTTCCCCTCCATGGCTGACTCGGAAGGCGTGCCTCGTGGAAGTTCAAATGGCATGCGTCCATGTGGGGTCTCAGCCTCTGAGCACGGGTGAGGCCCACAGGGGCTGCGGTGGTCGGTGGCCTGCGGAGGCCAAGAGGACCTGTGAACGGGCGCTGGGCTGAGGTGCCTCCCTGGGCCTGCGGATGGTGCTTTGGACGGGCTATGCATGTGCACGCGCTGGGCGCTGTGTGCCTGAGGGCTTCGTCTTTTTGGTGAGGGCTCATGTACACTGGGGAGTGCTGCTCGCTGTGTCTCCCATAGGTGGCCGCTGGAGCTCAGCTAAATTATACTGGGCCCTTGATTTCTGTACTTCTGATCCTTGCTCTGAGCATCTTTTAAAAGATAAGTCTGCCAGCTCTACCTAGCTGCTTCTGCACTCCTTGCTGTTTGGGGTCTGGAGGCATGGGACACCTAGGGTCTTTGAGGCAGGGGCCTGCGAGGGTTCTCCGGTGCCTTTGTCCCCATCCCAGCCGGGCTCGAGTCCCCTGCGGAGTCTGCAGAGAAGACCCTTTGCTCCCCAAAGCTGTTCCTTCCCCCCACTTGTCTGCCCTGCTCTTGATTGAGAATGGATGGAAGGCTGAACGAAGTTTAATCGTCCCATTTTGTATGCACCGTTTCCCGGGAGTCTTACTCCCCATCCCTGACAGCAGAAGGTAGCCGAAGCACCATGGCCGCTTCGCTGGAGGGTGGCCCCCAGCCCTCCCTCCCTGCCGCCGTGACCCCCTCCTTTTAAAATGTGCTTTTATTGGTGCATTGTAGTCTCCCATCGCAGTGAGGTTGAGAGTGATCGGGACAGACACACATGCACTTCCAAGTCCTGCTCTGCACTGGGCAGGGCCCCGTCTCAGGTGGCGCTGTGCCCCAAGCCGACGAGCCGTGGAGATGGTCGGTGGTCTGCTGCATCAGTGCAGTGTTTGATTTCTTTCAGTGATAAATTGTAGAGCAGGGAGGGAAATTTGTGTGCTTTCTTGATGAATGTCTTTATCTTTGACAAGCGCTGTTTACTCAGCATCTTTTAAAACCACACTCTGCCTGAGAAATTCTAAATATTCTATGTTGGCGATTTCCTGGCTCACTGGGTCCTTTGGCAGCACTCAGGGGACCCTGCCCTCCCCAGGATGGGCCCTGTCCTGCTGTCCTGCTGTCCTGCCACCGTGCCTGCGCTCTTCTCTGCAGGGGCCCAGCAGAGTGGAAGGAAGGAAGAATCCAGTGGTAAGCTGCGGTTGAATGGAAGTCAAACCCCTTTGGAGGATTTCTTGATGCGCTTATGAGCCCTCCCCTCCCTTCATCGGGCGAGCTGAAGGGATTGGGAGTGATGCTAGAATTCACGTGCTAGAATTCACGTGCAGCTCAGCGTGGACACAGGCTTGTTTGTCAGCTTTATGACGTCTCTCTTTTCAGGAAAATGCCTTCATTCCAAGATGAGATGGCATTTGAGAGACAGTGTGTCAGGAATGAGGCAAATCACTACAGGAAAACTGGGACCGATGGTAGTAACAGACTGTTGAGAAGTGCCCCGGGTGGTCTCTGCCCGGGAGGAGGGCGCCCAGGGTGGTGGAGCAGCCTCCCAGGCCCAGGTCGCCACCCTGCCTCCTGGCTAGTTCATTCCCAGTGGCCCTGAAGTGGCCACAGGAGGGGTCCTGGTGTGCAGGCCCTTCTCGGTGGGAGCCCTCTTGGCCAGGGCTCCTTGTGAGGAAGTGTTCGGAGCTGTGGCCTGACATTTCCAGTTTGTGGCTAGTTTCTTCTATGTACAACTCTCTACAGCTGTGTAGAGCCTGTCCAGGCAGTTACAGATTCACTGTGTCCCGCAGAGCTTGAGAAATCTTCACTGGCTAGTGTGATCTGGAACATCTGCTATGCTGTGGTGTGGGCCTGGCGCTTCCGTAGGGACCCGTGGCCACTGGTGCACTTCACACCTGACCAGCGTCCTTCCACGTGAGCGCGTTGTACGCACAGCAATCTTGTCTGCTGCTTTGCGGGCTTTGCATGCAGGGCAGGTGAAGCCTCTGTGGCCATTGGTCAGCATATGAGGAGTAAGGTCGTAGGCGCAACAAGTGGACTTGCTGAGGGCCAGGCTCTGTCCCGAGCCCTGGGAGGCAGGTCCCACCATCTCTCCCACGTTACAAATGGGAATCCGTGAGTTAAGTAGTGTGACCAGGGTCACGAGGATGGCAGGTGTGTGAAGGGACTCCCCAGGCTGTCTGTGGCTGACCAAATGAGCCTCCAGCTCCTTGCACACACACCCGTGCAGACCTGCCGTGCACCACTGTGCTCACAGCCCACCTCCGGCCTCAGTGTTCTGCTGGCATGCTGCGGGGGTGCTAGGTGGGGCGGGAGCCAGTTGAGTTGCTGGAGGAGCAGCGGGCGGTGAGGAGCAGTGTTTCTGGCCTCGCCTTGTTACTTCCCCACAGGGCTAGCAGGCTGTGCGGGGCTTGTGAGTGCCCTGAGGGAGGGCCTCAGCGCCTCGTGACACCCCTGCATCCTGGGTGCCTTCCTCCTCACGCTCCTGGGCCGTTCTGGTGACAGACCCCTTGGGCGCGTGCACGAGGCCTGCAGTCGTGGGCATCGGCCTCAGCTGTTCTGCTGCCTTCTCTGAACTCCAGGTTCTGGCAGAACAGAAAGCTAGGCTGCAGGGGGGGTGGGGTTGGGTGGAGATGACCCCTGTGACCCCAGCGTTCCAGAAAGGAAATCCGTGGGAGCCTAGCAAAGCAGGGCCAGGGAGCAGGCGCTGGGTGCAGGCATCGCTTGGGAGGCGGAGGGGCCCTGAGTTCTGTTTCTGCAGGCTGCTGAGCTAAGACTGATCCCAGGGTTCTGCCTAGAGCTTTGGGAGCCCAAGGCTCTGGGCGCTTGGCCAGGGACACCTCTAGGTATCTCCAGCTCGCAGCAGGGCTTTCTGGTGCTTTCTGTGCCATCTCTTTACCTGGGTCGCACAAGCTGCCAGCTTGCTTGCTAGTGGCTAGCTCTCTAGAATCTCAGTGGTCACTCCCCGGGGAGGTGTGAATTACAGTGACAGAGGTCCATCACCAAGGATGGAGGGATAATCGCTCCAGGAATCTGTGGAAGGGTCTCCCCCCTCATCCGAACACTCCCCCACCTCCAGGGATGGGTGCAGGAAAGGCAGTTTCCCGGACCATTGGGCTGTGTGCACTCTCCCACTCCTGGTCCCTGGTCATACCCAATTATAGTGCCCGGGACAGGGGAGGGGTCCTGGGCTCCCCTCCCAGTGCTCAGGCAGCTTCCTTCTCAGGGTGAGGGGCCCAGCCTCTGTGGGGTGCTCAAACAGACACCAGAGCTTCCAGGGCCCGAGGAGCTCTGCCCCCTATGGTAGTGGAAGCACATTTGCCCAGAGCAGCCACCTGAGCAGGGTGGCTGGAGGGCCCTCGCTGGGCATGCCCTCAGGTGACCAGCCCACGCTCACTCATTCGTCCTGATGTGGAGGGACCTCCCCTGATCCTCGGCTCTCTAATGCTGTGCAGGACTCTGAGTGACCCCTTATACCCCGGGGGCACCGCATACGCACATCTTTACTGGGCACCCCCACTCGGGCTAGCAAGAGCAGAACGGCATGTCCAAGGGAGAGAGAGAGCCCCGAACAGGGGCGGGGGGGGGGGTGCCCCAGGTGCAGGCAGCAGGCTCTTGGCCTTCAGAAGCCCAGCTTCCTCCTATGAGCCTGCCTTCTGGAGAGTCCTTTGAAGCCACACCCATTACTGGCTAAGATTCATTTCCTGGTACATGAGTCTCTTCTCTCTGTTTGCTGAGAAGTCACAAGTTTGAAAGGGGTTTTGTGGCTCCATTTCTGAAGCCCCTGGAGCTTTGTTAGACGCTGATTTTCTAGGGTGCTTCACCTGGGGAGTGGCTGAGCAGGAAGAGCAGGTCCTTCCTGGGGTGTGGCCCTGCAGCTCCGTGGGAGGAGGGTCCCGCAGGCAAGGTGGGAGGGGCGGTGGACAGCCAGATGGGCCTCGGGTCCTGGAACAGGGCCCACTGTATGGCAGCGGCTCTTAGGCCTGCTGGGGCCCGGCGTGCCTAGAGAAGCAGCCATGTCTTTCCTGACTGTGGCATCCGAGGGCCTGGAGCCTCCTTGGGGTCGCTGGCGGTTGCCTGTGGCTGGCGTCCAGCTAGAGCCACGGCAACCGCAAATCTTTTTCCAAGATAAACCATCACATCTGCCCAGTGACCTTCATGAGGAGTCTTACATTAGCACATTCTTAACAGACATTTAAAACCAACCAAACAAACCCATTTCCTGTCCGCGTGCTCTTCCTGCGCACTCCCAAGTGCGAGCTGCATCTGGAAGTGCCTGCGCTTAAACTTGCAAATCAAATCTGCGTTTAACCTTGCACACCACACATCTGTGAATGCCGAGGGTGGCTGGCTGCTGCTCATGCACACTGAGCTGGGAGTCCCTGAGCGGTGTTTACCCCAGCGGGTGCCTGGCCATTTCTCTGCCTTTTCGGGGCCATGTGGCCCCTTTGCCTTTCCCTTGAGCCCTCGTCTTCAACCAGCCTCCGCCTTTGTGCAGGCTCTTGGGGACCAGGTTCGGCCTCTGGAGGGACAGTGGCAGGCCGCCGTCACGCTCGGTGGCCCACGAGTCCCTTCACAGTGGCTGGCGCGCTCCAGCTTCACAGTCCATCCTCTCCTGTGGGCTTCTAGAACAGCCCGTTCCTTCTGAGCAGTTAGGGCCAGGCCTGCTTGCTTCCTCCAACAGTGGCCAGTGCAGAGCTGCAAGATGGCTGCGTCCACCGAGAGACTGGGTTCCAGGGAACTCAGCACCCAGCCCACACCTCGTGGACAAGCTCGTGAACGGCAGAGCACAGGGCTCTCGCCGGAGGGTCCCAGCACCTCCAAGACCCCTAGAAGCATCTGTGCGCCACAAATATCCACATGGCGCCCACAGAGGCGGGCTGGACGTGGATGCGGAGGCTGCCTGAGCCTCAGGGCAAGGGGAAGGGCCTGCCTGCCCACTGGTGGCTGTGAGCGGCACGCACCGCCAAGCACTGCAGAAGATGCGAGCTCTGCACTTCTTCCCCAGCTGGGCTGCACCCAGCCCCTCTCCTCTGGCCCCAAGGACACAGCTGACCGACGGCCACCGCCCCTCACTCCCACCTCACCTGGCCTCCACGTGGCCACGGCCTTGGGCCCAGGGGAAGCCTGGGGCGCACTCGCTCCCCGTACCCCTTGCACTTAGCAGGCACGCCGGGCGGCCCCGCGTGGCCCTGTGCTGGCTGCCTGGCCTCTCATGGCTGTGCCCTGTAGCCTGGGCGCCAGGGCAGGTGGGGCCTGGCAGGTGGTTAGAATGCAGAGCATTCCGCCAAAGCCCTCGGCGCTGGGCCCTGCTTGGCGGAGCTCGGTCTAGCAGCATAGTGGTATTACCGCATCTGTGGCTTGTCCAGCAAGGAAAGGGGCTATGTCCAAAGATCCCCATCTGCTTCTAAATAGACCTTCATCTCTTCTCCTCTTCCTCCCTAATTGTTTTTAAACTCTCAAGGAAAATGTGTCCCTTCTTCCATTTATAATTCCTTGGAGAATCGAATTGCTGCTCTGTAGCCTACCCCATCTCTTTCCTCTGTGGCAGTGCTGAGGGTCCAAACTATACTGTTTCCAAAGCGTCCTATTGTGGTCTCTGATATGAAGCCACAGTTTTTGAAAACCAACTACGATTTTATCTCACAGGAAATTAGGGCTCCCCAAGGAGCTCTATAGTAGGAAGTACAGGCTTCCAAACATCACGGGAGCCCTGCGTCTCCTCCTTGATATCTGGGGCCAGGGGCTCAGGGCTGGCCCTGCCGCCCAGGCCCTCGGGGTGTGCAGCCCCGTGAGTGGATTGCTCTCCGTGGGGGCGCCCTGGTGACACGCTAGCTCAGATCCTCAGGCCCTGGCTCAGGAGCAGCCTGCTGTGGACAGGTGTCACTGCTAGAGTGAGGAGGGCCCACTGTGCTGGGGTTAGGGCCCTCGCTTGTGAGGGGCCAGGAGCCCGGTCTCGGCCCTTCCCGCCTGCGTGAGGTGCCTGGCTGGCCGTCCCCTGGGACCCTGGCTCCAGGTTCTTCAGGAAGGACCCGCCCTTGCTCATCCTTTCCCTCCCTTGCCTGTTGGAGGACCCTTGGGATGTGCACGCCCCAAGGTGACCAGCGGAGGAGGCTGCGTGACATTTAGCAAGCTGGCAGGAGCCTATCTTTGGGGGTGGGTAGTTGAAGTGTCTCTGGAAGGCGCGCAGACCTGCGTAACATCTCCCCAGGCCCCGGCCCAGCGACAGGCCAGCGGCTACAGGGTCCTTAGGAGACTGCAGTTTGGCAAAGCGGGCAGCGGCCAAGGCCAGCCTCCGTCCTGCTGGGCTTTGAACCGGGTTCCCTCTGGGCTTTGGTTCTGAAGACCCTCAGTGGCACACTTGTCTCCAGCCTGTGCTGGGGCTTGTCTGCGCTCTAGAGTGGTTAGCTTGTAGAGTTGGGGAGTGTGCCAGTAACTCTTACCTACACTTTTCTTGTTTTTCTATCTGCCCTTCTCTCTTTACCACTGAGTTACATCTCCAGACCCCCCCCCCCCGCCTTTTAGTTTTGAGACAGGATCTTGCAAAATTGTGCAAGCCTTAAACTTGAGAATCTCCTGCCGCAGCCTCCCACATCACCAGGATTATAGGTGTGTGCTACACTGCCTGGCTGTTTGCGTCTAAAGAGTGGGCTAATGCATTGGTTAATTGTATCCCCCTCCCAAAAGAAAAAGACACTCTTCTCCTGCACAGGGGTGCGTGTATGTTCCTTCTTGCTTTCTCTCTGGGGTGGTCTGAGCAGACACAGTCATGGGTGGTTCCCGGGGAACCTGCACTACTCCATCTAGACTCTGAACCTTCAAAACCAAGAGCTGGAGAAGTCTTGCACAGAGATTTTTAAGAGCCCTTTGAGCTGGGCATGGTGGTGCACGCTTATAATCCCTGTACTTGGGAGGCTGAGACAGGAGGATCCCAGTTTGCGGCCAGCCTCAGCTACTTAGCGAGGTTGTCTGCAATTTAGACCCTGTTTCAAGATAAAGAATACAAAATGGGGCTGAGGGTATAGCTCAGAGGTAGATCGCCTCTGGGTTCAATTCCCAGTTAAAAAATCCCTTTGTTTTACTACCTCAGGATCTGCAGCCAGGTTCTTCCCCTCACAGCACTGAGGCACAGAGCATTCATTCTTTGAGGTTAAGTGCTATCTTACCTGCACGAGTGTTGCTGCTTTTAAGTGTGTTTTCAAACATATGGGAGTTTCCAAGTTCTTTTTGTTGTTATTGATTTTTAGCTTAATTCATTATGGTAAAAAAATTTGGGTTTGATATGCCATCAAAATCAAGAATCAAGACCTTTATTAAAAGCTACTTTGCTGGCATCACTATGAGCGTATTAACTTTTCTTTGCTTATTTCTTTGCAAAGTCCATGTTTTCCCAAAGGTTTCATGCTCATATTTCCTATAGCTCTTTAGATGTTTGCTTATAAACAGCGTATGTGTGGGCCAGTTTTGTGCTGTGCGCTCCCCTGCGCGGTCTGGCATCTTGGCGGGTGACTGAGCCTCACCGCCTCCTCTGCGCACTCGCAGGGCGATTTGTTCTCTGGCCCTCCCTCCGCCGCCGCCCAGGGCCTTCCGCCTGTGGTGTGTCCCAAGTCGTGTTCACTCAGTCGGCCCGCACATCTAGACTGCTCCTGCCCTTCCTCCTGGCCTTCATCTCCAGCGTGCGCTGGGGACAGATCGCGCGTTTCTGTTGCGAGATGTCCTCGTGCCACGTGGCAGCAGGGAGCGCGGGTGGACAGGGCCTGCGGCGTGCTCCAGTCTGCTCTGCGCTGGGAAGGGCCAGGGCTGCTGGGAGACTCCTGCTCTCCCGCGAGGAGGGTCGGTTTACTTTGCCTGGTACTGGATGCTCGTCCTCGACTCTGACAATCCTGGAAGGTGCTCTCTGCTCAGATGTGCCTCGGCCCATTCAGCTTCTCCTGTCTCTGAGTCTCTGACCATGCTGTGACAGCTCGCTGTCCGCCTCCCCGCTTCCTGTGGCCCTTGTGGGCACTGCTTCAGGCCATGCCCAGCTCACGGCCACTCCAGCTGCCCTTCATCGCCCAGGGAGGGAGCCCTCAGCTGAGCTCGGTGCAGTTTCCGCTCAGAATCTTAAGTGTCTTAGTGTTTGCTAGAATTCTCAACCGTGTGTGTGTGTGTGTGTGTGTGTGTGTGTGTGTGTGTGTGTTACCACAGAGCTGTGGCTTAGCTCCTTTTTATTACTTTTTTTATTTTGAAACAGGGTATCCCTTGCTGAGGCTGACCTTGAACCTGTGATCTTCTTATATCAGCCTCCCATGTACTGGGATTGCAGGTGTGCGCTACCATACCTAGCTTCAACCTTTTCAACCTTTTGTATTCTTGTTTTTCTTTCCTTCTTTTGGTGGTACTGGGGATTGAACCCAGGGACATCTAACCTCTGAGCTACACCACTGGCACTATTTTATTTTGAAACAGGGTCTTACTAAGTTGCTGAGGCTGTCTTTGAACCTGTGATACTCCTGTCTCAACCTCCCAAGTGCTGGGATTCCAGGCATGCACCATCATACCTGGATAACCTTTTATATTTTGTGTGTGTGTGTGGTACTGGGGGTGGAACCCAGGGGCTTTCTACCTCTGGGCTATACTCCCAGACCTATTTTTATACTTTATTTGGAAACAGAGTCTCACTAAGTTGCTGAGAGCCTCACTAAGTAGCTGAGGCTGGCTTTGAACCTGTGCGATACTCCAAAATAAAATTCTTTGCCGGGCGTGGTGGCACATGCTTGTAATCCCCGCGCTTGGGAGTTGGAGACTAGAGGATCGCACAGGTTCGAAGCCAGCAAGGCTGGCTTAAGAGACACTGTTTCCAAATAAAAATATAAAAAATAGGTGTCTGGGAGTGTAACCCAGAGGTAGAAGGGTTTCCAGGAACCCCAGTACCACCAAAAATAAATAAAGAAATTTTGGTGATATTGGGGTTCCTGGAAACCCTTCTACCTCCGGGCTACACTCCCAGACATACATATATATATTTATTTTTATATATACATATTTTTATATACATATATATATACATATATATTTATTTATTTGGAAACAGGGTCTCTTAAGCCAGCAAGGCTGGCTTCGAACCTGCGCGATCCTCCTGTCTCCGCCTCCCAAGCACGGGGATTACAAGCGTGCGCCACCATGCCTGGCAAATTGTTTTTTAATGTTTATATCTTAAGTCACCACAGCATCTTAAATTATATTCACATTTATTATTACTAGAGAATCATTGATCTTCCTACTTTGAAGTTATTGTTTAGAGAGGAGGTAAAGAATCCTCTAGCAATTCTGTTATCTGGAACATCTGAGGGTCTTTTCTCTAATTGTGTTGTTTCTCTTGGTTTTGGTTTTCATTGAATTGTCGTCTGTGTCTGGTGTGTGTGTGTGTGTGTGTGTGTGTGTGTGTGTGTCCGTCCCTGTTCATCCATCCAGGACTCAGACGGCTCCCTCTGGTGCAGACTGTGGGCTGGTGCTGGCTGGTGCATGGGTTCCCGTGCGAGTCACTGCCTGTGCCCTAGATTGCCATCCTTAGGAGCGGAGCTGTAGTCCTTGAGGACCCACCTGGCTTTGGGGTTCCTTTTATTCCTAGGATGGTGTCAAATTGAAAGGGTCTGCCGCATTCCCACCTTTCTTCCTCTGGTCCCTGGAGTTCCTTGCTGCATCCGTGTGTCAGAGAAGGTCAGGAGCTCTGAAGGCTCTGGAGAGGCGCCGGAGCCCTGCAGACGCCCTCTGCGGGCGCCGGCCCGCGCACCCCGGCCTCTGCCTGGCTCTGAGATTCCTCACTTGACTCAGCAGTGCCTTTAAGATGTTTTGCTGTTTGTTCTGCTGATTGTTCTCTGTGATAGGTCACCTTCGTCTTTCACTTGGGCTTTTTGAAGAAGTCATGTTTGTCCATCAAGTAGTGATATTCTGAGATTATTTTGTCAAAAACCAAATTCTTCCTGGATGTAGTAGAGGGAGAGGGGAATAACATGGTGGTCAGCAGATTTATGGGGAAATTAATAGTAAGAAATGAAACGAATAGTCAAGATAATTGTTAATAGAGAAATTAGAATACTTAGCCCGTTATTTACCCAGAATGACTTGCCCAAATAGACATTTGGAGTTTTGATTGCAGGTGTATGTGAAGTAGGTGTTCATTTCAAGGCCACCAGCTGACTCAGGGTCGTTATGGGATACACGGTCCAGTTTGTCTGACTGGTGATATCTGTACTCCTGAGAAATGGAGTGGCGACTCTAGTATATTAGTGTTTTGAGGTCAAACTGTTTCTAGGAACTCTCGATTGAGCAGAGACTTGGAGTGAATGTATTTCAAATCAGAGGCACTTCCGGTCAGTTTACTTTTCACACTACTTACTTCTCCACATGCAGTTTGACTCACCCACTCAACTTCCATCCGTCCACCTACCTATCTGTCCTTCCAGTCTCCGCCGCTGAGACTCAGCACCATGGGCACGGAACCCAAGACTTCGCTCCTCTTGGGAGCGTTCCTATGGAAGCCGAGGCGGGGAAGTTCTCGGGGCTTGGCCTCAAGGCTGGCATTGGCAGGAGGCTTCTGGATCGCCACCCTTGCCCTGAGGAGGCTGCCCGCTGGGCAGCAGGGGTGCCGGCTTCCGCTCAGCCTCGGCGCATGAGGTGCTGGCGCGGCAGCCTGACATCACCTCGCTTTCCCTTTCGGCCTGTGTGTTCTTCTGAATGTGTTTTTCCCTGCCAAGGAATTTATAAAGTGCAATAATCCTAATTATTTTCTAAGTCCAAACTATTTAACAAAAACCCTCACACATAAAGCCAGACCTCTGTAGAAGTAAATTCTGGAATTTATTCTTGGATTCATTTCTGTCCTGACTTGAAAGAGAAGCAGTTCTCTGTTCTGAGAACTGCTTTGTGCGCTCTGCTCCAAACTCCAAGAAACAGCCTGAACTCAGCTGAGCCTCTCAGCACAAACTACAAAGTAATGGCAGGGACTGTGTAAAACAGATGCTGTTTGCATTAAAATAAAAGACAAACAGGCCATTTGCATTAATAGCCTTTGCAAAAATTATTTGCATAGAGTGGTTTATCCTTTTCCAAGAGCTGGTTACTTTTAACTAACTTCCGAGTGTAGCAAAGGATAGGCAGTCTTTTGCTGGTCCTCTCTTACAAAAAGCTGCTTTTGTAGACATGTGGCTGATCTCAAAGAAGGGCTCTCTGACATGCAAATGTGGGCTCGAGTGGTGCGCGTTGAGAATAGCCCATGTGCACATGGCCATTGCCGTTAGTCAGGCTCCGGGTAGCTTTTGTTTCTGGATAGAATCGAGGAGCTAGTGCCCTCCTTTTAGTGGCACTGAGCTGCTTCTGCAGAGTTTTGCAGATTTACTCAAAGTAGGCCACGTCCCAGTGGTCTCCTCCATACAGAGACGTGGCCGAGATGGGTGGTTGACGTCTATTCAGGGCAGTTTCAAGGGCAGATGCACTTTATTCTTCTCTCGTTAATGGGGGCTATATAAGAATAAATAAATAAAGCAAAGGATAATGATGTTCTCTTAGAAGTAGAAATCAAAATGCATTTCAAAAATCCTGCATAATTATATGAACATGAACTACTAATAAACTACTCTGAGTTTTCCAGCTGTCAGTGAAGTAGGTTTATTTTTTTAAGATTTACATAATTCTTAAGAGCAAGCCAACAATGGCAGCTACTTGAGAGGCTGAGACAGGAGGATCTCAAGGATGAGGCAACTTAGTGAGGCCCTATCCTTTCTTTTCTTTTTCCTTTTACAGTTCCTGCATGCTAGGCTATTACTCAAGCACTGAGCTACAGCCCCCAGCTCAGAGACCTTGGTGTGTGTGTGTGTACTACTAGGGATGGAACATAGGTGCATTTTACCTCTGAGCTATGTCACCAGCCACCCCCCTGTTGAAACAGGGTCTCACTAAGTAACGGACAGCCTCACTAAATTGCTGAGGTTGGTTTTGAACCTGCAATCTAGGGACCCTGTCTTAAAATAGAAAGGACTGGAATGTGACTCAAAGGTAGAGAACCCCTGAATTCAACCTCTAGTACTACAAAATAAATAAAATAAACCAATAGTGTATTTTAGACAGTGATGGTTGGTGAACACATGTGTGCACGTGCCCCAGAATTCTGAGGGAGTCTTACTACACTTATAAACTGGTCTGAGGTAACTGTATACAACTTGTCCTAATTTAACGTACATGTTTACTAATGTTTTACCTCAGCATTGCTTCTTTCACCTCACCCCCTCACTTTGGTTATGATTTTCTTCTTTCAAAAGTAATACCTTAGTTGTTATTTTCTGCAACAGTTTCTAAATGGTAACTACCCAATTTTCATCTGGAACTATCTTTTTTTCTCCCTTTTTCTTGAATGATAGTTTAGCTGGGTATAAAACAGAGTGGTTGTGTCTTTCTCTTGGGAATTTAAAGATGTTTCATTATCTTCTGCCTATTTTTGTTACTGTTAAAATGACCTCTCAGTCCGGTTGTGATTTCTTCTCAGGTAACCTAACTATTGTTTTGGTGTGCTGAGGCCTTTCCCATGTTAATTCTTAGATATTTGTGAAGCTGCTAGATGTTGATTTGCACTTGTTTATCCTATTTGAAACTTACTACACTTGTTTAATTATTTTATGTGTCTAGTTTCTAAAGTATTTTCTTTCTTTTTTTTTTTTTTTTTTGGGGGGGGTACTGGGGTTCCTGGAAGCCCTTCTACCTCCGGGCTACACTCCCAGACCTATTTTAACATTTTTATTTGGAAACAGGGTCTCCTAAGCTAGCGCGCGCGGCTGGCTTCGAACCTGCGCGATCCTCCTGTCTCTGCCTCCCAAGCGCGGGGATTACAAGCGTGCGCCACCACGCCCGGCTCATTATCTTTTTTAATATTCGATTTTTATCTATTTTTTACTTCAGGAATTCCTACTTAGTTCATGTTGGGCTCTTTCTTTCTTTCTTTCTTTCTTTCTTTCTTTCTTTCTTTCGTTTGAGTTCTGGTTAGTTAACTGGGTCTATCATCTAGTTTAACTTTCTCCCTTTAGCTATATTTAATCTACTCATTCCAGTTTATTTTGCTCTTTTCCAGGTTTTAAAATTTATTATAGTTTGTTCACTTTATTTAATTTCTTTTCTTTAAATACATATCTTGTAGTTATTCCTAGACCTTTAAAGATCATTTTCAGATATTTTGGAATTTTTTTCTCAGGGGAGTGTATGTGTGTTTGTGTTTGTATGCTTATGTGTGTTTACTAGTTTTTCAGTGGTGGGTTTCCACCTATGATTCACAATTCTCAATTTTCATTGTAAACTCTTCTTTAGCAGAAGAGCTTCTCTTTGGCAACTTTCCCCCCTTGCCTGTCTCCTTGTGCCCGGATTATGGGTGTATCCCTAAAGGTCCATTGGTCTTTGTTCTCCCAGGGCTGCAGGTTCTGAAGTAGTTTCACCTTAACTTCTAACCTGGAATTTCAGAACTACACAAAGAATTAATATGCTGCCTGTCTCACATGGATGCCAGATTAGGGTCCCAGTTTCTCGTCAGACGTACTCCTAGCCACCCTCCTCTGCTTCTTGGGCCTGGTGCATGGATCTCTCTATTCTCCTTCCTACAGGCCAGGTAGCACTTGAAAGTTTGGTCTTTGGTGCTAGCACTCTGCAGGGTAGATACATGGTCAAACCTCCTGCCCATCTGGACAAGAAGGTGCCCCAGGTTCCCAAGGGCCAAGGAACAGAGGGTTGGGTCTTTGCATGTTTGCCCAGGGTACCCACTTATTGTTCTTTTCTCTTTGAAAACTGGGGTCTTCTCTTTCTTCAGTATTGGGGCAGGACTCTGTTTATCCTTTAATTTTTTCCTGTGTTCTTGCGGTGAGAGATAGAGGCTCCTTTCACTCCAGTCCTGTAAGATTGAGGAAACTGAGGTGCTGATGAACTGTGCATGCTGCTCAGCCGTGTTGGACATTAGAAGGCTTGTCTCTGTAGTGCGATCCTGGGCTCTGCTGCTGGTGCCGCACAAGAAACACAAGCGCTCGCCCTGCTGGGTCCGCCTCCTGTCCCTCCATGACCGAGGGGGACGGCTCACTCCTCTCTCTGCTCGTCTGTCATGTGAACTACTAGGCTGGTCATAACTGAGTATTACTCAGGGCGCTCATCTGAATTACACCTCCCCATGCCTTAGTAAGTGGACATAATCTGTCTCTACGGTGTAAAACCAGTGATTTCTTTTCAGATGAAGAGAAGCTGCCCTTTTGTTGTGTGTGGTGTGCTTTTGAGGGGTCTCTTCTGCCTTGTGATTTCTCTGGTTTATAAAGAATTAACAGTGGCAACTTGTCACTTGAGTTGGATAGCAAATGACGGGAAGGGAGTCTGTTCCTGAACTGTCATATGTCAGGAGAAGATGGAGGTTTGTCGTGAGTCCAGCGTTGTCTCTACAGTAGGGTGAACAGCACTCCATCTCTGTGAGCACCTGCCAGGTACCAGGAGCTTGTGGGAGTGAGTGTGGGCGGCACTGTGGGGCGGCACCTTCGGGGCCTTGGCCAGGGCCTTTTCACTGCAGATCCAGGGCGAGTGAAGCTTCACCTCGTGTTTTGTTGGTAGGAAACAACCTAAACCGCAAGGCTGTGCATTTATGTAGGGCTGGGAGATGCAAGAGACATTATTTTATTTTTGTTTTAAATTAAAAATAGCTCCAAGCCAGGCATGGTGGCACACGCTTGTAATTCCCGGGCTTGGGAGGCGGAGACAGGAGGATCGCGCAGGTTTGAAGCCAGCCGCTCTAGCATAAGAGACCCTGTTTCCAAATAAAAATATAAAAATGGGTTTGGGAGTATAGCCCGGAGGTAGAAGGGCTCCCAGGAACCCCAGTACCCCCCCACCCCCACACAAAAGCTCCATTATGAAGCAGAAGAAGATTGATTGTAGTCTAAATTTTTGGATATTTGTGTTCTTAGAACTGCGAAGCCTTCAAAATGTAGGAAAACTGTTGTCTGAGTTGCTGCACTGAATACAGTAGGCTGTAACTTGTGGAGGCCAGGGGCTGCTCAGCTCACAGTTCTGAGGCCGGCACTCCAGACGCAGAGCGCCAGCACCGGCGTGGCTCTGCGTCCTCGGAGCCATCCCGGGGCCCACCCAGTGACCTCATCTTCCTAACTCAGTCCCACCAGCCCCACCTCCAAACACCATCGGCACATGGATTGGGGGGCTAGGCTTCCAACACAGGAACTTTGGGGTGCATTCAACCCATGTTGAAGAAAGCGTGTTTGGAGTGGGGGAGCACTTGCCCAACGCGTGTTCGGGGTCCTGGGTTTGTGCCTCAACACTGTACACATAAGTCCTCCCGCTGTTTTTAATGTATGGCTGCTTGAAGGAATTTGCCACATTTCAGTTCATCATGGAAACAGCACCCACCCTTTGGAGGAGGAGCAAGGGGCAGGGGATGTGACAGACCCCTCTGTCGCCCAGATGGCACTGTCCTCAGAGGCAAGCGCTCTCCCCTCATTGTGCCGTCCACCTGTGCCTTCGGTCTCCTTCTTTACGTTTTTGCCCAAGCCAAGGAAATGCTCCTGGCGCGCTTGCTTAAGAAAGGGGACGTGGGGAGACCTGGCCTCAGAGTGCATCTGTGCCCCTGGTGCTCTGCGTTGCATGCGCGTCCTCTGCGCTCAGGAGCAGGTTTGTGTCTTCCCCAGGTGGTCCATCTAACCGTCCATCCTTCAGGTGGAAGCATCATTCTTCCGTTTGACGGATGCTGACGAGGAGGCCAGCGGTGGGGCTGTCCATGTGTCAACAGGGCACTCGGAGGGAGGAAGCCTGGCTCTGACCCCAGGTGGCCAGAGCCCCGTACCCCACGGTCAGATCGCGGAAAGCAGGGCTGAAACCCACATCCTGCCAGGGACAGCAGCGTAGTGAACATCCAGCAGTCACCTCTCTCCTGCGGCAGCGCTGTCTTTAGAGGATTAAAAGAGAAAGCAATACAATGAAATCACGGTATCTTTAGAGACTGAGGTTTGTGTTGTATAAAAAGGAATAATGATATGCTTTAGTTAGTGCTGAGTTGGAGGAAGTTATGGTTTATCGAATATATCCGTGTTGTGCATAACAAAATCACGGTACTGACTTCTAGGGTCATATACTGTCTCTTCAGAGGACCGAGAAGGCCAGTTTTGTTGGAGGGAGATGTGTGCCTTGATTTAAATGGTAGTGATGTGGCTATCTTGAATGTCCATTCATACCTTTGCGTGACTGCCAGCAGAGGGAGAACACAGTGGAATATACAAGGAGATAGGAGCGTGTGGAGCAGGAGGCAGGACATAGGCGTCGCTGCTGTAGCCGCACACACGCCCGGGGACGAGTCGACACAGACCACTCGAAGCGCTGGCGGCCCTGGAATAAAAAATAGGACACAGGGTGTAGCTTGGAGGTGGAATGTCCCCGGTTCCATCCCCAGACCCGGAAAAAAAAAAAAAATTAGGAAGTAGATGTAATTAAAATCAAACGGTGATAAAAGTTCTGGAAAATTCAGCTTCTAGAAATCTTTAAAAGTTGATGAGAGACGCCTGGTGAGAAACAGCCCTCCACTGCACCCCCTCCGCCCGGTAGCTGGGCTCTTCATGCACAGGTGCGGCCACAGAGGAGCGGGCCGCAGTCGCGGGGCCCGGGGCCCGCCGCCGCTCCTCTGTGCGATGTGTTGGCTGCCTCCCGGCTGATGGAGTCCCTCGTGGAATACGGGCTGCGAGCCCTTGCCTGCAGGGAGCAGAGGAGAGCAGTTCCAGGTTCCCTCTGTCCTGTCCACTTCCACAGGCGCTGGCAGCAGAGCCTGCTAGAACGTGCCAGTCTAGAGTCCAGCTGCTGAAAGCCGTTCTTCCTGCCAGGTCACGGGTGCTGGGCAGGCTGGCAGCCCCAGGAAGGGCGCTCCTTGGACGCGCCTCCCGTGTGGAAGCAGAGCTAAAAGTCGGTGCTCCTGTCCACAGCGCACCGAGTCCACTGGCACTGCGGGCGTGCTGAGGGGGAGAGGTACGGTGTTTCTGTGCCCACTCCTGCCCTGGGTGGGCTGCGGGGGCTCCAGCAGCGGCAGCCCTGAGCGGCAGGCATGTGGGGTGAGAGCAGGGCTGCACGCCATCCTTCAAGAGCCTCCAGCCATGCGTCCAGTCTGCACCTCGCTCTCCTGTCCTGCTGCTTCCGGCAGGGTGACCTAGTGCCTCTGTAGGTGGCATGGGGGACGGGCGGGTGAGGCCACCGGCTGGTCCTCCAAGGCACCGAGAGGCTTCTGCCGATGTGGTCAGACACGTCACATCGAAGCATGGCGTTCATTAAGCAGAGGCTCATGGAAGGAAGGGCTAGCAACTCTGGCTCTACTGGCACAGGTTGCAGGCTGCCATCGGGCCTTGTGGGAGGCTTTTAAGAGGGGTAGTGCCCTTCGAGGCCTCGCCTCCGCCTCCTGAGGAGGGTGTGTCCGGAGCCATAGGCCCTCCACTCTGTGAGAGGGTGGAGGTCAGAGAGGCCCAGCAGCAGTGGGCGGGGCCACACGCGCCAGAGTGGAGCCCAGGCTAGCACACAGGCAGGCTCAACAGCGTGCTGCAGTGTGCCTCGCTCCTGTGGGTGAGCCGCCATCAGCACAGGCCTGGCACGTCCACGACTTTCCACCCACAGCATTAGAGTTTACTTAGTAATAATGCTTGCGTGGTAACTCACTGAGCACCTGTGGTTTGGTTGGTGTTGTGACCGAGACGGTCACGGGTTCTTTTATCCCGCTCCAGTCTTAATTACTGATATTTGAAACACCAGAGCCATATGTCACGCCTGGGAGAACACGCGCAGCGCAGAACGGCCGAGGATGGGTCAGTGCAGCACAGGGTGTGAAGCGGCCCCGGCAGCAGCAAAGCCAGGGAGCCTGCGAGAGTCCCGCAGGGACAGAGGGCACACCCTGGGCGCAGGCGCGTCCTGCTGCCGGCTCCAGAGTCTCAGGCTCCAGTGGCCCCGTCGGAGGTGTGAGGAGCACCTAGAAGCCCCGGGAGAGGCGGGGCTCCTCCCTGCCGGGCACCAGACAGCTGAGGTGGTCATGCTGCCAGCTGCCACTTGAGGGACCCCCCCGCAGGAGTCTTGGGTGAGGGGTTGCTTCTACATTGGTGTGATGATAAACTGCTTTGGTGTTTGTGATCTGACTGAGATGTCCATGTGCTCCTGATGTGAGTTCACAGGTGGTAATGTTTTATTAGTACAAGTAAATTATTTACCAGTTTGTGCCTCGTGGTTGCACCAGGTCGATGATGACTAGAGACTCGTACAGACAAGGTGTAGATCCTTCTACGTTGCCACTTGTTCTTGAGATGCAGTAATTCTGGCAAACGGTTCTCTTGTACGGTTGCGTGCAAGGCACAGCCCGAAGCTGCTGTCCTGCACACCAGAGTGACTCTCCAGAGAGTGTCTCTGAGTGTGAAGCTCCTTCTTCCCTTGGCAGCTCAGCTAAAAAAAAAAAAAAAAAAAAAAGGGGCAGTGTTTCAGAAGCCCCGAGCCCTGCTCGGGATGAGGACGTGCCGCAGCAGTTGGGACAGATACACGTGTTGCTGAGGGCTGCTGGCCAGCAGCATTAGACAGACTGCCGATTTCTTTGCTGTGACCAAAATACCTGAAGAGCTGGGAGGAAAAGTCCATTGTGGCTTGTGGTTTCCGAGGTCTCAGCCAGTGGTCGGCTGACCTCAAGGCAGAGCAGTCGTGACAGCAGGCGGTGGTGGGAGAAGGCTGCTCAGCTTCTAGTGGCTGTGGAACAGAGAGGGGAGGGGTGAGGAACGCGCCAGGGACAGACGTCCACAGCGCTGGGTCCCCAGGCCTGCTCCTCCAGCCACGCCTGCTGCCTACCTTACCACCTGGCAGTCCACTTACACGATGCCCTCAGTGGGCCAGTCCCCCGCTGAGGCCCAGCACCCATGAGCCAAGACCTCTGGACATTGTTGCATGTCCAACACCTGAGGCTTGGGCGGCATTCCAGCTCTGACCTCTAACAGTTGGCACGGAAGAAAGTTAAATGGAAATAGGTATTATGCTGAATGTGGGCAAATCTAAGTTTGAGCCATGAACACACATCTTGGACATTTTGGTTTTGTTTTCCCTGAGAAAATCATAAGGATTAAAGGAGGCTTAGACGACCACTGGCCCTCAGGATGCTGCGGAGATCCCTCGGAATGCGCGCGTTCGGTGCAGTCTGCCTCCTCCATTCCCTGTGGGTCTTTCCCCAGCACCTCCGGGCCTCTCTGCCTCCTGCTTCAGTGGTGCCATCACCCAGCCGCCCAAGTCCAGTCCATCAGAAAGTCCTTCTGGACAAAGGGAGCGCCCCTTCCCACTCCATTGCAGCCATCCTGGCCCCAGCCCGAGCTCTGAACAGCTCCCAGCCCTTCTTCCTGGGCCCACACTCCTCTTTAGTCCCTCTGGTCCTGCTCTGGTCCAGAGACCTTAAAGCATCTGGCAGGCACATGGTCCTAGCAGCGGCCTTTTGGGACCCACGGCCACTGTCCCGCGCCCCCCCCCCCCAGGCCCGCCATGTATGTGCCGCCAGCTCAGCTCTGCCTTGCAGTCCACTGTCTCGAGCCTCTCCTAGGACCTTGTACACTGTTCCTTCTCCCTGTGGTCTGAATGCCGGCTTAGCTGTCACCACCACACAAGGATCCTTTGGACCCCTTTGTCTAAAGCATGATAGTTTGGCCATTAAGTGTTCCCCATAGCACACGTTGAGGGCTTCCGAACTGCAGCACTGTCCGGGGTGGGCTTTGGGAAGTGATTGGATCGGGAGGCCCCGGCCTGTCCACCCACCAGTGCAACGGTCCTGTGATGGATCACGTGATGGAAGCCATAGCCGGAAGTGCCTTGTCGGGCAGTAGGCTGCTCGGGTGTGCCCTGGGAGGCCTGTGTCCTCCAGCCCCTTTCTTTCTCTGCTTCTGGCCCGAGCAGCTTCCTCCCACCACACCCCTCTGCCGTGATGTTTCAGGCTCAGAGTAATGGAGCCAGCGACCATGAGCTTGTCGTGGGAGGCAAGACTGTTCTGTGAAGGGTCTGGAGGTATTCTGGGGGGAGAGGAGGAATCACATCAGGATTGTTGGGTCCTTGGCTTATGTGGCAAAAAAGAATTCAGCATGAGCCAGTGGGAGACAGACTTCTTCAGGAAAACATTCAGGGGGGGTGCAGCCATTCCCGAGTGAGAGAGACACCTTGGGAGTCCGCAGCTCTTGGTTGGTAAGGCAGTTTGCATGCTGAGCTGGGAGACTCTGGGGGTGGTGCCAGTCTAAGGGGCTTGATCTCTTTGGTCGTGGCACACAGGGCAGGTGACCGCGGTCGGGTCCTTCTCAGATCTTTAGGCTGATGCTGTCTAGTTGAGGGACAGCACTGGACTGGACCCAGATCCTGGGCTTTGGGCAGTGTCTTCATCTAGACCTTTGCTCAGTCTAAACATACATCCTGGAAGCCAACAGTGTGTGCTCTGACACTTAGGGAACCTCTTTAGAATCCAGGCCTGGAGCGAAGCGGGCCTTGGCAGGTGAAGACGAGGTGTTCGTGGAGTTTTTAGAGTAAAACCACAGCCCTCTTTCCTTCCCTGTTTGTCTCCTTTATACCTATTTCTTTTATTTCTTCTGTCCTACCTCAGACCAAAACCTCTGCAACCATGAGCCAAAATAAACCTTGGGTCCTGTAAGTGTCTCAGGCCAGGCACTTTGGTCCCTCAGTGAAAAGCTGGCCGACACAGGAGGTCACTAACTCACTGCCCAGCTGCTGTCCATCTCCAGTGCTCATCACGAGTTGCGCTAGTGCAGGTGTGGGGTGCAGGGACTCAGTGCTTCCAGCACAGCCACTCAGTAACTCGCTGAATCAGTAACAAGCGTGTTGCGTGTGTGAATGCATGGCGGGGAAGCGCCGAGGCGCCTCCGCTCTGGGCAGCTGGTGTGGCCTGGACCAGCACGGCTCCTCGTGCCCCTGGCAGTGTCCTCTGCGGAGCAGGATGGCGACAGTGCCTCTGCCGTGTTTCCAGGTGGGGACTGGCTGAGCTCCTGGGAATGGAATGTTAGCTAGATGCCTCGGCCATGCTGGCGCTCAGCAAGAGTGGCCACCAGGCGGCTTCTGATTCAGAAAGCAGGCAGCGCCTCCTCGTTGCTGTTCTGATCGTCTCAGCAAGATCTGGCAGGAGAAGTGTGTGGGAACCCAAATGTACTTTTAGTGAACTTAAGCCGACATCGTCCTGCAGGGTTCCAGAGAGTTAGTATTGCAACAAGGGGCCTGTGGCCTATGGCGGGAGCGCAGAGGAGCAAGCATTTGCTGGGTGAGACCCCCGGGGCGGCTCGATCCTGAGCGCCAGCAACCGCGGCAGCCCTGGCAGGCCCAGGACACTGTCCTGCGCGAGGAACGCGTTAGCAGCGCCGCACAGGGCGTCTCTTGCTGACAGTAGCCCCTGGTGGATCACTTCCTTAAAGGCCTGAAATGAGAAGGCAGAGCGCCCTTGCTACAGAGAAGAAGCAGGGCTAGGAAGTGTGTTGGGCTGCTAGGGCCTGGAGGGTTCCGTGTAGCGGCTCTGTGTCTCCTGCCCGGACGCCCACTGGACCAGGGACTCATGTGTCCCGAGCTGTCCTCTGTCCCCAGCGTCCTGTGCTCACCCACAGGCACCTTGCAGCCAGTGGGTGACTTCCAGGCATGAATAAAGCGTTTCTGGGGGTGGTTTTTTATGAAGTGCCTCTTCCTGGGAACTCGGTTTCCGGAGCGTCGTGTGCTATGGCGTGGGGTGCAGACTGTCCTGTGTGAGGCCCCAGGTGAAGAGGGACAGGGAGGAGCAAGCCAAGCCCCCACTCGGCTTGTAGGGTGGTCGTGCCAGAGTTTCAGCTGCAGGATTAGCGTCCCGGCCAGGTCTGTCTGACCCGACTCCGTGGCCAGGAGGCCCCAGCGCAGCTCCTCCCCCTGAGGGTCGGTCTCTCTGTGGAACTGAGGCAGAGTGTGTATTCATAGACTTGTTGGCAGTAACAGGTGTTCTTTTAGAACAGGGACTCTGCAGGAAGCAGAGGTTGGGGCACCGCCTTGCATGGAAAAGATGGTCCCCTGTAGGCGAACGTCAGAGCCGGTGCACCAGCCGGGCGCCCTGTCTCCTGGCCTCACCAAAGGAACCTGCCGGGAGAGGCTTGGAGAGTGGCTCCGGCTGCTCTTGCCATGCGGTGCGGTAACTTCTGCACGTATCCTTTCCGTATCCTTTCTTCCAGGCTCCGGGAAGAGGCTGAGCCCACGCCCTGGCTAGCCCGCGCTCTCCTGGTGCTCAGCAGCACGGCGTTCTGGCTCTCAGGAGCAGGCCAGGGCGCCTCCCCATTTGCTAAGCCATCCACAGCGGCTGACTGGGCCTCTGCTCCCTGCTCTTGGCAGCACGCTGTGCGTTGTCTGACTTAGGAAGGAGTGTCCAGCTCTATCCCTCAGGGAGGCGGTGGCTAGCCCCAAGGCCAAACCTTCCAGAATGGCGGATGGTGCCGGGCTGTTATTCCGCGGTCCACACTTGCCCCTGGTCCAGCCGCACAGGACCTGCCTGGCCGCCTGCCCAGGCCGGTGCTACTGTGCCCCGGGTGGCGTGAGTCGGGGACGTACATGTCTCCCCTGTGTCCCCCCCTTGGGCTTAGGGCCCGAGCCTCCCTCTGTGCTTCTTCCGCGCCCAGAGCTTCCCGGCTCCTATCATTTCCTATTTTATGTCTTCTGGACAGCAGATCCCTGAGTGATGCACTGCTTCTGGTTCTCTGTGGCCAAGCTTGGCCGGGTTTGCTTCACACGGTGTCAGTCTTGCTGCTGGTGGCCGAGAGTCTGTCACAGGTGCCCTGACGGCGCTGGAGGTGCTGGAGGCCAAGCCGCGCCGGCATGTGACAGCTGTGAAGCCCAGATAGTCATGTCTGCACCAGTGCAACGATCCTAGCCGCTGTGGCTCCTGGAGACAGGGCGGCGCTGCAGGGGAGCGCCCTGCAGTCCACAAGTACCACGCCCGGGCGTTCAGCGTCCACACCCGGCGTGGCCTTGTCCTCTGTCAGGTGCTGGACAGCGGCCTCAAGCACAGCCCCAGTCAGGGAGCAGCCCACACGCCGGTGCGCCCTGGCTGAGCTCAGTGCAGCGTAGGTTAGGGGTCTTCTGTGCATTTTCCATTTGATGTTGTCAGCGGACAGTGGGCCTGTCAGCGTGACTCCATGGAATGCTGGGAGCCGCCGCGCTCACTGCAGTGCGTTTGTAACACATGCAACTCCACCGTCGCAGTCAGCAAAATGAACAATGGTCCCTAAATATCCTGTCTTCAAGCTGTGTTCTGTTTTTACTGGTTGTCTTAAAATAGGCCTTTCTGAGCCCTTTGTTGAAGTCATCGGGACTGAGCGGCCCCTCCCTCCCTTCCGCCCCACTAGCCCTTCTGTTCCTTGCTCCGCTCCCTGGGCATGAGGGCTGGGCCTCTTGGCCATCACATCGTAGCCCCCTTTCCAGCGCGTTCTTTCCGGCCTGTTTCTTGTAAACGGGTATCTAGAGCTTCTTTGGATCCTTAGGGATGGTCACCAAGAATACTTGGCAGGTTTTCTTTGGCATTTTAAAGCCCTGCCCCAGTACCCTGGAGGAAGAATATCACTTGGAGAAAGACTCTTCCATTTTCATTTCCATAATAAATACATATAAACTGCGTTGGCCACGCCCGAGGAGCTCACCACAACTTACTCATTAAAGTTTAATTCCCGTTAATGGGCGGCTGCAGCTCTATTATAGAGCTTTGGTGTTTTTCAATAGCCTGTGTGGTGAGAAACAGCGGAGCGTAATGGATTGGGCCACTCGAGGCTGTTAGCGGAGGAAGGCTTGGTGGCCTGGACATCGAGCGTCTGCGCATGCCTGTCAGCTGGGCTGGGCACTCTGGGCATGGGCTGTGGAGTAGAGGGGCCAAGGAGGACGCGGGACGGTTGTGCTGGGCCGAGGCCTGGTGCTGCACTGACTGCGCTCACCACTTCTGTCTCAGAGCCCCGCACCACAGTCTGCTGAACTCCCTTTATAAGTGAACTGAACAAGGGCACCAATATACTGTAGACGAGTCCCATCAGTCAGTTCAGGGATCCTGGCCTCATTGCACCCAGGGGCACCACGTGGTAGCCTCAGAATCCAGACAGACACCCCAGGAAAGCCACAGGCCTCCCAAGGCTGGGGTGCCGTGAGCCTGCCTAGATGAGCGTGTCTTGCGGCCTCAGCTCGGGGCCTGTGCCGGTCTCCCATGGCTGCCTTCCAGCAGAAGGGGTGTCCTGCCTCAGGCAGGCCCAGAAAGCCGCTTTGCACCAGACAGAGAATTTTTTTTATTTGGTCAGTGCTATAAAACTAACCTCTTAAGAAAACTTTCCCCAGTCATCAGTTTAAAGACACACGTGCACACACATCATCAGATCGGGTTTGGGTCCAGCACGAGCCCTTAAGCATGCCTGTGGTTCCGCACCTCACGCTCATACCGTAGCGTCACTCGCGCCCCCTCAGGGCACGCCTCCTGAGCCGTGCCCTCATGCAGAGGCCAGCCTGTGCCCAGGAGCTGGGCCCCTTCTGCCTTCAGGAGCTTCCTCTGCTCAGAGAGCGGGGGCAGCGATGGGTCCCAGCGAACACCACGCATTTGCGGGGCGCACTCCTTCACGCTTGTTGCTAGTGTGTTGTCTGTTCTGTTCACGCTTACAACACACGTGGGGCAGCGGAGGGAAGGAAAGAGTGCCGCCACCCTCACTGCTGGGCACTCCTGAAAGCGTGCACACCACCCCCCAGGTAATTCCCATAGCTCTGAGGCACACGTGCCGCTGCTTCTGCTTTGGGTTGAGCCGAGGAGCCGAGAAGCGCGAGCCCGGAGCCTGGGTCTTCTGCAGAGGGCAGGCCGGCTCTGGAGCTTGCAGGTGCCTTTCCGCTGGCCCTGCCGCCCCCGCTGCGGTTCTGCCCTCACCCGAGGAGCCTGGGGCCTCATGGCCTCCCCCCGTGGGGTGTGCCACCTGCCTTCCTGGGAACAGGGTGCTCCTCGAGAGGGAGGCGGGAAGGGACACGCTGGCGACGTGTACGTGCATGCCTGCACGTAGTGGCATTTCCCCGCAGCATGTAGTATAGACAGGAGTTAAGAAGACCTTACAGTGGAGAACCCCGCCTCAGCAGGCGGCCCCGCTGGTGTGCACAGTGGCTGTGCTCTTGACAGCGCGCCTGGACAGCGCTGGCGATTGGCTGGCTTACAGGAAGAGGCTTCTTGAGCGCAGGCACAGAGGCTCTGCCGCTCCCCTGTTGATGGTGGAGGTCAGAAGGATGCAGGAGGGCTTGGCCTGTGTGCACATTAACTGGCCCATCCTCTCCAGAGCAGCACTGACCCTGCTCCTGACCTGCCCACCTCGCTCACGGCCCCACTCTCAGGGAATCACTACTCAGTGTGTGCTTGGAGACCAGCCATGGTCACGCCAAGGCAGTGTCCTCGAAGTTCGTGATGAGGCCGGCCCTTCCGGGAACTCTACCGTCTTCTTCCCAGGAACGCAGCCCTGGTCTACTGGAACGCTGGGCGTACCCCACTTGAGGGGCATCTGTTGGTCAGCCTGCGCACACTAGCATGCCATCAAAACCAAGGGGCTTCTGAGGGACGTGGCCGTCACACGGCATGGGCCCTGGACGAGGACAGAGGAAACACTGCGGACCTGTGAACCCACTGGGCTTTCAGCACGGCGAGTCCACCAGGCTGCTCTGTACTAGGGGAGTGGGAGCAGTGTCTTCAAGGACTGTCCTGCTTTTTAATCCTGTAAACCCACACGGTCCTAAGATGAAGTTTGCGTAAAAAGTTAAAGTGGGTAGGAAGATGGTGATCACGAAGACTGAATTATTGTTGCCAAATGCCCCTAAGCTTCCATTAAGTCATGTCTGAAAACAACTCCATTAGAACAGCACGGCCCATCAGTGCCGTCACACCCATTCGTACTTGTCACCCATGTCAGACAGTCTCCTGGCAAGCACATTTCAAAATACCAATTTATCCAGCTCTCTTTATCTTTTTATGTATAAGAGTTGAAGTTTGGCACTCAGACTGAAATGTGGGTTTAGAGTCACAAACTCTTTTCGGTACTGGGGATTGAGCCCAAGGACATTTTACCTCCAAGCTATACTCACAGCTCTTTTTTATTTTTATTTTTACTTTTATTTTTATTTATTTATTATTATATTATTATTATTATTATTATTATTATTATTATTAGTACTGGGGGTGGAACCCAGAGGCTTTCTACCTCCAGGATATACTCCCAGACCTTTTTTTTCTTTTATATTTTATTTGGAAACAGGGTCTCACTAAGTTGCTGAAAGCCTCAATAAGTAGCTGAGGCTGGCTTCGAACCCATGCGACCCTCCTGTCTCAGCCTCCCAAGCGCGGGGATTACAAGTGTGCTCACCACGCCCGGCTTTATTTTTTAAATGGTTTTATTTTTATTTGCTCAGTATTTATATTCTACCAATAATTGCCCTCACTACATTTATTTGCATATTTATTTTTATGCTTTTATTGGTATATTCTAGTCTCAGCCTTTTTTATTTCTTTATTTTTGTTTTAAAACAGGGTTTTATTAGGTTACTGAGTGTTTTGCTAAGTTGCAGAGGGTGATCTTGAACCTGTGATCCTCCTGTTGCAGCCTCCCAAGTGCTGGGATTACAGGTGCACAGCACTACCACACCTGGCTCTTTATACTTCAAGACAGAAATACTTTTAGGCCTAACTCACATGCCTGAATACATTTTATCCCTTTGTCCCCAATATAGAATGGGTATAAAAACTTAAATTCGTTAACAGATAGATCATTTACTTCAAAATAATTATGTTTGGAGAGGTCTGTTCTTTCTAGAAAAGTAACAGATGAACAATTTGAGCATCTGAAAAATATATGTATTTCTATTTCTAGACATGAAAACATAAAGGATCTCTGAGCTCTCTAGATTATAATTTCTAACCTCTTGTACCTTTGTTAGTTTTGTTGTAATATTTTCAGCAAACCATGGGATTTAATGGGTTAGCATATGTTAACTTGTTCTTGTTTTGCAAAACTCACTGGACCTGACCAAGTAGGTATCCCAGGGATGCAAAATTGGCCAGACCTGATTAAAGAACTTTACCCATATTCCCAGACGGAAGGGGAAGTTACCTAATAATAAGACCAATGCAGGAAAGTTTAATAAAATTAAGCTATTTCTTGGCAAACCAGGAATAAGAGGGGATTTTCTTAACCTGGTAGCTGTCAGGAACTCATAGCAGGTGTCACACTCCTGGCCAGACATGGAGAACACTCTCATAAGATCAGGGAGAAGGCGAGGAGTCCTCTGTCGCCGCATCTTCAGTGACGTGCTCCCGGCCCAGCCCGTGCAGCAGGGCAGGGCAAAGGCTGAAACGGAGAAGCAGAGTGGCCTTCCCCAAGGCCGTGCTTCTGTACAGGAGACTTCCACATGACGACAGATAGTGTCTAGAATGAATGTGAATTAGCAAGATCGCAGAACGAGTATGTTGAGATCAGTTGTATTTCTGTATAGTAGCAAACAATTTCAAATTTAAAATACCATTACTAATATTTTAAATTTCCAAATAGGAAAAAAAATAACGATGCTTAAGACTTTGGCCTGGACTATTTTGGGGTGCTGTGAGAGAAGTGAGCGGCTAGCACTGCAGGTGGGTGGGGGCGCAGCAGGGGGCGAGTCTCCTCCCAGGGGCAGATGCGGCTTCTCATTCGGAGGGTCGGTGTGTTTGTTTGGTGGAAGTTGGCCAGCCAGTGCTGAGACTCAGATGGCAGAGCAGAGGGCCAGTGTTACTCCAGGTGACTCTGACAAGGAAGGAAGGAAGTCCACCTGGCCGGCTGGGCACGCAGAGCCTTGTGAAGCCGTGGTGTGCTGCTCGCGAGGAGCCCGCGAGCTGACGTGGCCCCGGGGCCCTGAGCTCTGGGTGCCACTCACCGCAGGGTCTTGGGCCACCTGCTCAGCCTGCAGAGCAGGTGCCAGGGCTAGAGTGAGGGAACAGAGCTGGGCGAGCTGGGCGTTGGGCCGGGTCAGCTGGAAAAGCTAGATTCTGGTTGGCAACCCCACCGTGCACCCTCGGAGGTGGATTCTGAAATGCAGACACTGCCTTGTCCTGCTGTGTATTCCCAGAGGCTGCCGCACCTGCGGGTGTCCCAGACCGATGCCTGTGGAGACGGGCGGCTGGTGCAGGAGTGCACTTGTCCGCCTGCTGCCTGTGTGCTGGCCGTCATTGCTAGGCTCCGACTTGGCCTTCTCGTTTCTCACTGCCCTTCACTCGCTCTGGAGTACCACACCTGACAAACCATAGCGCAGGCGGCAGCTCTGTGCACGTGGGCGGAGGAGCTCCGTGCTCCTGCCTGGCCCCGCCCCGCCCGGCCTGGCCCGCCCTCCGCTCCCCTGTGCATGCTGGGGGCCTGAACAGTCATGGCTGCAGCGTGTCCGGCTCGGCTCCAAGCTGGTCCCAGCCCTGGCGCCCCTCCCCGGCAGCCTGACTGTAGGTCCTGCCCCTCTCGGGCCCCCAGCCTCCTGTGTGGTATGGGCTCCGGGGCTTGCACGGCTCCTCGTCACACTCGTGTCTGCTCTGTCACCGCACACAGGTGGGCGAAGCGGCCTTGATATTAACCCTCCAGAGGCCAGAGGTGGGTCACGCCCCACCCAGTGTCCCCTGAAGCCCTGGGCCCTCGTGATGACCAGGCTCCTTTACCCTGGGCCCAGGGTCACGCAGCAGGGTCCAGGTTGGGACCTTGAGCCCAAAACTGACAAACTCGGGCACTGGGCCAGCTGGCAGAGGACTTGGGGCCTGTACTGGAGGCAGTGGCGCTGCCTGGGCCTCAGAGCCTGCCCTTTCTGCCTGCCGCTCCTGTGCCATTGGGATGGGCATGGGGCCATTGCTCCCTTCTGATCGGAGATGCCTCCGGCTCTTGGGGAACCCATGGAGGCTCATCCTGCTGGTTTAGGTCTGCCTATCACCGTTACAATACCTCCTTTGCTTAAAGTCCCATTGATTTTTTTTTTTTTTTTTGGCTTCTCAATTTCAACAGTTGGCCCTGCCCCCTCTTGTGATTAGGATGTGACGTTGCTTATGCCATGCAGGGGAACAGATGAGCTATGAAGTCACTGGTACAGAGGAGAGGTCTTGAGGATGCTGCCGCTTGCCCGCCCGCCTGCCCTTCCTCTGTCGGGTCCAGCCTGCTTTTGCCCCACACCCTGCCAGGCACCCCAAGGAGACGCGGCCCTGGAGGCCCCGTGTGTGGATCGCTTCTGCTCTCTGATAGTTCCACACAGGCAGAAGCAGGCGCTTCCTATCACGGCACTGCTGAGTCAGAGCAGTTTAACTTCAGGTAGCTCTAGGGTCAGTCCACAGAGATGTGAAAAGGCAGGTTGGGAGTTTGAATTTGCAGGCTTTTAGGATGCCTCCCCGTGAGTGAGATCCAGCAGGTACCTGTGGTAAGACCAGAATGCACCTGGCCTTTGCCCCAGCTCCTGCCACAGGGCTCTCATGGTCCTTGGCCTTCCCTGAGTGTTGCTGTGCTTCGCCTCCCTAGAGAGCCCCTCTGCTGTCAGAGCTGGTATACGGTCACCAGGCCACTTAGGGTGAGGCCCTACTTGGCCTTGAGATGGCTGGTCCCCAGAAAGACCCAGAGAGTAGAGGGTTGCGGCTGTCGGCCCCACCACCCGCCGGCCTCTGGGTGATGGCCTTGGAGGGCTGGTGATGGGCGGATGCAGCCTCTTGCCCAGTGATGTTGGGAGAGTCTCTTCAGGTTGGTAAACCTATGCATGCTGGAGGATGGATGGGCACTCCAGCTGCCTGGGGACCAGAGCTTCTGCACTCCGTCCTCTCCCTTATACTTCTTTATCTGGATCTTCACATATACCCTTAATGATAAGGCAGTAGATGGAAATACAGCCCTCTCCATTATCCACAAGGGTAAGTCCCAAGACTTCCAGCAGGTCCCTGAGTCATGAATACTGCTGAACATGTATATGGCTAGTTTATATATGATAAAGGTTAGTTTATAAACAAGGCACAGTCGAACAGTTAATGGTGAGGCAGACTGATTAAAACAGTGTATAGAAGCTAGGCGAGTGTGCTCTCGTCTCTCAAAATACCTGATCAGACTGCACTGGCCCTTCTGATGATGCTGAGGAGCAGACCCTTGAAGGAGGTCCTCACGGCATCTCATCGGCACACCTGGATCTCCGCATCACAGCGCCTGCCCGCCAGGGCCGTCCTGAGGCACAACAGGGCTGCTTACAGAGCGGCATCGGGAGACCACGGCAGTGGGCCTGATCGCTGGCGCAGCCGTACGCAGCAGTGAGTGGCTCGCGGTGAGCACCAGGGACTGTGTGGCTGTGCTGGACAGAGGGCTGGCTCCATCTTGAGCAGGTGGGGTAGGACAGCTCAGGATTCTGTCACGTTGCTCAGAGGGCATGCAACTTATGAATGGTTTGTTGCTAGAATTTTCTGTAATATTGTAGATGGGAGATCAGCTGATTTGTGCAGTAGGTTAGAAAGCTTCAGTCCCATAGTGCCAGAGCTGCATCGAATCGTGGGAAACCCTGGGGTGTCTGTCAGAGGTAGATGGTGTCAGATCTGCCCAGCCATCACTGAACGAGACGGGACATGTATGGTTCCAGGCTGACTTGCATGCAGAGTCCGCCGTGTCCTTACCAGGCAGCGCTGTTGCTTGCTGTGCCAGCGAGTTGGCATGCATGAATAAGGCCGTTTTGAAGGGTACGTGGCACATCTCAGCCCAGTGCCCATAAGTCTTGTGGGTGAGCCACGACAGCCAAGCCAGACTATGAATAAAGCATGTGAGCCTCTGTGTGTGTGTGTGTGTGTGTGTGTGTGTGTGTGTGTGTGTGTGTGTGACTGGTGACTGAAACAAGGGGCATTCTACCTCTGAGCTACATCCCCAGCCCTGTTTTATTTTTTATTTTTGAAACAGGGTCTCGCTAGGTTGCTAAGAGTCTCACCACATTGCAAGGCTATCCTCTAACCTGCAATCCCCCGTCTCAGCCTCCCAGCACTGGGATTACAGGTGGTGCTGCCACACCAATTTGGGCCGTGCTTCGGAGTTCACTAAACCACATTTCTGTAACATACACTTTGAATCCATTGCATCGAGGTTTGATGTGTCCTGTCTGGAGTAGCAGGAGCAGCGCATTGTGCTCACCAGTTATGCACAGGGCTTTGAAGTGATTAACCCCTCGGATCCGGGGAGACTCCAGCCGCTCAACCCACACTCCGGGAGAGGTCTTCGTGGTTGCCGGCATACTGGCCCAGCACTGCTGCCAGAGGTCCCGGGAGTCAGAGTCCTTGGGCTTGTTGGTTTCTGAACGTTGGGTCCTAGAGCTCTTGCCTGGAGGGAATAGTACCCTCCAACGCTGAGGAGGCCGCGGTGCGGCCCATTCTGGGGGCAGCCATTGGTCAGGGGGAGCAGAGGGAGGTCACAGAGCCCAACAGGATGCTCTTTCCTGTCCCTGCTCCTTTACATTGGGAAACTGCAGCCAGATGAGGATCTTCAAAAGTGCCTTTTGGGTTTCTGAGAGCACTTATGGCAGAATTCAAATAAAAGAAATTAGATATATACTTTCTGAAAAATTTTTGGTTTTTCTACAAGGACATTTATTTTCAAGGAACTTAAAAGGCACTTCCCACCACTGTCTTGAGGTGTCTTCCTAAGTAGCAGCATGATTTCTCGTGAGATGTGGACTGTCCTTAGCTCCATCTCCCAGTCATTCTCCTGAGAAGGCCTGGGAGGGCTAATGGATGGGCTGAATGCTAGACCCGCGGTTGCCCCTAGGGTGTAATCGTGCCCCCTCCTGACACCCTGAGCCGGGACCAGCTGTGCCCAGGCTTCTGCAGGTCACTAGAACCAGGGCTTGTAGCTTGAGGGCGAGGATCCCACCAACGTCGGTGTTGGGTTCCTGAGTCACACAGCAGCAGCCGCTCGTGTGTGTGTGTGGGGGGGGGGGCTGTGTCCACATTCCTGTCAGTTCTTTGGGAGAGTGGGCTCTGGATCTCCTCCGCCATGGTTTTGTTCCTTGGGGTTTGAGCTTCTCCAAGGACATGCGGTTGGCTGCACCAGGGATGACCGTTTTCTTACAGGGTCAGTTGGCCTGATGTTACCGTTTTGTGTCCTGCTTTGAGAGTCTATCTATGGGAGCACTGTGGGTGCCCCGAAGTGGATGTCTTCTCCCTTAAATCAGTAACGAGTGTCTCCTGGCGCAGGCGTGTCATGATGCACACGTTGTCACAGAGCCTTTCACACCATCGTGAGGAGCCAATTTTGGAAGAAAGGTGTGATTCCTGGAAGTGTTGCCAGCCTTTCTTCCTTTCTATTTGGGAAAACGGAAGATCCAGTCAGCCTAAATCCAGGCCGAGCCAGGCTCAGGTGGCGGGCGAGTTCCAGTCTCACCTGCGCAGCGTCTGGGAGCAGACAGAACAGTTCCTGAATGCAGTCTGAGTGGGTTTAAAGGAAATGATTCCATATTTTCTGTCAGGCGCCTGGCAAGGCGTTCTCAGTGCAGTGTGGTCGAGTGTTGCCAGCACCTTCTTTTCTTTCCGGCTGCACGCACACCACAGCTGTCTTGGGCCATGTGCCCTGTGCTGGATATTGGTAGCATCCAGACCGTTGGTCAGTATCTGGGAAAAGGGTGAGCGCTTCTGTTCTTATTATCTTCATGCTTGTGGTCTCTGTAGGAAAGCCCACTTCTTATAAGCAAGTAGTTATAAGGTGGTTCCTGAAAAGAAGTAGACCAAAATAGCCAAGTCAGATGCCCAGGCTTGGGATTGGAGTTGGCTGTATCTCAGCCGAGGGCTGTCGATCATTCTACAAAGGGCCTTCCACTTTCTCTGGCAAATAAAAATAATCTGTGATGGCATTAAAGCCATCCTGCTTTAGAAGTAAGAAGAGCACGCACATTTCCACGGTGTGCTGGGCGTGCTCGGAGTAAAGCATTTCACTGAAGCCCGTGCAGTTTCTGAAGCCAGTGTCCTCTCTTCTCCAGATGGACTTTCTGGCCGAGACCAGCCCGTGGAGCTGCTGACTCCTGCCCGTGTGAACCACATGCCCAGCACCGGTGAGTCAGCACACGCCCGCGCTCCAGGTGTGGGCCGATGCTTCTTGGGTTTTGGGCGCTCTCCCCGGGGTCAGAGAGGGCTTCCTATTGAGGATGAGTGGTCCTGGGCTGGAGGAAGTCTGCGTGGCAGAGGAGCGCTCGTCTAAACAACGGCAGTTTCCTGCAGCAGCCAGCTCCTTGTCGTGGGTAGAACTCCAGGCCCTGGTCCAAGGAGGAGCTGAGGAGCACTGGGGGCTCGTGTTGGGTTCAGCCCCGCAGGAGCCCCGTGCTGTGATGTAGCCAGTCTGCCTGCACACCTCTCAGCTAGGGGCAGCCACGTGCTGTGGGTGGGCCTGGGTGTCATTGGTAAGCAGTCACAGCGGCCATCTTCCAAGCACCTTCCTTCTCTTTAATGAAACAAAAACCAAAAACCCCCATCAACTGTGATTATACATCTCTCATTCTATTGATATTTCTGAGTATTACACTGTAGGCTGTAGAAATGTTTTCCTTTTCTTTAAAATCCCTCTCCCCATGCAGAATCCCTCCAGGCTCTAACTCCAAGCATAGATCCCCTTATTCCAGGCTTGTGGCCTTACTGAGGTAAACCCTGAGCCTCCCATAGGCCCGGGCTAAGTGAGCTGCCCTCGGTCCCACATGGGTGCAGGCCACACTGTCCCCCAAAGCCCAGGTCTCTGGCCCCTGCCTGGCCGCCACACTGTCCTGGGCAGCACAGCCACCTGCATCCCATGGGCACCTTCCATCTGTGCGCACACACGTGCCCCGGAGCAGGAGCAGCCCAGACGGTCTCTGCACTGCCGCTCTTGTCTAACTTGTGGCCATTCCATCTTGTGAACGGTGGCACGCTCGTCGCGCTCTGGATGATGGTTTTTTATCATCCTAATAAATTTTTACTTGAAACAAAACAGCGCCCGCGCACACCGTCTCAGCTGTACAGTAGCTGCATGTTAGATGGGGTGCATCTGTTCACTGCAGCCGCCTGCCCTTGTATCAGTGTCATGCTGCTTTCCTGCTTGTGAGGAGCTGGAGTGTTGCTGAGAGGTGAGTCACCGTGCTTCCTTCGTCCTTCCTTCCTAGAGGAGGGAGGCAGCCTGTGGCAGGGGCTCGAGGCGGCAGAGTGCAGCCCTGGGTGCTGGTGGCGCCCTGTGGACTGCGGCTCCCTCCAGGGTCCGGTGTTGGCCAGCGTAGGCGGCAGTGTGCTCACGGCCGTCAGGTGCGTGGCGTGTTGGAATTGCCGAACGCCCAGTGAGAAGTGGTCTAGGAGGGGAGTAGAGGGACAGGCCAGCGACACCCAAGCAGGTCCCCACTCCACAACACCCTGCGGCTGGGTGACGGGGACCGCAGACTCGTAAGCCATTCGTTTCTGAGTCATTATCATTTTCGAAAAGTAACGGAATTCCCTGATGGAAGGAATGCGTGTCTGCTGGAAGGTGGCACGTGCCACCCACCAGCGCTGGTGGCAGCATTCAGAATCGGGTGAGCCACCTGCAGGACAGCATGGCGCTCGGCCCTCTGCGCAGGCTCACAGGGATCCTCAGCTGCCGGGTGGTGGGGCAGAGCACAGCGGCAGGCTGTGTGTGCAGCGCTGGTCACGGCGGCGTGCCCAGGCCTCTCTGTTTCCATCGCTGCTTTGCGCGTATCCCGTCTTTACAGGAGCAAGGTGGAGTCCTCAGATCGGTGGTCATGTTCCCAGGGCCACTGAATGCCGAATGTGGGGCAGGCACCCGTTTCTGCTCAGGGTGGTGCTGTTGGGGAGAAAGACAGCCTCAGAGGTGACATGCTTCGCCTGCCAGCTGCAGCAGGGCACCAGGCAGCGCAGGTGGGGAGCGAGCCCTAGAAGCCCTGTGGTGTGGGCGGAGCTGCACTGCTGGGCACCTGCAGGAGCTTTTTTAAAGCACACTTCAAAGATGTATTTTTTGTATGTGTGGTACTGGGGGTTGAACCCAGGGCATTCTACCTCTGAGCTGTACCCCCAGTCCTATTTTTCATTCTTTATCTGTGTGTGTGTGTGTGTGTGTGTGTGTGTGTGTGTGTGTGTGTTTCTGGGGGTGGAACCCAGGGGCCTTCTACCTCCGGGCTACACTCCCAGACCTATTTTATATTTTGTTTGGAAACAGGGTCTCACTAAGTTGTTAAGAGCCTAAGTAGCTGAGGCTGGCTTAAAACCTGCACGATCCTCCTATCTCAACCTCCCAAGTACTGAGATTACAAGCGTGTGCCACCACGCCTAGCTTATTCTTTATTTTAAAACAGGGTCTCACCAAGTAGCTGAGGCTGGCCATGAACCTGCAATCCTTCTGTCTCAGCCTAAAAAGAACTGGGATTACAAACGTGAACCACTATGCTCTGCTCAAAGATACAGTTTTAAAAGAAACCTGTGAAATCTTGTAGAGGAGAAACTACAGGAATAGAAGGGAACTTCTCCAGAACTGTGAAAGTAAATGTCTTGCTCTACCTGTGGATTTCCACCTCATAAGGGCGCACGTCCACTGCACTGACAAAGCAGCCGTGGACACCTCGACCCCACGCGGGCATCGTACCCGAGGCGTGGCGCTCAGCATGCTGGCGGTCGTGGTGACAGATGTGAGAACATCTGTGATCCCAGGAGAAGCTCCCCCACTGGCACAGGGACCTGTTAATTACCTTGGCAAACAGCTCTGGGTGACAAGGCCTTGGGTGTGGTAGTACTGCTGCCGACCTGCTTGAGACACCCTTGTGTGCATTTTACTTTTAGTTAATTTATTTATTTTGCAGTCCTGGGGATGGAACCCAGGGGTGCTCTATCACTGGGCTACTCCTCTAGTTTTTTTTCTTTTTCTTTTCTTATTTTTATTTATTTACTTATTTATTTTGGTGGTGCTGGAAATGGAACCCAGGGGCATCCTACCTCCAAGCTTCACCCTCTATCTTTATTTGTGTGTGTGTGTGTGTGTGTGTGTGTGTGTGTGTGTGTGTGTGTGTGTGTTACTGGGGGTGGAACCAGGGGCTTTTCTATCTCCAGACTATACTCCCAGACCTATTTTATATTTTATTTGGAAACAGGGTCTCACTAAGTAGCTGAGGCTGGCTTCGAACCCGTGCGATCCTCCTGTCTCAGCTCCCAAGCGGGGGGGATTACAAGTGTGCACCACCATGCCCAGCTTTATTCTTTATTTTGAAACAGAGTCTCACTGAGTTGCAAAGGACCTCACTAAGTGGCTGAGGCTGGCTGTGAACCTGGATCTTCTTGTCTCAGCCTCCCACATGCTGAGATTACAGTGTGTGCCCCCACAGCCCGCTACTATTTATTTATTTACTCATTCATTCATTTATCCATTTATTTATTGGTACTGGGGATTGAACTCGGGGACATTCTAGCTCTGAGCTACACCCCAGCCCTATTTTTTTTCTTAATTTTAAAACAGGGTCTCACTGAGTTCTGGAGGGCCTCTTTAAGTCGGTGAGGCTGGCCACAAACCTGTGATCCTCCTGTCTCAGCCTCCCAAGTACTGGGATTATAAACATGTGCCACCACGCCCAGCTCTTATTCTTTATTTTGAAGCAGAGTCTTGCTAATTTTCCCACTCTGGCCTTAAGTTTGTGATCCTCCTGCCTCAGCCTCTCAAGTAGCTGGATTGCAGGTGGGCACCATTGTGCCCAGTCCATGGTATGTTTTCACGTGCTGCTGGGGCATCTAGGTCTGGGCTGGGGCTCAGTGAAGGGCCCAGCTCATGCTTGGGGGCCACATAGCTGGCCTCTGAGCCCCAGGCAGGTGGCAGAGGACGTTGCTCCCTGACCTACCTGCCCTGCCTGCCCTCGCTCTCCGATCTTCCAAGATGTCTTAGCAAGGCCCTGTGGCTCTACAGAGAGCCTGCGGGCGCAGAGGACAGGGTGCTGGTCGGCGTGCTCTTGCCCGCCTGTCAGTAGGGCATCCTTGCCTTTTGGCTTGCTTACTTGTGTTCATTTTCAAAAGAAAATGAAATGTAGGGTACAAGGACATCAAAATAAAGATCTTACTGTTTGAAAAATTAGAAAAAATGCCCACAGTTTGATTTCCTTGGCTTGCAGCGGTATGTCGCTTCCCCTCTGCTCCTCTGGGTAACCGGAGGCCCATGAGCAGCCGTGCCCAGGACAGACATGGAGGGTGCAGCCCGAGCAGTTACAGCTGGCCTGCCACAGCTTCATTCCTGGAGGCTGTGCCTGCATTGCGTGTTCATGAGCGCACATCGTTTTGGGGGTTGTGTGATGAGCCCTGTTTCTTTGTGGCAAGCATCGCTGTGGACCAGAAGCTGTGTTTTCCAGTTTAGTCGCCACCGTGGTCCTGAGTGTTGCCCATATTCCAGTCTACCGGTGGTTGCGGTGAATGACCTCTGAGAGCTAAAGGCATTCTTGAAGGCCGGCCCTCCAGGTACCTCCCCTCCACCCATCCCTGGCCACCTTGGGCTCTGCAGTCCTTCTCTTGGCCCTGCTTCCCATCCCAGGGGCAGTTCCTCTGACTCCACCTCTCTTCCCGCTAGATCTGGGAGTTCACAGACCAAGTTCCAAGGCAGCTGGCTCCGACTGCCGCAGGCAGAGCCACAGCTTCCAGCAGCACGAACACGGCGCGTCCCGTCCTCTTTCCTTTCCTCCTTACTCCCTTGGCCCGAGGTCGTTCCTGCCCTCCCTCTTTGGGCCGACTATCCAGAGGAGCTCATGAAGGATGCTGTCCTGGGCCATGCAGGCATGGGGCAGGGGCTGCCTGCCTCTGGTCGCTGTGTGGCCCCAGCAGGCCTGGGCCACCTCGTTGGCACGCTGGGCAGTGTGGCCCGGCAAGTGCCGCAGGAGGGGACTGGCCCAGTGTCCCACACACTGGACTGCCACACACACACACACGCCCGCTCTCTGGTGCCCTGCCACATTCCCCTGCAGGAGGGGACTGGCCCAGTGTCCCACACACTGGACACACACACACACACACACACACACACACACACACACACACACACACACCCGCTCTCCGGTGCCCTGCCACATTCCCCTGCAGGAGGGGACTGGCCCAGTGCCCCCCCCACACACACACACACATACACGCCCGCTCTCCGGTGCCCTGCCACATTCCCCTGCAGGAGGGGACTGGCCCAGTGTCCCACACACTGGACACACACACACACATACACACCCGCTCTCCGGTGCCCTGCCACATTCCCCTGCAGGAGGGGACTGGCCCAGTGTCGCACACACTGGACACACACACATACACACACACACACACACACCCGCTCTCCGGTGCCCTGCCACATTCTCCTCTGCCCCAGCCCAGAGACCTCTGTGGTGATGTTCCTCGGAGGAACTGTCTGAAATGAAACAAACAGCCGGTGCAGGTAGTGGGCATGCTTAACTTGTGTTGCAAGTGGGTCTGATGCTTCCTGGGGGGAGGAGCCAGCAAGGGCCCAGGACGCATATGGCGTCCAGCAGAGCGCGGGGGAAAGGCCACGGCACCCAGGGGAAGGCTCCAGCAGAAGGTCAGTCACCTTCCTTGGTCACCTGCTCAGGAAACCCAGGTCTCAACCTCCCCAACTCACACGCCTGGCACAAGCCAGAGACCCCTTCTGGAGGGGGAGGGCACAGCACTGGAAGCAGGGCTGAGAAGTCTGGAGCTACGCACCAGGTGCCTTGGTCTTTGCCCAGGATGCTGGCCCTGCCGTCCCTCTCCTGGTGAGGTTCCAGGGCCCAGCAGGGTCCCATCAGCCTCTGGGCGCCCATCTCTGCTGGGGCAGAGTGGAGAGCTGACTCACCAGAGGCTCCAGGCCGGCTCCAGGAGGCAGAGCTCAGGCCGCAGAGGACCTGCCGCCCAAGCCCATGCTCAGGCCCTAGCCCCAGCCCCAGCCCCAGCCTCAGCCCAAGCGCGCTGCTGCTCCGGCCCGCCTGTGAGCCCTCTGCTCCTGTCTGATGAGGCTCTGCGCCCCACTGGCCACCGGCCACTGGCGGTCTGTCCACGGCTCTGATTTCCTCCACGCGATGTCGCCTCCCTCTTCTCTCCTGTTTGTGCTGGGTTGGTGTGGGTTCTTGTCTCTTTTTCACAGCCCACCTGCTGCTTCAGTGGGCTCTAGGAGGGAGTGCGAGGACGGATCGCGCTCAGGCTGCTGTTTTTCACCAGAAAGGCCCCCTTGGCTCCCTGCAGCCACGGCTGGCTGCGCTGCCGCCTCCCACCTCCCACGGCGGCCGCTCCTGCTCAGCTTTCTGCCGCCTCGTTTTCCAGCTGTGTTCTTCAATATCCCTGGCGCTTGAGGGAGAAAGATAAAGGCCTTCCCATCCTAGGTGGAAATTAGATTGTTTGGGTTATTTATGTTTATCACAAGTGTTCCACCCCATTACATTTTATATGGTTGCTGCTTAGCCCACAGTAATGAAGAGCTCACTCCGCCTGAGGAGGGAGGGCGGGAGGCAGGGGAAGCCTGGGTCCTGCTCATGGAGCCCTGGGCACCAGGGTGGATGCGGAGGCAGTGCTCTGCACCCTGAGCGCCCTGAGCCACCACACAGCCACGCAGGCCCTGCTGCTACAGCTGGCATCTGGATGTTTCTCCATCTTCCAGAACAAAAATGTGTTAGAGGAAGGAATGTGTGGGCCTTGGCAGTCACTCCAAGGCCTGTGTTGATGCAGAAAAGAGAGAATTATTATGACCTCCCTAGGGAATCCCAAACGTCCGGGTGGCTGTGACAGAAGAAAGGCGTTCTTCGGCGTCCGCACCCGCGTGCCTGGGGCTCACCGCCGGCCGGCGCTGGGTGCACGGGCAGCTGGCACAGCACGGCACCGTGCGTAGTTGGAGCTCTCTTCTCTTACCGCCGTTCTTTTCATGTATACCGTGCAGCACCCAGTGTGCGAGAGCTGCTTGGTGTGTCTGGCACGCCCAGCAGGGTGGGGCGCGGTGTTAGCCCTGGCCCCTCTTAGGTGTGGTGGGCGGTCCCGCAGAGCCACTTGAGCTTCCTGGCCACGTGTGGATCCCCTGTAGGGATGTAGGTCCCCGCGCCTGCCACTTGGCGAAGCAAGTGCTGTCTTTAGGGGAGCTTTCTGTTTCTGGACCAAAGAGCAGGGACGCACTGCCTTGTAGAACCAAACCCACCATCTTGTCCCAGCCGTGGCCCTCATGTGCTCCTGGAGCCAGGTGAACAGGCAGGGGTCCCTGGGCTCAGGGGCAGCTGTGCGGCTGAGTGTGGGGAGAAGCCAGGTGGCCGCGGGCTGGCCCAGTCTAGAGCAGAGGGAGGGACCACCTTCCTCCCAGCCCAGGAAGGTCTCCTGCGCCTGCGCCTGCAGCCAGCATGCAGAAGCTCCATAGTCTCACCCTCACCCGGGCCTTGCTCTCCCCTGGCAAGTACCCCCACCCCCATGCCATTGAGCTGCTGGGGTCTAGACACCGGAGGAGAGAATGCCTGGCAGTGTGTGTGTGTGTGTGTGTGTGTGTGTGTGTGTGTGTGGTATGTGTGTGTGTGTTACTAGAGAGCGAACCCAAGGGCACTCTACCTCCAAGCTACACCTCCAGCCCGTTTTTATTTTTTGTTTGAAGTAGGGTCTCTAGGCTCCTGAGAGTATCACAGTGCTACTGAGGTTGTCCTCGAACCTGTGTTCCTCCTGCCTCAGCCTCCCAAGTACTGGGATTACAGGCGTGCGCCGCTCCGCCTGGCTTTCCGAGCTTCTGCCTGTGAGTGCTGTATTGTGTGTTTGTATTCTGTTTCATTAACCCCTTCTCATCTTGATTTTTACCTTCTGTGGGCTTGTTTGGATATTCTTGTTTTAACTTAGGTTGAGCATTCAGCTCATCAGTTTTTAGCTTTTATTCCTTTCTGATGTAAGCATTTAAGGTTATGCTCTTCCCTCTGGGTAGAAGTGAGCTGCTTTTGATAAGTTCTACTTTGCAGTGTTTAATTTTTAAAGTCTATTACATGGATACTTTGTAAATCATTGCTGTTTTCAGGGGAGTTATTTTGAAATTTGTTTTATGTCCTTTCAAAAAATCCTTAGGATTGTTTTTAAATTCTGAGACTAGGAGTTTTCCGAGCTGCCTTTTCTTAGGTGATTTCTAAGCTGATAGTCTGTGGCCAGGGGCTCTGGAGCTGTGGGTCCCGGTGAGACGCCAGCGCTCAGTGGATGCGCCTCCGGGCAGTTGGGAGAGCGTGTGGCCAGTGGCGGCAGAGGCTGGGTTCTCCTGGGCTCAGCCAGCTTGCGGGTTGTAGTTTACATGGCGAGTGTAAGCGGAGAACAGAGGTGCGGGGCTGTGCAGAACCAGAGCCCGCGAGGACGGAGGGACCTGGCCGGCGTCCAGGGAGGTGTGTGGTTCGCTCACTTGCTCACGGGCCTGAGTTGGGCCTTCGGGCAGCCAGGGGCTGTCGTTGACTCGTGGGAGGCGTGCATTTATGGCTACAGCAGAGAAGCTCCAGAGGAGCTGGGGTGTGCGGGAGGAGAGGGCAGGAGTGGGCTCGGGGAACCCTCGGGGAGCAAGGGGTGAGGGTTGGGCTCTCACGCGGCTGGGTAGGGCAGGCCTTCTGGGGCAGTGACCGGGTCCAGGCAGTATCCAGTGGAGGAGCGGTCAGCAGGGCTGTGGGGAAGTGTCTCAGGGACACAAGGCTCCGGCCAGCAGAGCCTGGCAGGCTGTGGATGCAGCTAGTGGGTCAGGAGAGGGGGAGAGAGGGTGGTGGCCTGTGATAGGATGAGCACCAAGATGTGTGTGTGTGTGTGTGTGTGTGTGTGTGTGTGTGTGTGTGTGTGTCTGTGTGTCTCTGTGCGTGTGTGTTGCTTCGATTGAACCCAGGGCTTCTGCCTCCAAGCTTTACCCCCAGACCAATTTTATTTATTTATTTATTTTCATTTGAAGCAGGCTCTTGCAATCAGGCGTGGTGGCACATGCTTGTAACCCTGGCATTCAGGAGGCTGAGATAGGAGGATCTGTAGTTCGCGGACAGCCTCAGCTACTTAGCGAGGTCCTTTGCAACTCAGTGAGACCCTGTTTCAAAAATAAAGACTTAGCCGGGCGTGGTGGCACACGCTTGTAATCCCCGCGCTTGGGTGGCAGAGACAGGAGGATCGCGCAGGTTTGAAGCCAGCGCGCGCTGGCTTAAGAAACCCTGTTTCCAAAAAAAAAGTATAAAAAATAGGTCTGGGAGTGTAGCCCGGAGGTAGAAGGGCTTCCAGGAACCCCAGTACCACCCCCCCAAAAAATATATATATATATAAAATAAGGACTTAAAAATAGGGTTTGGGGTATAGCTTGGAGTTAAAATGCCCCTGGATTCCATCTTCAGTTACTGCAAAAAAAAAAAAAAAAAAAGGCAGCAGGGTCTCACTGAGTTGCTCAGATTCTTACTAAGTTCAAACCTGTGATCCTCCTGTCCCAGTTGTGGGCATTACAGGCATCTGTGAGATCTTAATCATGCCCTAGGCGGCTGGGCCTTGCCTTGGGTGCAGGGGAGGTTCCTGGGGAGTGCATGCAGAGTGACCCCTCCTCATCTGTGCTGTAGGGCCGGCAGGGCAGGGTTACCGGGGAACAGGGAGAGCCATCCCAGTAATGGCGGGGGAGCTTGGTGGAGATTGTTTTGACGGCCAGTAGGGTTTCCTGAGTCTACTCATGGTGTGGGCAAGACACCTGGAGTCGCTGAGCCTCTGGAGGGAGAGTGGGGTCACATCGATTGGGGGGGGCACCTTGGGAGCTCCTGGCACGCTGTTCATGTGGCTTGGGCAGTTGGGTGCCTGAGCCTGAGCTCCAAGAGGCTTGGGCTGCTGGAGGGAGTGTGAAAGCCTGAAGATAGCCCTGGCGCTGAGCCCTGGGAGCATGGGCCTCCGCAGGCTGTCTATAATGGGCTTCTTCAGGCTGTCCATCAAGGGCCTCAGCAGGCTGTCCATCAAGGGCCTCCGCAGGCTGTCCATCAAGGGCTTCTGCGGGCTGTCCATCAAGGTACTCTGTAGGGCCTTTATTCCTGAGGTTCTGCAGATACTGTTTGCTAGAGGGAGCCGAGCGCTTACCGCCACGCCTACCTTGTGCTTGTAAAGCCCAGCGATTCTCCCGGGGTTTGAGCCGCAGGTGTGGGGTGGGCTTGGGTGTCCCCACCATGAAGGAGCAGGTGTGGCGTGCGGCAGGGCTTGCTCACAGCACAGCTCTGGCTGCTGCTGAGTCACGGTAGCATGTGGCCCCTCTCAGTACTACCACTCACCGCGATCTCAGTGCAGAGGGACTTTGGCCCGTTCTTCCGGAAGTTACACGGTGGGTACAGTTTAGGTATAGGCTGGCAGACCAGGCATAAGGCCACACGTGTCAGGTGCCGGCTCTTAGCAAGCACTCTGGGTTCTTCTGGATGCAAACAGCTAACCAGTCTCCCCACCCCACATTTCCAGCTGTCCTGCACCCCACCCCGTGACCCGCCACGCCCTGGGGGGTGCCGTGCTGGTGGCGCACTGCTGGGGAGGGCAGGCTGGGCCAGCTGGCAGGGGGCTGCCCGGCCCAGAGGACGGCCTTCAGTCTGCTGCTTTGCTGCCCGGCCTCTCCTTGGCCAAGTGTAAGGAACATTCTATTTTTAAGCATTTCAACTGTCAGTGTTAGGTAATAGTGGTTCCTACTGTGGCCCAGCTGTGAGGTGAAACACATAACCAAACTTGGAGGTTGCTAAGAAGGAAACACTGAAATCTTCTTACGTAAACTTGACCTTACGGAACCGGGAGGCAAGGGCAGTCGCTGATGAGGTACCTTTGTAGCTTTCCCAGACCACTGGAGCTATTTTTAATTTCCTGACATGTATTTAATCCAGTGAGTTGAGGGTAAGAACTTGCTTTAAGAGAGTGGTCTGGGATTCGTGCTGGTGTGAGAGGCGCGCTGCTGAAGCGGAGGGCGGTGTCCTTCCAGATGCGGTGCTTGGGCCCGCGTCCAGGTGCGCACACTGGCTGCGCTGCAGGCCTGCAGCCCGGGACTCCCATCTGTGATGTCAGGGCTTTGCGGGTGCTGGGCTAGCAGTGTTGCTGTTATGTTGCTGTCTTATTTCTTCTGCGTCGCACTGGTGTAGTCTTGGATTCTTTTGCAGTGATGCCTTGTTCATGGCGTGAGTACTGCCAAGTCTCAGGTCGCTTGCCCACCCTAAATGACTTTCCAGAGTTTGTGCTCGTCTGTGGCGGCTGCACTTACATATGAGAACATATAAAACACATGCCACCATCTTTTGTGTGGCAAGGCCTGGTTCTATTTATGGTTTCCAGGAAGTACACTTGAACTCTTGAAAGCCAAGTTACCAGCTGTACGCCCGGTTTTTATTCACTGGCACTTGCAAATCCTGAACTTCCAAAAGACAGTTTTTCTTCTCGAGGGGATATAGAACAAATTGGAAACACGACAGGGATTATCTAAAGAGCTTTGAGGCCAGTTCTGAAGTAGGGTGGGGGACCTGAGCCTACCTCCTCGTTGAACCACAGGGCGAGGGGTGGATGGCAGGCTACCTCCGGACAGACCCTTGCCGGTGCAGCCGGCGCACAGGCTCCTGGTAGAACGGCCTCGTGGCTGCAGTGAAAACCCACCGGGCCAGGGGCGAGACGCTCTGAGCAGCGTGGTGCGGGGTGTGCCCCACACCGGGCTCCTCGGGCATCCTGCCTTGGACACAGGGCAGCAAGAACTGGATTTCTGTCAGAATCTAATCCGAGACTCCCATGAGCAGAGCGTATGTGTGGTTGACACAGCCCATTCCTGGGAGAGAAGATCCATGCGAGGGGTCTGCAAGGACGGTTCTGTTCCGTCAACATCTGCCAATGGCTTCAGGAGTCTCGGCTTGTCGTTTAATCGGCTTATTGAAAAAACTGGCACGAGAAGAGTCAGGCCATGCTGAGTGTACCTTCTAAAAATGGCTCTCCATCCATGGTAGCTTTGGCTGACAAGCGAGATATTTTAGTTTATTCCACATTTCAAGGGATCCTTAAGAATGTTGACAGATGTGGCAGTGGCTGTCTTTCAGTTTGAAGGGCTCCTGTGTCCCGCTCATGGCACGTGTAGAGATGCAGCTGGCGGTGAGCCCAGGCTGGGATCCAGGGGTGTGGTGAGGCACAGGAGCAGGTGGCAGAGACAACAGGACCCACTCTCCTGCCGTTTTTTTGGTGGCCGGTGGGTGCACTTCCTTTGCTTTGGGGCTGCCGTGGTCTGGGGGCTCCTGGAAGTCCTCTGCTGGGTGCTGTCACGGCCCTTTGCCCTGTCTCTGCCTCGCCTCCCGCCATTCTGTGCAGACCCCTGCCTGGTGTCTTTGCGGACACCGGCCCCTTTATTTCCAAGTTACATTTACCACTGTAGAAGCAAATGTAACTGTCTGACATGGTTCTCAGCACAGAGAGGGATAGTTAGCTGGTTTCAAAGGGGTGTGTAAAGGGAGCTGTGGCTGGGAGATTCTCCACCTGCAGTGCTGCCAGCTGGAGGTGACCACGGGGAGAAGGAGGGCGCTCTGCAGCAGGACTGCTGGTGCTGAGAAGGCGCCGGGCAAGGCCACAGCCTCCCGCATGGAGCTCTGCCATCTTTGCCACTGTCTCCCAATCTGTAGTGTTCTAAAATCTCAAATATTACTGGGAAAACCTGCTCTTTAAACATGTGTGGCTTATTTCCTATTTTATCAAAGTTGTGATCTTTCATTCCATGGGATTAGAAAGATGTTCATAGATAAAACAAAATTGCTAGTGTTGATCATTATTAAAACTGGACAGGCAGGTGTGTGCCATAGTCTTCCTTCAAATTTTGTGATCATTGAAGATTTTCAGGATGAAACGTTTTGTGCCTTCCTGTTTCCTCTCGCCACACCCTGGCTCCTGAAAGCCTTTTCCAGCTGCGGTCTCCTGTTCCCCTAGCAAGCAGGACCGAGCCTGACCACCCTTAGGTCTTATCTGTCCCTTCTAAATCAGTAGTATTTTCACTTATTTGACCTTTTCTCTCTTCCTCCTGTCTTTGAGCCACATGAGATTTAGTTTCTGTTGTCTTTCATTTTATTTTGGGATGCTGAGGAGCAATCCAGGGCCCTGTGCATGCTCTGGCCAGATACTGTGCCGCTCTCGGTTTTCTGTTCTTTTAACTTTGTGTGTCCACTGCTTGACGTGTTTATTTGGAATGCTTTGTAAATTACTTGCGTGTCTAAGACTGAATTGTTCTCTAAGCTCAACATTAGCCAGTTGATAAAGTTTTTGATGGGTGGTGTCCTTATGTTTTTGTAACTTTTCTTCACTGTGATTTAGAATTTGAAGTGTTTTAAGAGAGATGTTTAGCACTCTAAACATGTTTAATGTTTAGTTCTTCTGCAGCGTGTTCAGGCGTATGGGTTTTACCTTGTATATTGGTGTGTGTTTGTGTTTTCTGTTGCTATAACAGACTCCTGGAGGCTGTGAAAGTTATTAAGGAGAGAAGTTTGCTTTGGTTTCCAGGGGCCAGGAAAACCAGGAGCATGGCGCCAGCATCTGGCCGAGCGTCCGGCCCCTCCTCACAGAGAAGAGGAATGCCGTGCTGGCCTGTGGATGAGGCAGTGTCCTGAGCACGGCCTCTGCTGTGGGCGCGGAGGGGTGCGGAGTGCAGCGGCCAGCGGCGGGCTTGGCGGCTGGTTTTCTGTGTTCTTGTGGCACCTTGCGGTTTGTCAGTGTACGTGGGGGCTTGGGGAAAAGGCACGGATCGTCTGATGGCAGGGGTGAAGTCTGGCTGTTCTGTGTCTTTCGGTGTGGACAATCATTTACGTGTAGTTGCTGTGCCTGGGACAGGTGTGCCCTTGGTGTTGGCGTGGCCTCGGCCCCAGCTCTGGGGAGCCGGTCCTTGGCCTGCCGTTTCCTCCCAGGCACCCCTCGGGCCCTCCTCTGCCAGTCTCAGAACTCTGGACGCTTTGTATTAAAAACAAGTGCACTGTGTTGTTTGTTGCTGGGTTTTTTTCCCCAGCCTGATAATTTTTACATGGCGCATTACATTTGGTAACATGCAGACATGTTTGGTTCTAAGGTTTCCTTCCAGTTTCATGCTGTTTCTGTTCTGATGCTTCTGTTTTTGCCGTCCTGCCAGCGGCCTTTCGCGCAGTTTCTTTGGGTTAGTGTGTATAGTTTGCTTTCCCTCTGGTAATCTGGAAGGTCCTGGCGCCTTTGTAGACCTTTCTGCAGGAACGATTCCCAGCTCCGTGCTTTACCCCGCTCCGGCTCTGGTGGCGGTGGCAGGGTCTCTAGCCACCCGGCGAGGAGTCTGGCGTCGGCACACTGCGCTTCCTCGGTCACTCTGATCCCATGGGTTGCGTCGTTTTTAATTCTGGCAGTTCTCTTCATAACACATGAATAATAGACTGTTAACCTTAACATAGTTATTGATTTTAACTCAGAACAAGCAGATGAACGCATTAAGTTTCTTTCCCCCAATTTTCTTTTAAAAGGCAAGGAATGAGCTAGCACAAGCCTGCAATCCCAGTACTTGGGAGGCAGAGACTGGAGAATCAGGTTCAAGATCAGCCTCAGCAGCTCAGCGACGCTCAACAACTTCCTAAGAGCCTGTTTCAAAATTAAAAGGCTGGGGTGTACGTTGGAGGCTGAATTCCCTGGGTCCAATCCCCAGTGCCCCAAAACAAAAGGCAAGGAATATTAGGCTGGCCTCCAGATCCTGAGAAGCCAGGCACAAAGCCAGCCGCTGTGGTCAGCGAGGGCGTGGGAGCCGCCTGCTCTGCAGGCCGTCGGCTCTGTGCCAGCAGCCGCGCAAGGCCAGGGGCCACGGCCAGGACTCCGGTGGCTGAGACGCCTCTTGATGGGAGAGCCTACGCGGTGGCTCCTGGGAGTTCGCTGTGAGCGTTGAGTGGCACGGCATGGAATTCTTCTTTAAACCTGTCTTTCACTACTATTTCAGACTATTCCTAGCCTGCCAAGCCAGGGCGTGTCCTTTAGCAGTCTGAGCATCTGCGGTGGCCCAGGGGGACCCTCCTTCCTGTGCAGCTTGGAAGCTGCTGAGGCAGGTGGAGTCTTTCTTACCAGGCCCCATGTGGGCATGGAGCCTGCAGTTACACGTGCCGTCCCGGCCCACCCAGGAGGAAGGAGGCTCGGAATCAAAGAATAGTGCTCGGCCCTCAAAGTACCTGCACACAGTGGATTGTAATAGCTCGGTGAAACCTCCTCGGAAGGCTTGAATGGCAGCGACCTGGAGTGCCCAGGTGTGGCTCTAGCATCCCAGCAGGGCACCGGGGAGGTCCGCCCGTCGGCCGGTGAGTTGCGAGCATCTTTGGGAGTGCAGTGTAGAGCGCTGCCCCGCTTGTGCCAGGCCCTGGCTTCAGCCCCTGCACAGCCAAGTAAGAGAAGAAGAATCCTAGAGCTGGTTCTTTCCGGAGACGTTTTCCTTCAGCTTCCTTCCTCTAGGAGGATGAATGGGAACATTTCATTTTGTTCTTGAATGGAGTTTTTAGTATAAATACTACACACGTATGTATGTGTGTGCACATATGTATGTGTGTGCACATATGTATGTAAACTTGTGCTGTTTTACATTCAGTGACGTGGGAAATGCTCACAGTGACTCCTAGGGAGAAAGAAGCTTTGCATAATATATCCTTATTAAAATGTATAAACTATGTAAGATACCACCTTAATTATGTGTACACATATATACTGAAGACTTAATGTATTTGACTTTTACAACAAATCAAATCAGGGTTTAATGTGTTAAAGTAAGTATATTTAAAAATTAAGTTGGATGCATGGTACAGATACACTGTGGCTTTTACGAGTTGAGCCGAAGGTGTCAGTATTTATTTTAGGGGCTTCAGCGCACCTTTCCCACCTCGCGACTCACACCACCTTACTCTCCAGGGTGGGTTTCCTTTTCCCTGCCCCTTCCTTGTCTTCCCTCCCTCCCTTGTGTGGCACTGGGATCCAACCCAGGGCCTCGCAGTGCTAGGCAAGTGCTACCACTGAGCTCCATCCCCGGCTGTTTCTCTTTTTTATTTTGAGACATTCTCACTGCGTAGACCGGCCTTGAACCCGTGCCGTCCTGGCAGCTTCCCTCAGGGTGATTGATGAAGAAGCCAGATGTATGCCTGCTGGCCCGGAGCCTGCAGCCGTGGGCCGGGGCCTCGCCAGCCTGTGGTCTTCTGGCTCCCTCTCGCCAGGCAGGTTCAGGTTGTTTTATTTATTTATTTTGTTTTTATTCAGATGAGCGTGAGAGGCGTGGTGTGGTGTTCCACCGTGGGCTGTGTGTTGATGATCCAGAGAAGGGCAAGGCTGGCCTTGGTCTGTGAGGCTCCCTGTTCCCAGGGAAGGGCGGCTCCCTTGGCCTGTCCATGCCCATGTTTTGGGCCAGCCTTCCCGGGATCCCACTGCAGTCCCTAATTCTGTGTCCACCAGTGACTTGTTGTCGCTGAGTCCTGTACTAGGGCCCGCTCTTCTGTGGCCTCTGGCCAGTGGACCGAGCAGGCCGTCCTGCCCTTGAGAATCGCTTGTCCCAGCACCCTGCTCATGGTCCCTTCCTCTACTGGGCCACATGTCCTCAGGCTCCTGGGCATCTTGACGTTGGATGCCCAGGGCTCATACTACCAGCTTCTCCGAGCCATGCTGGAGCAACCTCACCGTCGCCCCCGTCCACCATGCTCACACGCCATCCCAGCGCTGCAGCTATGGAGCTGCCCTACTCCAGCCTGGGCCTCACCTGGAGTCCACGTCCCCATGCAGAGCCCGCTCAGCCTGTAAAGGTCTGCTCCCAGACTCCTACTGTATTTGCAAGCCTGCTCCTCCAGGGCCTGCTGGCTCCCCTTCCTGCCCCTCGGGCAGGCTGAGAGCCAATGCTGTTGCTGCCCTTTATGGTCTGTGCAGGAGAGGGATTCGAGGAATGAAGATGTTCTAGAACAGCCTCAGGGCTGCACGCTTGGTAAACTGCTAGTACCTTTGAAAGGGTGAAGGCAGAGCATGCTGGGTGGAGCTCAGGCTGCACGCCATCTGCCAGCTGTGCCTTGCCCTGCACCATGCCAGTGCACCCTGCTTCCTGCCCCCTAGGAACCCTACAGACTCCTCCCCACCCCTCCTCGTCCTGCCCCTCCAGTCTCCTCTCACCTTGAATGCCAGAGTGGGCTGGCAGGGTCACGGGCCCCATAAGGGCCCCTCCTGGGCCTCAGAGCCTGCGACCAAGTTTCCTTTGCAGCTGGGCTTGGGTGAGGCCCTCCAGTGGTAGCTGGTCCCGTTACCCGCGCAGACCCAGTGCCATTGTAGGAGAGTCGGGAGGGTCCAAGTCAGGTGGAGGCCTTAGGGCAGAAGCAGAGGTAGGGGCGCTGCTCGCTGGAAGGTGGAAGGGGCCCGGAGCCAAGGAGGACCAGGAATGGGTCCCGCCTAGTGCCTGCAGAAGCAGCGTAGCCCTGCCCACCCGCATTTTAGCTCCCTAAACCCCCTTTAGCTCTGGCCTCCAGGAATCTTAGAGAATGCATATGCTGCTTTGTCCCACTCAGCCTGCAGGCGGTGTCACCACGCCGGCATGGGAATCCATGGATGGCTGCCCATCAGCACTGCAGCCTGAGCCGGCCTTCCCTCTCCTCACCACCCAGGTCAGCACTGCAGCCTGAGCCGGCCTTCCCTCTCCTCACCACCCAGGTCAGCACTGCAGCCTGAGCGGCCTTCCCTCTTCTCACCACCCAGGTCAGCACTGCAGTCAGAGCCGGCCTTCCCACTCTTCACCACCCAGGTCAGCACTGCAGCCCCTGAGCCAGCCTTCCCTCTCCTCACCACCCAGGTCAGCACTGTAGCCTGAGCGGCCTTCCCTCTTCTCACCACCCAGGTCAGCACTGCAGTCAGAGCCGGCCTTCCCTCTCCTCACCACCCAGGTCAGCACTGCAGTCAGAGCCGGCCTTCCCTCTCCTCACCACCCAGGTCAGCACTGCAGCCCCTGAGCCAGCCTTCCCTCTCCTCACCACCCAGGTCAGCACTGCAGTCAGAGCCGGCCTTCCCTCTCCTCACCACCCAGGTCAGCACTGCAGTCAGAGCCGGCCTTCCCTCTCCTCACCACCCAGGTCAGCACTGCAGCCCCTGAGCCAGCCTTCCCTCTCCTCACCACCCAGGTCAGCACTGCAGTCAGAGCCGGCCTTCCCTCTCCTCACCACCCAGGTCAGCACTGCAGCCCCTGAGCCAGCCTTCCCTCTTCTCACCACCCAGGTCAGCACTGCAGTCAGAGCCGGCCTTCCCTCTCCTCACCACCCAGGTCAGCACTGCAGTCAGAGCCGGCCTTCCCTCTCCTCACCACCCAGGTCAGCACTGTAGCCTGAGCGGCCTTCCCTCTTCTCACCACCCAGGTCAGCACTGCAGCCTGAGCGGCCTTCCCTCTCCTCACCACCCAGGTCAGCACTGTAGCCTGAGCGGCCTTCCCTCTCCTCACCACCCAGGTCAGCACTGCAGTCAGAGCCGGCCTTCCCTCTCCTCACCACCCAGGTCAGCACTGCAGTCAGAGCCGGCCTTCCCTCTTCTTCCGACCCAGGTGGATCTCCTGGATCTCGCTATGTCTCTGCCTCAGTTTCCTCATCTGCAAGGTGGGAGGAGCCCGTGGTTATGAGTGCCTGCCTGGTTCTTCTCCAGAGCACGCAGTGGCCCTGGAGTTTACGTGACTTGGCCGTGTGCGTGCTCTGTGGATGCCATCAGACCAGGGGGCAGTGCAGGTCACTCGCCACCTCTGCAGGTCAGGCTGCGTCCCATGCTGGCACTCCAGCGCATGCCCAGTGTGAGCAGCCCCGGCCTCCCCCAGGCACTCCCAAGAGCAGCCCTGGTGCAGGCCGCAGCCCATGTGCAGTGCAGATACAGGCTGTGGATAGGAAGCGGTGGGTCTCCAGGTAGTGGCAGGGGCGGGGCAGGCAACTGGGGGCCTGCGAGGCCCACGGCTGTCCTCTGGGAGCTCAGTCAGGCAAACGTGTGGGCCTTCAGCCCGTCTTCAGAGAGCAGGGAATAGGTGCTGGGGCCACAGAGGTCCTGCTTGCAGGGCTGCGCCTGGCAGTGGCGGCTGACCCGGTGGCCTTGGTGGAGTACGTGTCTTCGTGGCTTCCTCCCTCAGGGAGTCGACAGCATAGGGCGCTGGTCCCTGGCTTTTCCATCAGGACTGGGGGCCAGGCTGAGCCTTCCCCTCCACTTTTCCGCCCACTTTCTGACACCGTGCTTCTCCCAACCCATGTCTGTAGCTGGGAGGTGGAAGGGGTGGACGGTAAGGAGGTGGATAGATGTGAGGGCCAGACCCCAGTAGCGCCAGAGGCCGAGACAGCACCTATGCTTGGAGTCACTTCTCAGCGTGCAAATGTTCTTCTTTCCTAAATGGAACCCGGAGTGGCTAGTACCTTGGAAGAGTCTCCAACAAGCTAGGTGGGGTCTTGACCATCCCTCTTAGCAGTGGCCCAGGACCTCATCCCTTGCCTGGGTCCATTCTGTCCCGTCGGCCTGCTGTTTGGGTCCAGAGAGAGCCCTTCCCCTCCTCCTGGTGTGCGGGCCCGCCCACAGCCCTGACTCCCTGGTGTGGAGCTTTCACTGCTACGCCAGGTCAGTGCCCTGGTGCGCCCAGCCTGGGGGATGGGCAGGGCAGTCCCCATGTGCGGGCAGGAGGGCGCAGTCCGTGGGCTCCAACCAGCACCATTCTGTCCTCGCTCGGCCATCGGCTTGCCAGCCTCAGGGTTCTGTGGCCATTGGTGTCTCGTCGTATGACCTCTTTGTTTGGAAAGATTTGTTTTTTTCCCTTACTACCTACAAAGTGGGCTTTTAGGGAGGCGGCGGGGTCAGTGGCCTCAGCCTCTGTTCTTGACAAAGAGCAATTCTTTAAATGTCAAGAATGAAACCCCTTCCCCCATGCCACCCGGGAGGCCGCAGGGCTATAAAAGCCCTTTAAACTTTTAATTTCACAGTTCAAGTTAAGAGATCATTTTGATTCCTGATACTGCAGAACTTGAAACCACTCCAGTTCACAATCACTTTTATCCTTAAAAAACAAATAGCACAAAAAACCCCACTAGTCACTGGGCTACAAAACTAAAATCTTTACGAATCAAATAGCACATTCTCCCCCCACCCTTTATATTTTCACAGATCACTTTTAGGAACTAGAAGTCTTTGAGAGCACTTTTCACATTTGAAGGAAGTTTAGATAACTAGCCCTGACTCGAGTCAGATGCTTCCTATGAACGGGGCTTTCGTTTGCACACCGAGACTAGTTCCCTGCCCTCCGGGGCCTGTTGCTGAGCATGTGGGTTACCTTCTGTGCACATTCTGCTGTGTTCATTCCCTTGGTTTTTACAGAAAAGGCATGAGTAGTTGAGCCAGTCCTCGAAGAGATCTTAGGATTTGGATTCTGGGTGTGCGCAGGCCTGGAAGTGCTACGCAAACAGGGTAGGGGCAGTCCTTGCCTGGGATTTTCATTTTTGTGGTGCTGGGAACTGAACCCAAGGCTTCTGCATGCTAGGTGGGCGCGCTCTGCCGCTGAGTTGCACCCCGGCCCCTATCTGGGATTTGAAGCTTCTTTGGGCTTATAGCCCCTGCTGCACACAGTTCCCCAAGAACTGGAGTCTCCCTAGTGGCTAGTGACTGGTTGGTGATCACATCATTCAGGGCAGGGAGAGTGTTGTGAGACCGGCTGGAATGAGCTTTTTAATGTGTATGTCTTTGATAATTTTTGTTATCCCAAGATATCAATACTGCTGGCTATGGTGGTGCACGCTTGTAATCCCAGTACTTGGGAGGCTGAAACAGGATCGCAGGTTCAAGGCCACCCTCTGCTACTTAGTGAAGCGCTCCACAACTTAGTGAGACCTTGTTTCAAAATAAAAAATAGGGCTAAGGGTGTAGCATAGAGGTAGATTGTCTCTGGGTTCAGTCCCTAGTACTGCCCCCCAAAACCAAAAACAAACAAAAAAAAACCACACCAGCAATGCTGTTGACTTCTTTATCTTCATTACTAAACCACGCAGGAGAGTATAGTGTTGGGACATATGGGCCATCACTCTCAGCAAACAGGACTCTGATCTCGGCCAGTGGGAAGTACGGGCAGGCCCTCTTGAAGGACAAAACAGTCTTCAATTATTTCCAGCATTCTGGGACCCAGATTTTATAGCATTCAGTGGTTTTTAATTACGGGGCAGCAATTTGAAATATACACCTAAATAGGGCAAAACATCAACAACATATTCACTTCTCTACATTGGAAATTCTCACCTAAATGAACTTTGACTAGGTAAATGTAAAATGGAGTTTCAGTGTGTCTTTTGTGGGAAAGTGAGTTTAGGTAGAGTGGGCAATCCCACCCATGGGCTGTTGAGGGTACCTCTCACTCCAGTGGAGACGAGCCTCAGTCCCTTCCCACGGCCCAGCCCCCAAGACCTGACTCCTTCCTGTTCTCCCCGCACTTTGGAGGTCCACTTCCTCTCCCCACTGTTCGCGTGGGGCCTTCCTGTCTAAGCCATGGCACCGCGTCGCAGAAGACTGCGTTCCCCGAGAGAAGGCCAGCTGCCTTCGCGGGCTCCTGTGCTGTGCTGCGGCGTCCCTCTGCCGCGTGGTCCTTTGGGTGGGTGCTATGAAGGGTCTCCTGGCCGCCGTGAGGCCCGCTGTGAGGCCATGTCGGCGGTGTTCTTCCTACCCGCCGGGGCCTTCCTGTGAAAGGCTTTGCACACCTTTGCTGGGCCGACGTTCGTGTTCTCAGTGTAGTAGACTCCAGGCCTTGGTCAAGGCCGGCTCCGCGTGTCTCTCCTGGAGACCGCCATGCGGTGCAGATGGGCAGGTCCAGTCCCTGGCCGTTGACATCCAAGATTCCTGTTCCTTCGTGTAGGCTTAGGGCTGAGGGCCCTCCTGAGCACGCATCGTGCTGCGGCCCTGCCCAGGTCACGGAGGGTGGCAGTGGGGCTGGCTGGTCAGGCTGGCCTCTTGAGGTGGCTGCAGAGTCACACAGCCAGGACCCCTCCGACTTGCCGGGCCCCTCCTGCTCCAGGCCCTCTGCTGAGCCTCACTCTGGGTTCCAGAACGCTGCCTGCTATGGGTTCGTGGAGTCCAGGACAGCGTTGCGGTGAGCCCTGACACGGCACGCCTCCAGTGGCGTCTCCTGGCCTGTTCAGGAATGCAAGGATGGCCTGCATCCTGCTTTGGTGTTCTCCATCCCTTCCCCTTGTTCTGCAGGACAGAGTGACTGCCTGCTATGGTGGGTGGGGGCCCTGGCTGGGGCAAGGCAGGCAGCTGCGCGCCTCTTCTACTCCTCCCTGCCTAAGGGGCTGGGGAACCGGATGGCTGCGGGGTGCTAGGTGGGCTGCTCTGTCCAGGGGTTGGTTTGTGCCCAAGTCATGGGGGTGACTCGAGGTTGGGTCCCCATGCAGAGGGGCTTGTCCGTCAGCAGCCAGGTGACCTGGGCTTTTCTTTCCCATATGTATCTGTGCTTCTGGTCCACGTGGTCTCCGTGGAGCCTCTTAGAGAAGGCCGACCTGGGATGCCGGCCCGGGTCTGCAGTTCCAGGTCTGTTCCAGTTTAGGGCCTGGCTCAAGCCATGTGCCGAGGGCCAGCCGTTTGGCCGAGGCGAAGCGGCGCTGCTGGCCTGGCCCTTCCACTTCCCCAGCGTATCTCAGGGTGTTTCTCATCAGACTTCTGGCTTCTGCTCAGAATACAAAACGGAGTTTCCAGAATCTGAGCATGTCCACAGTAATTTCATCTCCACCTGTGTGAATCTAAAGTTAATTTGACTATTAGAAGGGTGGGGAGGCTCCCAGGTCCGCCCACACCCGTGCTCCTGGCAGGGAGGGCTGCCTGCTCCCTCACTGGGGAGTAGAGTCTATCCCCACCGCCACCAACTGGGGACGCAGCCGCCGTGGCCAGCAGGCCCAGGGCAGGGTGGACGCGGGCCGCGCCCCGAGTGCGTGGTGCGCCTGGGGAGGGCACCCAGCCCGGGCGCAGGCGGCGTGACCACTCTCCTTGCTCAGGAGGACATTGGCCGCAGTGAGCTCGCCCAACCTGAGCGGTCAGCGTGAAGTCTGTGCCCTTCTTGGCGCAATCCTCTGCGTCCTCTTGGTGTCTTGGTCACCTGGGTGCTGAGTATTTCCTGGACCAGCTTCAAGGTGACAGGTGTCAGGACTGCACAAGGCTAGGTGGGCTCAGCTCCTCTGAGGGGACCTTGTGCCCGCCATTCCTTGATGCCCCCAGGACAGATGGCGCCCATCCCAGAAGATTCCTGGCTCTGCGATAGAGCTCAGGCCTTGCCTCCACTTCTCCTGTGGGCTCCTGCTGCCCCGAGGCACCCTGTCCTCCCAGTCAGCGCAGGCCAGGGTGCCAAGCATAGGGCCGCCCAACTTGACCTGAGCTCGGGTCTGGCCCTGGCATCCACGTCCCCTGCCCACCTCTACCCTCCCCATCTCTGTACCACTTCTTGTGTCTTAATTCCACACTGGAAATTGGGAGAGACCAGGGCCTGCCGTCAGGTCCTGTGAGAGGACATGCATCAGCTCCTGGTGTGGACACTCTCTGCTCTACTTGGAAGGAGCATCTGGGATGGGAGACTGCGGTCCTCCCCTCCCAGACAGTCTGCAGCTCACCGCCGCCCCCGTGTCGGTGCGGAGCGAGCGCCAGCACAGCATCCTCCCAGCAGCCCGCCCGGGCACTGGGCTGCCGGGCAGCGACCTTGGGCTCTGGCACTGCACCTCCTTTGTGTGTGGTCTGCTTAGGTTTTATCTGCTCAGAAGAAAACCTTTGGGAAACGTGTAGTTTGGGAAGGTGGGGCAGGTGAGGTGGAGGGAGGAGCTGACGGAGCAGACAAGTAAACACACACCTGGCGCTAATTGTAACTTTTATTTTTAGCAGTGAAAATGCTATTTCAGGGATTCTTGTTTGTCTGGCCCCAGGCGGGGCTGGGCCGCGCTCTCCCTTGTCACCTGTTCCCGTGGAGGAGGTGGTTGGCCCTGGCCTGCTCCTCTTGGGGCTGCGGGCCTCCGCAGTGCTACTGACTAGGGGCAGGAGACTCCTCCGC